>NW_020653424.1:154570-337765 GCF_003589595.1 Hyposmocoma kahamanoa
GTGTGTGTGTGTGTGTGTGTGTGTGTGTGTTTGTGTTGACGAACAAACACCGCGCCGTTCACGCGAGATACTTTTTATTGCTTTAGCTCGGTACAAACACTTTTAATTGTTGTAGGTGCATAATTTACTCAACCTGCTAACATTTAATGGCTCTTAAATAAAAATATAATTTGTATTTAGGTTTAGTCGGTGTCAATGACACTTGCATTTATGAACATGTCGCAAACAGAGAACTTTGTGCGCCGGCGCCTCACGACCTCTTCCCTATTTGTACTTCCTCCGAACGCGTTCTTCCGGCGGCGCCACGGCGCGGGCGACTGTTTGCTCATCTTTTGCCGCTTTCATCACAACGCGCGGCACCGCAACTATCCTCATCGTGCTATCAATCCTTTATTCCAAATGAATACTCTGTATATTTTTGTTAGCAGAAAACAAAATGGAGAACGCATCGTCGTCAATAGTGAGCGGCGGACACGACGAGCACCACCCGCCGACGGACGACGGCGAGGCTCTGCAGTTGGTGAAGACTGAGGAACGCGTTGAGAATGAGATCGAGCCGGGGCCCGAACCCGGCAATGCCCAGGGGCCAGAGGAGAACCCGGTGCACGGCAAATCGGTGATAACATCGCGGCGCGCGCTTCGTACTATCACTGCCGCAGGGCACATTACCGAGGAGACCGAACTGACCGAGGAAGGAGTGAAAGACGAGCCTCCGGAGCCGCCGCCAATCGACGAACCGCAGCAGTACATGGCCAAGCTCGAAGACGCTGAGCGAGCGCAGCACCACTACGACGAAGAGCGGCTGCGCATGGCCGAGGCCGAGACGACGCGATACCTCGCCTTCAAGCAGGAGCCATACCGCTCGGCGCCGTCGCCCATGGACCGGCGCGCGCCGCCGCCGCAGTACGCGCGAGCACCGCAGCGCCTTGACCGCCCGCCACAGATCTCGCGTACGCTGGCGCTGCGCTACGGCGCCCCCCATCACGTCATCGTGGCGCAGGACATCGACGTTGACGACCACGCTCAGGAGGCCTACTTGGCAAACCGCGACAAGCAGGAGGCGCTGCAATACGCGGCCGTCAGTGAAGCGGAATCGCGGCAGTACGCGGCGGCCCTGGGCGAACAGGCAGCTGCTGCCACCGCACTTGAGATGATCCAAACCACGGCGCTTGGAAACCAACAGGCGGTCGGAGTCGCATACCAGCAAGTCAAATACGAGACGCGCGGCGAGCACGAACCTCGACCTGGCACCTACGCTAGCTTGCAGCCGGTAACGTCAGTGCATGGCGGGTACGCTTACTCGAGTGCTAGCCCACAATACGGTGGCGTCAGTGCGGCGTCGGCATCGGCCGGCGGTTACGGCGCCTACAGTGGCGGCAAGGAGCTGCTCACGCTGTACGGTGGCGTGGGCGGTGCAGGGGGTCCAGGGGCGCCTGGCGGTGCGCGCGGCGACGAGTCTCCTCCCGGGCAGTTGCTGTACCGCAGTGACCCTACGCTATCGTCGTCATCCCTGGCGGGCCGTGCCGTCAGCCACGTGGTGTACGGCACGGCTGCGGCTCCGGCGCAGGTCTACGAAGCGCCTGCCAGTCCAGGCGCCGGCCAGCAAGTGACGCTGTATTCGCACGGCGGCGCTGTGCAGTACGTGGGCCAAGGCTCGGGCGTTGAGTACGTGCCAGTCTCTGGCTACGAGGCCGGTCTGCTGGTAGAGGGCTACGCGGCCGCACCGGTGCCGACGCAAGCGTGGTCCGCGCACAACCTGTTACCTGTCGACGACGGTTTCGACCCCGCAATGGCTGGCATGGGTGATGTGAAGGAGTGCGTCAACTGCGCGGCGGCCACGACGCCGCTTTGGCGCCGCGATGGAACAGGCCACTACCTGTGCAACGCGTGCGGCCTTTACACCAAGATCAACGGTGTCAACCGACCCCCGCTTAAAGGGCAGAAGGCGAAACCGCAACAAGCACTGGTAAATAAAATCGTTTTAATACATACTTACATATATGATGCAACGGAACTGTTTGTGCTTAGAGTTAACATCTGGAATACTATATATGCTCCGAAATTCATTGCAGCCGACGAACGGGAACCGGCGCGTGGGCGTCATGTGCGCCAACTGCCGCACCTCCAACACGACACTGTGGCGGCGCAATAACAACGGCGAGCCCGTGTGCAACGCCTGCGGCCTCTACTTCAAGCTGCACAACGTGAGCCCCTTCCCGTACATGTCATGACTCGGTGCGGTATCGATGGCGATGAGTCGGCCGGTGGATGCTCGCGGGTATCTAATCGCAGTTATCAGGGAACTCCTCGGCAAATATTGGGTCTGTATAAAAAATCAAAACACAGGGTCTCATCTAATCTCGCGAGATAAACGCGGGGCTACCGACTGATAGAGAATTATCATCGCGCGACCACGAATATTCATAATGAGATAAATAATCTTTTATCAATTATCTCCCCACGAGTAGATACGCTTGTTTATAGGATGATAGGAGCGCATGCCGCCGATTACGAGGAGTTTCCCGAACGGAACGGCGACGTCATCGTTATCACCTAACCTAGCCGGAGGTTTCAGGCGCCACGCCTATTGCAGGTCAACCGGCCGCTGAGCATGAAGAAGGACGGCATCCAAACGCGCAAGCGCAAACCGAAGAGCATGGGTGGAGCCCACGGCAGCGGGGTGGCGCGGCCCGGAGGGTCTCTACAGGGTGAGTGCCGCTGGTAGCTGAGGCAGGAGGTGAGGGCCGATGTAACGTGTGGATGTGCGTACTTGGCAGTGGAGGGCCGCGCTCTGCCCGCGCTCTTCGCGGCCGTCGAGGCACCGCCCGCTCCGCTACTGATGCTGCCGCCCGCCCCCCCGCACCCCACCGACATGTGAGTCTCTGCGCCTCACCTGCAGCTGGAGCACGATGTCTTCTATCTCGCACCCTTCGCTTCGAGGCTCGCCGATCCCCTTCTCTCCCTTTGTGTACATAACGCTCCGTCTTTCTGCACTGCGACTGTCACGTGTAGCTCGTTCACTACTTAATGTGCTCTCTGTCGCCTTGAGTTTATGTACTTATCCACTAAGCTGTTACGATTTTAGTGTTCCTTGTGTAAATAACGCAGTTTTCGCGCGGCGACAGCGCTTGTTTGCATGAGCCTTATACCTTATCTACCTATATACATTTTGTATCGTGCTCTAAAAGTGTTCTTGTTTTCGAAGCGGACGAACGACTCGACTTCACTCAAGAATAATTTTCGACTCCATAGCTCATCGCTCATAAAACACGAAAACATTCTTAATATACACTTAGATATTGTCGTACTGGATGGAGTCAATCCATCGCTTTAATACAAAATATTGTATAATTTAATTGGTTTATTGTGTAATAGGTGTTTATAACAATATAATATTTGTACTCGTGTGTATTTCAGGGTACTCGCGGTAGAGCGCCCGCCGTGACTTGCCACCGCCGTGCACAGTGCTGGACTACGCGTATTTTCTTTCGATTTGTAATTATAAAACCAAAAAGACATTGGCGGTACAATTTGACGTTCTGTAAACCAAGTGAAAGACGATTTTTCTTGCCTGCCTTTTAAATAACGCTTACTCCAAAAAGTCGACACCTAACACTTGAATGTGATAAGTACCTGATATGATAGATAACTTATCCTGTCAAAATCGTACGCGGCTGCGGCCGGGTCTGTACGTGTAAGTGAAAATATTATTTAGTTTAACTGTAGGTAAGTTAACTGATGCGACGAATTTATTAATAAATATTATAAAGAACTTGTATATACAGTGTGTATGGTTGCACATGCAAGTTGTCTACGAAACTGAGGCACAACTAAGGGGGCGGACAGTTCGATTGCCAAAAACGAAGGATCTCTGTTTTATGTCCAGTGAAAAGCACAACAATTTTGAATGAAATTAGATTGTTATCAATGTTGAATAGTTCCATGAAATTTTCATATAGAGTTAAAAAAAATTACAGAATTCGATAAAATTATCGTCTCTTCTCGGCTTCTCGACGCCTTTGTGTATTTGTGCATGTGTGTTTGTGTGTGTGTATGATATGACAATGTGTACAATCTCTGCTGTTTATGTTACGTAAGAGATAACCGGCTAAAGAAGGCCACTCTGTAAATACCAAATACGACGTTACAAAATAGATGACAAAATATATTTAAGCAATATTTTCCTACACATGTTTTACTTCGTTACCTTTCCTTATATCTTAATAATTCTAAGCAACTATTGATCATAATAAAACTATTGATCATCAGAATTTTATATCATAATTTGGATGTACAGAAAACTGTACAAAAATATAGAAATTACACGAAATGCAGTAAACCTGTGCAATTTTACAAATTTTTATCACTCTGCTAACCATTACCTAGCTAGCAATTAGCTAGCGCCATCTGTGTTTCGTGGCACGAACTTCGTTGCAAGGGTCCCTCGGTCCCTCGCTAACTTTGTCCCTCTTCACTTCCAATATCTCGCCACGTGCCTACGATTGCTTTAAAGCTTAGAAGAGCTCAAAGTAAGTTTGTTACCTAACATAAAGTTATACGGCTTCATCTTTCAAATAAGTAGATAAGGTAACTATACAAAGGTCTAATGAATAGTCCACACAGTAATATTCTACAAAAGAAACAATTCTCACTACAAAACCACCCACTGTACTAACCTTTGCTTCGCTGCTGTGAACACAGATGGCACCAGTGGTTGCAAAAGAACGGCACGTGTGTTGACTTCACACCAGTTAGTAGTCGAATGTACATTTATAATATTAGTTTGGGTTTCGTAATTTGCTTATTACTAATGACTGTCTGGATGATATATACTTTGTATTAATGAATTTCAATTGGACCTACTGATGTAGAAACAATCCAATCTAATATCACTTCAAAATTATTAATTTTTGCTGTAGATATAAAAATATTTTTATATCTACAGCAAAAATTAATAAATTTGAAGTGATCTCGCTACGTTCAGGATTTTTCCTGAGCGTAACGAGGGGTTCAAGGTACGAGACGCAAAACAACTCACTACAGCGAGGAATATGGTAGATGAAAGAAAAACAGTTGAACTATAACAAGTCAGCTTCATTCATTCATAAATAAAAAATAATTTAATGAACAAAATTAGTTATCGTTGTCAATTTAATGTCAACTATAATAAGAATAACCAAAGGATTTATATTACATAAATAATGTACGATTAATCGCGTAGTTGAACGTGTCATTATGTTTTTTCATCGAAAGAAAAAGTTAGATGCATCACAGTCCATCGTCAAATTCGAATTTCGGAAACCTTTTCCACCCTAGCGTGGAAAAAACGCTTTTACGCGCAGATTTCTAATGAGAAAGAAATCCTTTCCGGGGTAGTGAGGTGAAAATAGTTATTTGTTAAATCCTTACTTGAAAAAAATTGCAAAATTGTTGTTTGACACGAGTGCTTGTTTTGAAACCTGAGCAAGCGCTAAGATACAGTGAATAGCGACATCTCTCGCCAGGACTGGTAGCTGTAAAGGTACTAACTGGGTGATAAATCTGCAATAGATTTCTCATAGATGGCGCTACGACTAAAAAGTCGTTGAAAGACCAAGTACAAAGACACGACGCAAGCACATAGAAAAATTCGTGAGGTCCGTTGGTTCGTTCCGTGGCTTAGTTGGTGTAGCGTCTGGCACGGTATGCAAGAAGACGTCGGTTCGAATCCGACCGGATCGAAGGAATTTTTTCTGAGTGTTTTTTCTAAGTGTTTTTTCTGAGTGTTCGATCTTTGTATTAATAATTATAACAAACTAGTGGAGTAATTTCACAAAAAAATAATTCAATATCAATTCAATAAAAATTTAATTAAAGAAAACCTTTCCAAGCTAGTGAGTGAAAAAGAAATTTTAAAGGTAATTTCAGATTAATTTGAAAATGTTTGATGATTTGATTTTCGTTTTTACAAAGCTTGTGTTTTATAAATAATAATATAAATAAAATTGTAGATATTTAGTGTTGTAACAGTTACACTTAAATACCCTAATGTTAGCGTGTGTACACGTAGTACACAAACTGTCGTTTCTATGCAGTAGAGTACACGTAATGTTTGTGTACATTTTTGTCCTCTCCGTTGAGTGGACGAAAATAATTACTATGTATGTTTACGTACGTGGATCACAGAATGGTGATTCACATACGGACAGTCAAGTCGGTCCGCTACCATGTTGTACAAGATATTGGCGGCGGAACTCTGCGCGCCTGAAGCAGTAGGAGCAATGGACACGTGCCTCCGCGAACTGATCCTGAATGAATTGTTGTGTGGTCGCAGAGCAGAGCTGTCTGACTGAAATTAACCCACAGGCAGCTTGTGTAAGAGATCGCAGATTAAGTTTTGATCAGTGTGATTTTAGCAACAATAGAACAGTTCGCGAACCTGCGAGCTAACATGGCTCTCACAGACAGTGCTCGACGCTCTTGTTCAATATTCTCTTTGCTTGCATCTGGCATGATACATTCAAGAGAAACAGCGACTTTGGCTTGCCAGAGTTTGCTTGTCTATAGCGGTGGTATGTCGAAGGAAGCTCTTACGGCTTGATAGTCGTGCCGGTGGAGGTAGAGGGCAAACGACCTAGAGGTGAGTTCGGAACAGTGGTGTAACCAGGTAGGAAGCTGAAAGTCTGGCAGTACCCGTGAGCGTCGCACTCCACCTAGCCAAAGACAGAGAACAGTGGAAAAGATTGATTGACAGTGTACTTGCTCAAAGTCACGGTCCTCAGCAGCGAGGGACCGATGGAGGAAGAGGAGGGTCTTAGAGGGATTAGGTCGAAGGGTGTTGTTCTTGTAACAAATTGCAAGTACGTACGTCTAGAGCAGCCGGCTGGCTCTCTTCAGCATCTTCAAAGGAGTCAGTTTGAGCTGATAGCGCGAAGTGGATGACTTACACACAGAGCATAGAGCAACCGCTGGGTCAGTGAATCTGTTGAAAAGTGCCGAAGCCAGGACATTTTCTCGGGGAAGCCCATTCTTCTGGTATCGCCACCTGCTTTTTCCATGATAAAGATGTACCTGAAATCGACGATTGTCCTGGATCACAGTCAGTAGACTCACAAACACAAAATCTTTAGTGAGGTTGTGGCATCGCACTATGAGCAGCGCACAACATTTTCGTAACAGTAGAGCTCCTTGTCAAAGAATTCGTTCAGGGAAGTACTACTACCTTACCTATTTCTGCCGCCAAGCAGTAATGTTAGCATTACTGCGTTTCGAAGGGTACCTAAGGATGCTGGTGACATTATAGGCACATGGGACTTCTCAACTTATGTTTCAGGGTGAATGATGGGCGCAGTGGCAGTGCCCCTCAGATCTTTGCGATTCAAAGCACTGAATAGCACTCCAACTGTTATAGACAGGCGTCTAGCTTACCATCAGGTGCACGACTTGTTCGTCCCGTCACTTCATATTATAAAAAAATACTGTTGTCACTAAATTTGTACTGACTTGATATTCATTCATTTTTATGAAGTTACTCCACTATTGTCACATTGACGATTTATTCACTTTTTTATTACGTATGTCTTCTCAGCTATTATTGTAAATATCTCAACAATAAATATTCTCGAGAATCTAATCGGCATAACACCCGCCGTATTGGTAAACTCGACGTGATCAAAACAATTGCTTAAAAAACAACTAAATTAAATGATGTCGGAGTAAAAAGATACTATGGATAAAAACCATGGTCCGCCTTATCGTCTCATGTGCGAAAACGTGAATGATTCTGTAAATTCACTTAATGCGTATGTACTACACTTATTTAACGTACACGCTCCCTCTAGAACCATCTACATTAGAGATCACAATTACCCTTGGATCACTAAAACCATTCAAGAGATTATGAGACTGCGTGATATATGATACATGTTAAAAATCGTATTACTAAACTAAAAAGTGACAAAAAATATTACTGAGATTTAAGAGGTATAGTGACTGCCACTTTATACAGTAAAAAATCAGCCTACTTCAAATATCATGTTAATAAATATATAACGAATCCACGTACACGCTGGAAAAATATTAAAAGCAATGCAATAGGTTTCAATGAAAAATCGTTAGATCTTCCATCATGTATATCCAATCTGCAGCTCAAAGAGCATTTCCTTAAGATCCATGGAAAAACTAGCGTCAGTTTATCTACACTAATGCACTTTGAAACTCATCGATGCAGCTCTAACATGTTTAGATTAAAGCCAATTAGTAAATTGACAGTGTCCAAAATAATTCAAAATTTTCTACTAACGCACAGGGTATTGATGGTTTTTTTCTGCACATGATTTTGCCTACTTCACCGCGAACGTTAAGGGTCATTACAAATATTATCAACCAACCACTACAATCAGGTGTCTTTCAACATTTGGAAAGAAGCCAAGTAATCCTACCAATCTAAAGGACCTCCGACCTATCGTCATCCTACCGTTCATGTCGAAAATAATTGAAAAGGCCGTGAGTTCACAGCTCACTGAATATTTAAACACTAACAGCATCTTGCCTCGGAGGCTACAGCGCTCCTTGCGCGCGGATGTTACCAATTGTATAGATAATTGTAAATACCATCTTTACGCTGACGATCTGCAGGTGTACATTTCGTTCAAGTCTGGAGCGGCACTCAAGTTTAATGAGAATCTGGATAGAATAGAGAGGTGATCGGACCGTAATTGCTTGTTTTTGAACCCAGTGAAATCTAAATTCCTTGTTCTAGGTTCGAAGGCCCAGATACGTACCATTAAAGAACGTAACCCAATAGTAGTTATTGGGAGCGATTGCATAGAGCTGAGAGAGATGTGAGACGCGAAACTTAGGTATTTTGATGGACAGTGAATTGAGATTCGAAAAACATGTGGTAGGCACTGTAAGAAATTGTTTCTACAGATTACAAGTTTTATATCAGATACGCCAGTTTCTCGGTTTAGACGTACGGATTCATTTCTGGGAAACGTTAATACTTTCCAATTGTTTACAAGTATGATATCATTGCTTTCCAAGCTTAACTATGCCGACACAGTAACAGCGCAATGCATGCTGGTGATCACGAAGAAGTTAATCCAGTGTGTTCATAACGCATTCGCGTGATTTTTTTTCCATATTCCACATCATATCCTTAATAACGATAAGCTGATAAACATGAGTCACCGACGCTCTTTCCACTGTGCAACTTTGCTTTTCGGCATGGTTAAAAATAAAAGTCCTCCGTACCTATACGATAAACTAGAGTTTGCACAACGTAATGTTAGATTGGCCACTCTGTCTGTCACGTCTGGTTTACCCTAGACATGAAACCGCATTTCGGGCTAGTTTTCGTTATTCTGCTTCGAAATGCTGCAATAATATTCCTCCTCCGTTAAGAAAATGTGTCACTATTGTCATGGTCAAGCGTAATTTTAAATCGTACTTATTTAATAGAAAATCAAAAGAGGTATGACGAGTGAGATATTTTTAAGTAAAAAGTTTTTTTCTTCTTTTTTGTTTTTTTTTTGTGTACTTTCTCAAGTGTCGCAAACGTTATAAAATGTTGTACTTAATATTTTAGTGTGTGGTAAAATGTTGTTATTACTTATTGTGATGTTTCAAAATCTATATACTTAACCACCTAGGATTAAAATTAACAAATATTTGCATGCCAGGTGCAACATACTGTAAAATATTAGATAGTATTTTGTCAACTAAGTTTGACAAAGACACTTCATTAATAATTTTAATTGGCAGAAGAGGAAAATGTAACAAAAAAGATTTAATACAATATTTTTCACAATTAAATAATTTAATTAATATAAAAGAAATTATTTTGTTAGCTTTTCCCTTCAGCAATTGCCTCACAACAAGTGAAAATAATTTGAGGCATAACTTAAATAGGACATTACACAGCTTGACATTTCATTATAGTAAATTTCATTTTATGGATACTAATAATTTTATTAGTAAATATTTTTATTTGACTGAAGATAGGTATTATCTTACTAGTTATTTTAGGAGACAGATAGCAGAGATGCTATCATATTATATTAATAATTCAGCCAAATCATTGGCTACCAGACCGGCTGCTTCTATTGAGCAGTCCGTTGACATAGGTCAGTTTACTGACAATAATAATTCTGTTGAAATTAATTCAATTTCTAATTATTTAAATTAATTAATAAGACAACGGAGAGATACTCTTGCAACACATTGATAGTAAGAAACCAACCTAAAACACACAGAAATAAAATAAATTTTATATTAAACCTGGTGCACCAAAATATTCAAGGCATGAAAGGCAAAGAGCTAGAAATAGAATTATTTATTAACTGTAACAATATTGTAACTGAACACCACTTTCTATCACAACATCAGTTCATGTTTAGCTTCAACAATCACCAGGTGGCTAGTTCGTTCAACAGAGAAAAAGCTATTCATGGCGGCTCTTTAATTCTTATTAAAAATAATTTAAAATTTAAAGAACGTACAGATATTGTGAGCCTATCTATTGAGCGGACTATAGAGATATCCTGCATAGAGCTTGAACGGCTTGTTATATTAAGCGTGTACAGACCCCCTCATTCATCTTACGAACTATTTGAAAAAAGATTAGATGAAGTTTTAGCCAAATTAAATAATATAAATAAATATATTGCTGTTTGTGGTGACTTCAATGTTAACTTATTAGAAGATTCCAGTGCTAGCAGTAGGCTCATATCATTTTTCCAATGTTATAACCTTGTGAATCTTTTTTTGGTGCCTACTAGAATAACTTCTACTACTGCCACTTGTTTAGACAACATTTATACCAACGCCGTACCTAGTAATAAATCTATTATAAATAAATTAACTTCAGATCACTGCGGTCAATTGGCCACTTTTAATATAACTGTTGACAAAATGCCGAAAAAGGATATCACATGTGTTCCGATAAATAATGGTCGACTTAAAGCTTATAGAAATAACGTAATGCTTAAACTTACTGACATTCCGTACGTTAACGATCCCAATAAATTGTATAATTCAGTTTTCAACATAGTGAAAAGTGAACGTGATAATGTTTTTAAGTCCAAAATCATAACTATTAATAATTCATTGAAATTTAGTGAATGGGCGACTGTGGGAATTCACAAAAGTAGACAAAGGCTATATGATCTTTACGATGAAAGAACTTATAACACTAGTAACAGTTTTAATGATTTTGTTAGGAAATATTCGAAAATGTTTAAACGTGTCTGTGTGGCAGCCAAAGCAATGTTTATTAATAATAAAATAAAAAGCAGCGCGAATGTAGTAAAAACGACTTGGAATATTATAAATAGCGAAACTGGAAGGGTCAAACCTCGTAACTTAGATTTTCAACTAAGATTTAATGACAAAATTGTAAACACAGACGCAGAAGTTGCTAAAATATTTGAAAATTTTTTTACCGACATTCCAATTTTGACTACTAATTCGTTAAATTCATCTCCCACGGCCGCTGAATCCTTACTAAAAGAAAATAATGCAGTTAGTATCACTAATTTAAGGTTCCGTCATGTATTTCCAAACGATATTGTTAAAGCCTTTAAGTCTATAAATATAAAAAATACTGCTGATCTTGATGGTCTTTCAGTCAGAGTAATTAGTTCTATAGTTGATTGTATTGCGCCTTACCTAGCCTGTGTCTTTAATAAATATGTTGATGATGGTGTCTTTCCTGACCTCATGAAGCAAAGTAAAGTTATTCCACTTTTCAAATCTGGTAGTATTTCTGATCCCACCAATTTCAAACCTATATCAATACTACCAACTCTCAGTAAAATATTTGAAAAAATTATTCTAAATCAGATGTGTGCACATTTTTATAGTAATAATTTAATGTCTCCTAAACAATTTGGTTTCACTCAGGGTCGCTCTACAACCGACGCTGGTGTAGAGTTGATTAATCATATATTTGATGCATGGGAAGTCGCACATGATGCTATTGGTGTATTCTGTGACCTTTCCAAGGCTTTTGATTGTGTGCACCATGATACACTGGTCAGGAAACTTCGCCATTATGGTGTGGCGGGACGTGATCTCGACCTTCTTAAATCGTATTTGCGTGGTAGGGTACAGAGGGTCGATGTTAACGGTACGAGATCGTCAGGGTCTGTAATTAGCATGGGTGTCGCTCAAGGTTCAATTCTAGGCCCATTTTTGTTTTTAGTTTATATTAATGATTTACCTAGCCTTATGGAGGGTATAAAACATGAGAAAGTATTGTTTGCTGATGATACTTCCTTATTATTTAAAGTTAAAAGGCACCAATGTTCCTATGACGATGTGAACAATGCTATATCTAAAGTAGTTGATTGGTTTGCTGTTAATAACCTACTTCTTAATGAGAAAAAAACAAATTGTGTGAAATTTACATTACCCAATGTTAGAGAGACGGTTACAAACATTGTAGTTAGAAACGAAAAATTGAATCTTGTGGATACAGTTGTATTTCTAGGTATAACGTTAGATGCTAAATTGCAATGGGGTCCCCATATAAGTAAGTTGTCAAAACGGCTCAGCTCTGCAGTGTACGCGATTAAAAAAATAAGGAAACTTTCAGACGTCGAAACCGCTAGATTGGTTTACTTCAGCTACTTTCACAGTCTAATGACATACGGCATTTTGCTTTGGGGCAATGCCGCCGATATCAATAGAATCTTTGTCCTAGAGAAACGTGCAGTTAGGGCAATTTACAATCTGGGCCCCAAAGTATCTTTGAGAGATAAGTTTAAGGAAATTAACATTCTTACACTAGCCTCACAATACATTTATGAAAATATAATTTATGTTAAAAGGAATAGTAATTTCTTTATGAAAAATAGTGACAGACATAACATTAATACGAGGAATAAAAATAAACTAGCTTTTCTTGATAGTCGTCTTCACAAAGTCAAACAATCATTTAAGGGGCAATGTATACGCTTCTATAACAAGATTCCGGTTGATATACAAAATTTGCCTTTCACGAGGTTTAAAACTATAGTGAAACAAAAACTTTATACTAAAGGTTATTATACAACTTCTGCGTACTTGGATGACAAAAATCCGTGGTAGTAACCCGTTTAGCTCATGGAGGTAGTCTCAATCTGATGTTTCAAATAAAAAAATATTGTAAATGTTATTTACAAAGAGCAACCCCTAGAGTTTCTTGCTCATTCTTCTCAGGGGAATCTGCCTTACGAATGAGCGGTAGAGTTTAACCATTGTGACGATTTCAAGTGTAATAATGCTTACCTATGAAATAAAGATTATTTTGAATTTGAATTTGAATTAGAAGTACCGTACACTGGCCCACACCACGTTCTAAGCAGAAATGACAAGACCGACATACATATTCTCGTGAATCTAATCCGGCATTATTAATTATGGCATAATACCCGCCATAAGGTCATTGACCTCCAAAAGAAGCTATTCTTATGTTTACCGTACCACAAGCCGATGACAAGTCTGCGATTTAGTCAGCGCCAGTGATATTCTTCTCTTCAAACCTGCCATGAACATGAACATGGCATGAAGCTATGAGATTGCTACTGGAAGAGCTTAATTTGTTCGACTGTGATGTCAACCAGTCAGGTCGCCTTTCCACCCCGCAAAGACTCAATACCGGAGGTCACCTATGTTAAAGTAAAGAGCTTGGTTAAGTGGCCAGTTTGTGGGTCTCAATTATTCAGCTTACCGGTTTTAGGTTAAAGGTGTGGTTTATCGTTCAAGAGTAGTAGGTGTGCAACCTGATTTGCTATGACTTGGCCTGGATTATTATCCGCAGGGGGATCATCAGTTAGTTAAATTTGTCACAGATACTTAATTTATTATGCATAATGTGATGAATTTGTTTAGCCCTCAAGCAGAGGCACTCAGAAGCACCATGTCGTGCGCAGAGCTAATATTTTAATATATATATCATCAATTAAATTTTAAGATAGCATGCAATCGTATTGACTCAATAAAGATTATTATTATTATCAATATTAACAAAAATGTTAAGATTTAATTCAATTTTATTTATTTATGATACACAGGTTATAAAGGCATTACAAAAAGTACATATTTTGAACCACTGCGATTTGCTTTCATATTTTTAATAATAACTTTAAAAAGTTTGTCTGCTTCAGTAATTAATAAAAAACTATGGAAATATATGTTTTACAAGAAATCTGCAACAAATCAATTAATTCGATTACAAGAAAACCTATATGATTCAGGATAAAAGCTCCATTAATGAGGTCAGGTGGGGTAAGAGGAACATATTCTATTTCGAAACAAATGTTATGAGCTCTAGGAGGAATAAATAATATCTTATACGAATTTAGAAATGCTCTGATCTTGCCCTGGTTTATCAGCTTTCCATGTTTTAACAATCATTACGCTAAAATTAATACTTACGATGTATCTGACAAAAACGTTCAGGTTGTGCTAACGTTTCTCTTCCCCCAAAAAACGGGGTAAGAGGAACTGTCATCGTATTTCATATAAATGCAATGTGTATTAAATATATCCGTACTTAATTCCTAAGTAAAACTATTTCAATTGTATTTTATCTTAAAACCATTGAAATAACGCATACTTATCAAAAAAAAGTGAAAAATTAATTTTGGGGCAAGACGAACATACGTACATGTTAAGGTCAGGGGTGAGAAATTAAAAAAAAAGGTAAATCCCCTATATTTTTTTAGTATGTACAATGCATAATGAAGGCACATTTTAAACCACTCGTATACAAATCAACACAATAAGTCACTTAAGTACTTTTTAAACATCGTCATAATAGAAAAACAACGTTTGGTCCCTCGCAGGTTGGACGACTTCCAACCTCCCGAACAAGCCGGTTTCCGAAAGGGTTTTAGTACTACAGACCACATCCATATGCTGCGGCAGGTTATACAGAAGACCGAGGAGTATAACCGGCCAATTTGCTTAGCGTTTTTGGACTATGAGAAAGCTTTTGATTCGACCGAGACCTGGGCGGTGCTGTAGTCTCTCCAAAGGTGCCAAATAGACTATAGGTATGTAGAGGTGTTAAGGTACTTATACAAAAACGCCACTATGTCAGTCCGATTACAGGATCAGAGCTCTAATCCTATCCAACTGCAACGAGGCGTGAGACAGGGAGATGTGATATCTCTGAAAATGTTCACTGCTGCGTTGGAGGATATTTTCAAGCTTCTGGACTGGAAAGGACTTGGCAACAACATCAATGGCGAGTACCTAACACACCTTCGATTTGCCGATGATATAGTTCTTATGGCTGAGACCTTGGGAGACCTGAACACAATGCTCGAAGATTTCAGTAGTGTTTCCCAAAGAGTGGGTCTTAAGATGAACATGGACAAGACGAAGATCATGTCGAATGTCCATGTTGTACCCGCTCCAGTTAAAATTGGGAACATTACACTCGAAGTTGTTGACCATTACGTATACCTGGGGCAGACAGTCCAGTTAGGTAAGTCCAACTTTGGGAAAGAGATCTCTCGTCGAATCCAGCTCGGATGGGCAGCGTTCGGGAAACTACAAAAAATATTTGCGTCCAAATTACCTCAATGTCTCAAGACGAAAGCCTTTGACCAGTGTGTGTTGCCAGTGATCACATATGGATCAGAAACGTGGTCCCTCACTATGGGCCTCACAAGAAGGCTCAAGGTCACTCAGCGGGCAAAGGAGAGAGCGATGCTCGGTATTTCCCTACGTGATAGAACCAGAAATGAGGAAATCCGTAGGAGAACCAAGGTAACCGACATAGCACGAAGAATTGCTCAGCTGAAGTGTCAGTGGGTGGGGCACATAGCTATGAGAACCGATGGTCGTTGGGGCGGAAAGGTCCTTCAATGGCGACCGCGCACCGGACGACGCTCAGTGGGTAGGCCCCCCACCAGGTGGACCGACGATCTGGTGGACGTCGCGGGAAGACGATGGATGCGGGCAGCGCAGGACCGATCGTCATGGAGATCGTTGGGGGAGGCCTATGTCCAGCAGTGGATGTCGTATGGCTGAATGATGATGATGATGTTTGGTCCAAAAATTAATTTATACTTCTAACAAAATTTATTCTTCTCTAGTCTACTTTGAAAACCGTTTCACTAAATCAATTGAAATTTGTTATAGAAGTAGTGAGACCACGTAGTTAACGTGCAATGAGCGTGCATTTTTGTGTTTGTTTTTAGATTATTTTAGAGCTTATGTAATTTTTTTTTAGTTTTCCACTAAAATATTAAATTTACTACCAGAATTTTGTTGCTGGCCTTAAAACTATCTTCAGATGTGTGATTGTTTACACATAAAATTGTAGTGGTGTAATTATTGGAACATCATCAGAAATTAATATCATGTGGACGAGGTCACTAAAGTTTGACCAAAATTTACAATTACTATCAAAAACTTTATTTGAACAAATTTAACTTAATTTCTTAAAAGCATATATGTCTAAGTATAAAATAATAATACATAATATACACGGATATAAAGTTGTGTTTTTTCGAATATGACAATATTCCTTTATGACAATTCATCAAAAAGTTTGTCACTCCTGACACAGGGGAAGAGGAACATATGTTTGTCTTACCCCATAAGTGCTAGACCCTCTTACCAAAACGATGTTTGTGGCGGTTAGGATTTTGATTCCAATGAAACTCGTATTATTTGTTGTTTTTGGTCTGAAATAACCAAAGATATAGAAAAAAGGGGAGATATGTAATGACGCTGTGTAAGATCGGGTACCGATGTTGCCACTTTTTAGCTTGTGTGCAATTCAAACTTTACGCTCTATTATCTACTACCATGACTTAAAGATTTTGATTGGGTAGGTCTTAAAACGTGAAAACGACGTAAAACAATTTTAAAATTTAACCAAATTAAACTTACAGTCACTTGAATAAGAGTTATATTACAGTATTGCAGTATTTTTTTCATCCTTGTTCAGCCATTCACCAACAGGTGGCGTTTCAGTAAAAATACTACTAGTATATAATAGCTAACTATTACACGTTAGATGGCGCTGAAACGCATTTTTCGTTACACTAAAAACTCACGGAGCGGTTTTCACCCGCGTCTGTAGAATGTAACAGTTAAGTATGTAAAATTAGTAGCACATTTCACGGCGCGTTTTACGCCTGTAGTAGTGACGGTCGCTCGCGGTTAGCGCGGCGGGGTACCTACTAGTAGAACCGCGCAGGACGCGATGACTTGCGCGCTTGGTGGCCGTCGTCGTCGCCCGCATGGGGCGACGACGGCGAACGGGGGAAGTATGGGCTTCACATGGCTCTGAGAAACATACTTAAAAATAAACATATAAATTAAGATAAACAAACAGATTTCGATGTTGTAATTTTTGTTGTTTACTTTTGTAAGCAATAAATTGGAACAGTAAATCTTTTCAATTGATGATGTAGTGGAAACATTATAAATTATAACGACTTGTACGTCCCGTTAAAAAAGTTATATAATCGCTATATATGTAGAAAGAAAGAAGTAAAATACATTTATTTGTTTACCACAAAACCACAAATGACATTACGAAAGAGAAAAAAAACGACACAAAACGGAAGCAAAACAAAAACATAATCAAAACATTCAGACTTAAATATAAATAAGTAATTACGAAACAAAAATCGGCATTTAAGTCCATCACAAGTGTAAAAATTGATTACAATACATACACCTCGGATCACTTTCCTTTCTTGTTGCAATGTAATTTAAATACAATTAGAGCTAAGTGGCATTGTAGTAACAGAGTTTTTAGTCAGGTTGTGTGGGGAAACAGAGACACAAACCAAATACAGGAATATCATAAATTATGTCATAATCAACTACGTGAAATTGACTTTCCAAGTGAGTTAAGGGAATGCGCTGACCATATGTGTGATTCTGTTAGCCATAAGCGAGTAATTGATAACTTGTATAGTAAGATCATTAATGGGTTGTCGGAGGCTGCGTCTTTGACATTTAAAAAACTCTGTAGCAATAGAAAACGTAAAGTATTGGGCTGGAACTTGCATGTTAGTGAAGCTCACAGAGAGGCTCGGCGTTGTTTTAAACTTTGGGTACTCTACAGAAAACCTTTAAGTGGACAGGTTTATGATTTGATGCGGGGGTCACGGAAGATATTCAAATCTAAATTAAAATGGTGTTTAAAAAAACAAAATCAAATAAAAATGGATATTATAGCCAATCAACATAAGAACAAAGATTTCTCAAAATTTTGGAAAAGCTCATCTAATCTGAACTCAAAGCCTAGCCTCCCTGCAAGCGTGAGAGGGGTCAGTGATCCGAAAAGTGTGGCAAATTTATTTATGCAGCATTTCAAGGTACAGGCCTTGCCAACCATATCAGAGTGCACTTGGGCGGATGCCGCCACGCGGGGACCGAATGGTGATGCTGGGTTACGTCATGAGGGTGTACGCACGTCACTAATTTATTTCTCAACACGAGATGTTGAACGCGTCATTAAGCATATGACTCGTGGGAAGTCGCCCGGTCTTGATGGGCTCGGAATTGAACATTTTAAGCATGCGCACCCATCTGCCCAGGGTGCTCAGTATGTTTTATAATATGTGTGTTAGACATACCTACTTGCCTCCTGACCTCATGCGAACCCTAGTGGTTCCAATTGTAAAAAATAAAACTGGGGATGTGTCTGATAAGAACAACTACAGATCGATTTCATTGGCTACAGTTACAGCGAAGGTATTTGACGGTCTCCTTGATAAACAACTTGATAAACACCTGGACTTGCACGATGCCCAGTTCGGTTTTCGGGCCGGGCTCTCGACTGAAAGTGCAATATTTAGTTTGAAGGAGACCGTGGACTACTATTTGCAGAGGACAAACAACAACAACAAACAAACAAAATTTATTTATTTCTCCCAATAGCTGACAAATTTACAAGGGTTAAATGTACAAATATATATATTTACAATGCTATTGTGGGAGACTGGTGTCCAAGCTAGGTTAAAACCTGTGTTATGGATCACCAGGCCTCCACCCCACGGACATTTCAGTCAAATATTGCACGTGGATACATTCACAAAAATAAATAAATAATAGTAAGCTATTAATACATAGAAAATGATCTTTATAATTACTCAATTTCATAAAGCACGTATATAATTGTGTGATTAATTTGTTTGTCTGTTTAAGTATGTATGTATGTATTTATGTGTCTATGAGTGTGTCTGTGTGTGAGTGTGAGTGAGAGAGTGAGTTATTGTGTGTTTGTGGGTTGGTGGGTTGGTGTGTGCGTGTGTAGTCTGTATTATAACTAATTGCAAACAGCACACTAGGTGATTATAACAATATTAAATATTTACTAATAGTAGATTTTCTGTTTTATCATAACCTAGTGTAAGCAACCATTCGGAAACAGTTCGTTTACATTCCTGTTTGCTTAATGGGTACAAATTTAACATTTTATTACATTTATTATATATGAAACCACCCAAAAATGAAAACGCTCTATGAGAGAATGTTGAGTGTTGTCTATAACTGCATACAATATCCTTGCGTCTTTTTGATGTTATTATAGAGGGTTCATATGGTAACTTGGAATGAACTTTTGCGATAACGCACATAATGTATAGTTGCCGAACTGTGTGTACTTTGCATAGTTTAAATAACTCTGAAGTGGGAAATAAAAAGTTAAGATTTTGGGAAGTCTTGAGTACCGCTCTTTGTGCCCTTTCTAGTTTTAACATGGTAGATTTGTAAGTTCCGCCCCAACTAGTTATACAGTAGCAAAGTATAGATTGACATAGCGCTGTGTACACTATTTTGATAGTTCTATGGTCTGCAACATTACGTAAATTCTTAAAGATATATATTAGCTTCCGTATCCTTGGTACCAGTCTATCAACATGTTTATTAAAATTGAGATTGTCATCGATATATATCCCAAGGTATTTGATTGTCCTAACACTCTCTAACTTCAATTACAACTAATGTCATGCGGCGGAGGACATTTATGCGCCACAATGGAGAAAGGCATGTTAGTTACGTAACACCGCTTTGTGAAGGTAATATATTTGGTTTTATCTATATTTAAAGTCAAAACATTGTTACATAACCAATCGTTCACATTGTCAAAACCATGCTGGGCGTACGTGAATACTTCTTCCCAACTTTTAGCACTAAATGTTAAAGCGGTATCATCAGCGAAAGAAATTATACGGCCATTGAGTAACTCTAAATTACATAGTTCATTTACATAAACTAGGAAGAGGGTAGGCCCCAAAATACTTCCCTGCGGAATGCCGTAAGAGAGCGGTTGATCGTCACTAACAACATCCCCGAACTTAACATATTGCGTTCTATTGCTCAAGAAACTACTAAAAAGTCTAAGCTGCGTGTCTCTGATACCTATTCGCTCCAGTTTCTTGATCAAAAGTGGGATTGAGACCGTGTCGAAAGCTTTCGCTAAATCGAGGAATACAGCTAAGCATTTCTTTCCTTCATCTATATTTTGAAAAATATAGCTAGTAAGTTCGTGCACGGCATTCTCTGTCGAACTGCCAGCACGAAAACCGAATTGTGATGAAGAAAGCAGCTTTTTTGCTTCTAGAAAAGTAATCAGCCTTGTATTCATGATCTTTTCTAGTACTTTGGACATTGATGGCCGTATAGATATTGGCCTATAGTTGTCGACACGGTCCCGATCTCCACTCTTGTGGACAGGTATGATCAATGCTTTCTTGAAGGCTCGCGGAAAAATGCCACTCATAATCGCCAAATTACATATGTACGTCAAAGGTGGCACAATTAAATCCTTAATAGATTTCAAAACTTTACCACTGATATTATCCCATCCCACCGCATTGCTTTTCAATGACACAATCAATCTCTCAACTTCGCCTTCATCCGTGGGCAAGAACACCATTGAATGCAAAGAGCTACTGGCAACTGCAGTATTCAAATTAGGGGTGGTATGTGTTGTAATAATATTTTCGGCCAGATTCCTTCCCACATTTACAAAAAAGTAATTTACCTTGTTAATAGCATCACGAGTATCAGTGCCGATAGAAATCAGCTTTGCAGCAGGCATTTGCATTTCTTTTCTGTTGGTGATAATATTTATGGTCTTCCAAAGTAATTTAGGATTATTTTTAACCTTATCAAGTTCACACTTCTCATAGTCTCTTTTAAGCTTTTTTAATAAATTATTGCAATAGTTGCGATAGCGCTTATAAGTTATAGTGACAATTGTATTATTTGGATTCTTTTTTGCTTTTCTATGAAGATTGTCTCTGTTACGCATGCACCGCAGCAATCCTGGAGTAATCCAAGGTTTTATGATTCTTTTATTCTTCGAAAGGGCTACTAATTTGGTGTTAGATGCTACTGCTTGGGCTACAGAGGAGATCAGATAATCAGTGGCAAAATCAACGTCATTAGATTCAAAAAGTTGTTTAAAGTCTATGTTTGTTAAACAGGAAAAAACTCCGTCGTAATTAACACTGGATAAATAAGTTGTTGAATAGTTGATAATTCGCTTTAATCTAAGGAACAATACGACAGTTTCATGATCTGTTACACTACTTTCAGCGACGTATGTAAACGCTTGTGCTTTCGTTTTTAAAAGTATATGATCAAGACAGTTACTCAGACGAGTGGGTATAGTATGCGCAGGCAGCAACCCGTGATAGGCTGCTAGTTCTAAATAATCACTAGAGGTAACATCTAAATTTTCGCCGCTTATATTTATATTAATATCTCCCGTGAGAATAACCGTGCCGTATTTAGAGTAATTAGCTAAAATATGATCTAATGAGTTTTGAAATTTTGATAGGTTTTTGTATGATGGTGAAGGATATATAGCGATTATAACGACGTCAAAATCAAATTTGGCTACTAGACAATTTGCTTCAGCGAAGGATGGCTCCTCCACATCAACAGATAAGCTGTTATTTACGTAAATTACAACTCCGTCATTTTGTATGATATTGTTACTAGTAGCGAATCTATTGTATCCATTTAATATTGGTATGTTAGGATTAGATTTTAACCAACATTCTGTCAACACCATGACGTCCCAATTGACTTTGGATCTTGCTATTAGAGTTTCTAGCCCAGGCATATTGCAGGAAATACTGCGAATGTTCTGATTTAAAAGTTTTAAAAAGTGTTTAGAGCTATCCATTTGTGACTGACAATTTTCGATATTACCTATTTTGGCTGATTCTGATACAGCAAAAGAATCAATGTCATTTTGTAAGTATATATTATCGAATTTTAAGAGAAATTTCCACTTTGTCAATGTGATACAATGTATACAATAATTTGAACATTATGATAAAGTAGTGATACCATTCACAACTTTTTTTAGTAATAAAATGAATGAATGAATGAGGAAAACTCCTGTATATGGCTGTTTTCTAGACATCTCAAAAGCATTTGATCTCGTCTCTTATCAGACACTGTGGGACAAGTTACGAGCCACGCGCAAGGGGCAGGAGTTGATGGATGTGTTTGTACACTGGTATGCTCATCAGGAGCATTGTGTGAGATGGGCAGGTGAGTTTTCGGACACGTACAGGCTGAAGTGCGGGGTGAGGCAGGGGGGACTGACGTCTCCAAAGCTCTTCAGCTTGTACATGAACGAATTAATCGTTGAACTCAGCAGCATGCATGCGGGATGTTCCATTAATGGTCAAATGATCAATAAAATTAGCTACGCAGATGATATGGTGCTGCTGAGCCCTTCGGTTAGTGCATTGCGGAGGCTGCTGTGTGCCTGTGAAACATATGCCGTATCTCACGGATTAAAGTATAACATTAAAAAAAGTGAGTATATGGTATTTGCGCCGCGTGGTAAGTCTCCCAGCTATGTACCCCCCCATCCAACTGTATGGTAGTGAATTGTCTAGGGTGACACAGTGCAGGTACCTGGGTCACATAGTAGATACGGAATTAAAAGGCGATTATGACATGCAAAGGGAGCGTAGGGCGTTGGCGGCCCGAGGGAATATGCTGGCTCGCAGGTTCGCGTATTGTACAGGTGAAGTAAAAGTGACCTTGTTCAAGTCATACTGTCAATCGTTTTACTGTAGCGGCCTGTGGGCTAGGTATACCCAAAAGACCTTCAACGAGCTACGCGTCCTTTATAACGACATGTCTAGGATGCTGTTGGGGTTGCCCAGGTACTGCAGTGCATCTGGTATATTTGCCGATGCACACACTGACTGTTTTTATGCTGTAATACATGGTAATACGCAAAAAAATAGTTTCAGTGAAACGCAGAATGCCGGGGAGCCCCAACAGCATACTGTACTGAGGGGTAGCTCTTATGCGTAGCGAGAGGTACTTCTAAGAATACAAACCGGGATCATCTTAAGAACTTTGGTTTATTTCACCATTTTACATATTTTCACTTTCAGGTTACAAATCAATAATATGTAATATGTCAAGATCTTCTGTTTTCTTATTGCAATTCTTCAAAAGCATTCTAATTACAAAAACTATATTCACTAGCTATATTCAGCCAGCAATTCTACTCATAGAGTAGAGCCTAGACTACAATACTTAGGACATTAGCCGATAGACCGGATAGTGCCTTACAGAGGCATTGGGTATCGGCTCTTATAAATCCTGGATATGTATATTTAATTAATTAGTTTTTATTTTTGTATTTATATTTGGTTTTTTGATTCATTATAATTTTTATTGTATTTATTATTTTGTGATTATGTACTAAATTATTACTAACATAGTTTCTAAGCATTTGTTGTAAATGTAACTAACACCATGGACCCATATAGTCTTAATAAATGAAATTTTGAATTTGAATTTGAATTTGAAAAACACAGCCTCCCACATCTTTGCATTTCAAGGCTCTGAGTGGCACTGTAACTGTTAAGCGTGAAGAGCGGGTGCAGATCGGGCGCGGTTCGGGTCGGGATCGTGACAGGTGTAATTCCGTGTATTTATGCTCTGACCGACGCGTAGCCGCCGCGCGTTTCAGTGTGGCAGGGTTCATATGAACGTGTACATTCTGTGTGGCCAGAGAATTATACGACTACACACCGAGCGCGTGCCCGTGACGGGCGCACGCGCCCGCCTGCCGTGTGTTGCCGATCCGCGACCGACACGCACCGCTCTCTGTGCGTTTCACGCTACTTATTAGTCACTTGGTATCATAAATAATAAGAAAATATTTAAATAGGACAATAAAATAATGCACACATTAATCTATGATAGATATGTGTTGACATGGTGATGATTACGTAACGTATAGTGCGTATAAATAAATAGGTGCTGGAAAACGATAAGAGCATTCCTTTTGGTTTTTCAGCAGGAGAACAAGAGTCGATACTACCTCATTTCGAATTTAATTTTTTTCCGTACAGAATCGGTTCTATTGCGCGCGCGGGTCGAGCGCTGCGCGGCAGGCGCGCTGTCTTTATTTCAGAATTTTGTTTTTTCACAAACGTAATTAAAGCCGTTTGAAAAATGTATATCGCATACTTATACGTGTTCTATTTAGTTCCGTTGATATAAAAAAATCATTAGTATATATAAAGTGCCTATTCAAGACAGTGGTTTTTAACCGACGTCAAAAACAAATGAAGGAGGTTATACGTTCGGCTGCATCTATGTTTTAATGTTGCCCGATTTTTCAGTCAATTGTGGACAGATTTTGAATACTTGAAATGTAAAATTGGTACTAGTCCTATAGGTCTAAGATCCTTAACCGTCTCTATGGTGCTATTTTTCGGTAATGGTTTAATAGTAGCAGTTTTTCAGTTAGTAGGAATATTTATCACTTTCGAGTGACTTATTTATGATGGCTGTAATTCCGTCCAGGGAGTACGGTAACGTAAGGTTTATCATTGTTAATGGGGTCCCGTCAGAACCTATCGCATTAGAGAATATAGAACCCGAAGATAAGGGTTTAGAAGCACCATATATGTTTAGACTAACGAACATCCGTTGTGGCAAATGACAAATGGTAACATGAAATATCATTCTTCATCAAATGGCTGTTTAAATCCACCAGAGAGAATAAGGTCGACTCGATGGTTTCGTAAATGAGCGTGCAGTTCCACTCGTCGCCACAGGATCGTCGACGGTCACCGAACGACGTCGCGGCACTGAACTAAATGAAACAATACTTCTCTCGAATAGTTACTTAAGGTTGGCTTGACACTCTTGCATGGCAGTGCGAAACGCACCACGCAGCAAATACAGTGAGGCAAATGCCACGACGAGACCCCAGTGCAACACTATTATTTATTACACACTACTACTACAATATTTTTCCCGAACAAATGTCATTTAGATTGGATCACCTCACCTTTTTCTTTTTTTTAATCCACAATAAATCATGTAGATAGCATTAGTGAAACTAACTCTACTTATATCTTATTAGGCATTTGTTACAGATATGTGATTTTGATGTGTATTTTTGCTCCTTGTGAAAGAGTTCGTCCTGGGAAATACTACCACCTTACCTATTTCTATCGCCAAGCAGTAATGCGAGCATTACCGGTTTTGAAGGGTAAGGGTACTGGTGTATTATTACTGGTGTATTATCAGGCACATGGGATTTGTCAACTCATATCTCAGGCTAACGGGCGCAGTGACAGCGTCCCTCAGATCTTTGCAATTTAAAGCCCTGCGTGACGCTGCAACTGTTATGGACAAGCGTGTCACTCGTCACTGGATAAAAAAAGAGAAATGATGACCACTATTAACTGGCTTACTTAAATATAACTTTAATTGAATTATTTAAAACATTCCATCCGTAATATGCTATTGTGAGAACTATACTATTACACTTCCATTATCCAGCAAGTCATCAACATACCTACTTTCGCGTTGTGAAACTTGACGCTATTTATGTAATAAATCACCCAACGCAAGCACGTTTTAAAAAGGCAAATGGTATAATTAAGCTTTCATTTATTCCTGCTGAGATTGTGTGAAGTTAAATGCAATTATTGATAAATAACATTACTGACTGCGAAATTTTTTCCGGTACTCTGAAGGTGTTCAGGTACATACCGAGCGCATGCGCGTAAGACCCACGTTGAAATCTTTTGCTAGGGGACGGAGAGGTTCTACGAATTTCAGTGATACGCTACAATTTTCATAATTAGTACAATATGCAATAAGTTTGTAAAGGACCTGCATGACTTTGCGAATTCAAATCGAAAGAAAGAAAAGTCTTGGTTGAAACTGTGACAAATATCCCGTTGTAGTCTGAGCTGTAGATAATGGGCGTTTAATGAGGATCTCGTCTTCTCGCAGGAATACGAAAGGTGCAGGCACTCCCCTAACTTAAGCGCAACCTGCGGCAGATAGACGACAACAGAGGCCGGCGCAGGAATGCCGCGCGCTGGCGCCAGGCGCATTTGCACGTCCCGCACCCCGCTACGTCCCACGTCAACCATCGATCCTCAGTTCCGTGCTATAGCAATAGAACGGACTAGCCGATAGCAATCTAAACGTAACTTTACGTAGGAAGCTTTAGAGGCGTTTTAGCAACGACCAGTGACCGCATATGTTGCCTTGCTTGTTAAGAATCGGTGCTCCAGTATCGACGTTAAAGTCCAGTCGAGGGTTCTAGTTAGCGGTCATGAGCTTAGGGGCAGTAGGCTTAGAGTCCAATTTGCACGCGCATGTACCAGCGCCGCACGCCCACTTATCTCGAGGTCGTCCGTCACGGTGGCTGTTGCCGGCGCGGGCGCAGGCCGGCCGCGCCGGCTTAGCTTAATGAACCCCTGTCGACGATTGCGCGGGAATGTCACTTAGTGCCTGTCCCCAGTCTCTCTGCCAAAGTAAATCCTGTTACTTTGCTATTAAGAGCATTCTTGTACCCAGATCACGCCTAAATAGGTACTTCATTTACCATTTAAAGTTTAATTTAATTATATTAAATAATATTTGTGTTTGTCAAAATTGTTGTCCTTAGAAAATTGCATTGCATCGTCAAAATAATTAATTGTGAACAGTTACTAATTAACGCGGTCACAAATTGTGATATAACTTCTTGCATAATATTTTTATTTCACAATAATGTAGTTTCTGTAAAACATATCTGTAAAAGTCTATTACCTATACTATAATAATTATGTTTATTTTCTTCGACTTTTTTTGATATGTTCGTGTCTGTCTTCCATGGATGGATTAGCATTCTTTTGAACTTGAATTACATTTCGTAAATGCACTGTGGTACATACATGGTGTAAACTTGTCTCTCTGACAATTTAGGGTTCGCATTGTAAATAGTCCAATCAGCAACTCTTCTGCATAAAAAAGATTCTATTCATGTTGATGGCATTCCCAAAGCAAAACGACGTAACGCCGGGGATGATGCAATTACGCGTAACTAGCATTGGATTATGAGTTTCCATTTCAGTATTTAACCGACTTCAAAAAAGGAGGAGGTTCTCAATTCGATTGTATGTTTTTTTTGTATGTATGTTACGCGTATTTGTGCACCGATTTTCATAATTATTTTTTTGTTGAAAAGAGGGTACTTCCATAGTGGTCCCATTTCATTTTCAAGAAAATCATCCATTTTCCAAGATTCATTTTTATAAATAGCGCCTAAATTTTATTATAAGGAGCAATTATTTTAATAGTTGAGTTTGCTATTCTCTTATTTAAGGCGTTTTTCTCTCAATATACTTTGAGTAGTGAGAACCGATTTTTGTTATCTCCTGTGTCAAGTCCCGTATAGTGGCGAACTAGGGTATGAAACCAGGTTTGCGCATTTTCCGGTAACCGATTTCAATAAAACTTGGCAAATAGATGTAATTCCACGTACTTTTGAGGTCGGTTTTTCAGTACTCTGTACTGAGATTATTTAGTGGCTAAATCAAATCCGCGTAAATATATTGTCAACAAAATTAGCGTTATTTAAGGGAATCTATTGTTATCAGTCCGTAGGCGGCATTAATTAATGCTTGCTGTCCAAAAATTAAAGTCGCAGCCCTTGAAATAACAAAGTAATATCGTTAAATTCGTCTCCTGTATAATTTGGTTAAGCGTAGGTGCGCGCCTTTTACCAATACTACATACGCGGATTTGCACTATCCCCGACAATAAGTTATCAAACTACGAAAATACGTAGTTGAAACAAACAAATTGAAAAAGTAGGAAACAAGAGGCTTCTACGTCTGAAAATAGTGCAATGTTTTTGATCGCGTACCTACACTACACGGCTGAGTCGTTTAGACCACTTAGTTATTGTGGGTTCCATTTTATCTTGCGTCATAGTCACAACTGTCACCGTGTCTATATCGATGTAATTTTTGTTGTTATGTGGGCAGCAAACAAGTATACGGCCAAATGATGGAAAGCGGTCACCGTCGCCTATGAACGCCTGCAACACCAGGGGCGTCACGAGCGCATTGCCAACCCTTTAGGACTCTTCTCAAACCCCTTTTGAAAAAATTCAGTTTATTTCCCTTACTAAAACCGTTACTGTATCTTAAATATAAGGATATAACTTTTTCACGAGGAGGTCCTTGTGAAAAAGTTTGTCCAGGGAAACTGTCACCTTACCTATTTCTGCCCCAAACAGTAATGTGAGCATTCCTGCGTTTCGGCTTTAAAGGGTAGGGGTCACATGAGACTTGTCAACTTATTATGTCTCAGGGTGACGGACGTGGTGGCAGTGCCCTGAGGACTTTGCGATTGCAACTGTTATGGACAGGCGTCTCGGTTACCTCCAGTCCCAAAAAAACTAATTTGAATGAAACACACTATTTTAAAATATTAAAAGCAGAGACTCAACTGCTTTACGATTGTTACTTGGTTCAGTATTATTATTTAAATGGCAAGACTATTTGTTGGAGTAAAATTTATTCCAGCGGTCACCAAAATGAGATTTAGAAAGTTTTAATATTGAAAAAATGATAAGAGTCAATGACTTATGCTACAGTCTTCTAGTAAATGTACATTGACACCTCTACAAACTGCAATATATTAATTAGTGTTGCCTAAAATAAAAAGTAAAATTAAAAAGTATACCCACTTGACGAACATTGGCGTGTAAACACTTTGTATATTAGGCCACTCAGTCTTTCCGCAGGCTATTTCTACTTTTTCTTTTACCTACTTTCAAATTGTTTCGAATAAAGCAGAAAAGAGTCGGCACGATCCATCTCATGTGTTCCCATGGCCTGTTCATTCGCATTCGCGGCAGTGCGATGACGCATGCGCTTTGGAGCTCAGTGCACTGATTAGCCGTGGGAACATCGCTGAGGTTCATGACGCGGACTGCTGTTATGATTCGATGTACAATGCCCAATCCGACTACGGTTGCAACGGTTCCCCCATTACCTTTTCATGAAAAGGCTTATGTTTGATCCTATTGCAAGAAACAAAGGATTTAACCACGTTTTTACTCGACTTCCCATGCTCGGCGGCAGACTGACAATGACGCATGTGATCATTCTTTCATGACTTAATTTTAACCAATAAACAATAGAGTAGAAACAGTTTGTCATTTTTACGATAGAAAAAGACTTCGTTAAAGTTAATCTTTGAGAATATATATAGTCTACATGAATGTGGACTTTAAAATATATCTAAATCTCTTACGAAAATGTGTACCAGCGTCTGTGGATGTAAAGCAGGAATTCCCGACCGCGCGGGGCCACCGCCGCCGCCGCCACGCCGCTTGGCGTGTGTCGAACAGATACGCAGGTAATCACATTGGCACGCTCCGATGAACTTGCGCAATAACTTCCGGGGATGCGTTTGTCTATAATTATTTCATTTTAAGTAACAGAAAAACTAATTGTCAGTGTTAACTGCAATTTCTTGATATTATTGTGTTTTTCTTCGAAGGGTTTTCTTCCTGTGCATGCTAGATTTTTCTTATAGCACTACAAAACGTTATATTTCCTCCAATTGCACTTCCTCACACAAACACCGGTGAAATTTCACAATTTTAAGCGTTTTTTAAATCCATAAAAAGACAACGTACCGAAGTTAGTAATAAAGGAAACGAACAGATCAGAACAGAACAAAAAATCATATTCGAAAGAAAGCATGTAACAAAAACGGTCTTATCAGCTATACGAGTATGTACTACTGGAAATTGTTTTCCCTAACGTCGTTCAATACGAACGCATTGTATTACCTACCTAACTTCATTTGATGTTAGTTATCAAATGTTTCGAGTCGATTGTGAAACGGATGCCATTCGTAATATTTATATATAACGAATGATATACATTTTCACAACAAATGACATATTTTTAGTCGATATAACGATCAACAGGCATAATTAATGTATGTTATACGGACATTTAACATATTCTTGCATGATATATAACTGGGTATAATAAACGATTAATATAACAACTTTCAATCTAATGTACCGATGGCATAGTGTTAATTATATATATATTCTTTAATGCACCAAATCAAATACATCAGAAATATTAGATTAACTGAAAGTGTGCAAAGGTGGACTTATTAGAGATAAGAAGAGAAGAGAAAGAGATATAACTCTTCCAGGCAAGCAACAAAACAAGGGCAGTGAGAGCTAAGGTTATAAGCGGGTAATAGCGAGCAACAGAGAGTGCGGAAGAAATATAATAAATATAAATAAAAAATACAGTTACATAAGCATTATAATGAATAATAATAAATAGCATCAATATGTAAATAGTGTAATATATACATATAGATACACATATACATATATACATAAATAAGTATGTACAAAAAATAAAATGATTACTAAGATACTAGTTCAGCAAGAAAGTGTGCTTTCAACCTTTTCTTGAAAGAAGCGATAGACGGGCTAGGCTACGGAAGAAAGTCGGTTCCACAACTGCGTGACACGAGAAGAAAAGGAGTTAAAAAAGAAATTTGTTTTACAGTTAGGACGAACGAGCATTTTAGTGATGCACGGACGCCTTGAACGGGTGGGAGGGGGTAGCAACTCGAACCGGGAACGAAGGTAGGAAGGGCAGTTGGAGTCATGAAGTATACAAAAATATAAATATTATCCAAACACTTCAGATATAACATTCACTGAGTATAATGTTGAATGTGTATGTGTGAAAAAAATATATAATTCCAGTGGTGTTTAGGTGCAACGGTGAATGTACCGAATTTGTTTACATTTGCTAGTTGCTTCGACCTCCTCCTGTGGGCTTAGGTTAGTTTAGTATATGACAAAGCTGCCAGAATCGAATTTGTTTGCACTTACTAGTAGGTTCGACCTCCTCCTGCGGGTTTAGGTTAGATTAGTAGGTATATGACAAAGCTGCCTGAATCGAATTTGTTTGCATTTGCTAGTTGGTTCGACATCCTCCTGTGGGTTTAGGTTAGTTAGTACCTATATGACAAAGCTGCCAGAATCGAATTTGTTTTCATTTACTAATAGGTTCGACCTCCTCTTGTGGGTTTAGGTTAAGTTAGTATATGACAAAGCTGCCAGAATCGAATTTGTTTGCATTTGTTAGTTGGTTCGACCTCCTCCTGTGGGTTTAGGTTGGTTAGTACCTATATGACAAAGCTGCCAGAATCGAATTTGTTTGCATTTACTAGTAGGTTCGACCTCCTTCTGTGGGTAAAAGGTTAGGTTAGTATATGACAAAGTTGCCAGAATCGAATTTGTTTGCATTTGCTAGTTGGTTCGACCTCCTCCTGTGGGTTTAGGTTAGGTTAATATATACAATTAAATATTCTACTTAAAGTTTTAATAAATAAATTTTATAACACAAAGAGCACTTGAAGCTATACAAAAACAATTACGAGGATCATGCCAAAAGAAAGATTTTCAATAATTATAAAATTTATTCTTTATTACAGGTATTGATTTTTTCAAAGTATTCACCATAAACACATATACACTTTTCCATTCGTCTAAACCACTTCGAAAATATTGATGACCACTCTTCTTTAGACATCTCAGAAATCTCCAAGTTATAAGCAGCCAAGGCATCTTCTTTGCTTTCAAACTGCTTGCCTTTTATCTTTCTTTAATTTTTGGAATGAGGTAAAAATCACAAGCTGCTAGGTCAGGGAAATATGGCGGGTGAGTGCAGGATAGATACATTTTTTGAATGAAAATAGTCGAGTATTCTAGCAGAAATGTGCGGAGCGGCGTTGTCGTGATGCCAGAGGAGGTGCCGAATACCTGACTTTGGCTGCTTGTCACAAGCTGACAACACTTTTAGAGCACAAACTGTTATATACTATTTGGAGTTAATTGTCCTTTGATCCTCTAGCACTAACTGTAGTGATCCATGAGTCCCGTCATGCAGAAAAATGAGGCGGCCATTTGTTTCTGTGTGCTTCGTGTACGACGACATTTCGTTGGCGTCGGCGCATCTTCAAAACACCATACAGTGGACTGTCGCTTTGTTTCAGGATCATAGTTACATAGCCATGTTTCGTCACCTTTCAGTATATCATAAACGTTTTTTTTCTCGCCAGGGTAAAATTTATCGAACATAAATTTGCACCAATCCACGCGCCATTCTTTGTGCTCATCGTTAAGTTTGTGCGGAACCCATCTCGAACAACGCTTAGGTATGGAAAGACAGTTGTCCGTGAATAATAGTTTGCAATGCTGCTGATCCAATGCCCAATTCTTGCTCAAGCTCTACATATCTAGTTCGTAGGTTTTCATGAATTATTTTTTCGACAGCTTGAACGTTTTCTTGAGTAACCGCGATTGGCGGCCGACCTGACTTCGCCTCACCTTCAAAGTTTCCCCGTCCTCTATTAAATTCAGCAAACCAATTGAAAACTGTAGCTCGTGAATAAGCAGTATCACCAAAAATTGTGGCTAAAAGTTCAAAACATTCTCGCGGATTTAAACCTTTTTTGTATTCATAATAAATCGTAACACGAAGATCACGTCGAGAGAGCTCCATTGTTGCGAACAAATTCCCGCCAGATTGTCTCCGAAAAATAAAAAAATGAATAAAAAAGAATTCCATTTAAAACGTGTTCCATTTTCACATTTATTAGCAAATAACCTGCCTTCACGACGGTGCATAACTTGCCAGTATCAATCAAGTGATTAAAGAGTATCTAAGTTCTTTTGGCATGACCCTCGTATATTTTGTGATTGTACATTTAATGGAATAAAAAAACATAATGTAGAGCGCTTCAACTATTCGTAAAACGAAATATTGTATTATATTATTTAATACATTATACTAGAAGTGCTTATACCATTTGTTCATTATGTCACTTAATCATTATATCTAATGTTTGTTATACTGAAGGTTCATTATACACATTGAAATTGTGCCTGTTGTTACCTTTGCCGTTTGTTGATTATATACAGTGAATGATTATAATATCCTTAGAAATTATACCAAATGTGAAAATATATTATTTGTTGTAACACTGCCCTTGTAGCTTACAAGGGAAGTGTTTTTTCGAAGTTCGTATGCAAATGCAAAACCGGTAACAATGCGTTAACCTGGAAACTTTGACTTGATATTCAGGTGTCGTGTTCCTCAGAGAAAGTTTCAAATGATTCTACCTACGACTTAAATGGAGAAAATAAAATTTTATTTTTGTCGAGTATATCATCAACATTTACTGCCATTAAATTTGTCCCCGATATCGCAACGTGAACTGGGCGTATTTTCCTACTTCCGGTCAATAACCTAAATATATATTCTCTGTTCTCAAATACGCTCGAAAATTTTTGCATTACTATAAAAAATGTACGGAAAGTTGGGCCGTCCGACTTCTTCCCGATCAAAGCCTACAAAATAGGTATGAAAATCCATTAGGTACTGTCCGCTGCTCTAAACTTTTCAATCTATATACTAACAATTGACATAAAAGAAGCAAAGGAACACTCATACAACCAAAACTGACCAGTGTTCGTATCTAATTGCGAGAATTAAAATACATAGGTACAGGTACCTACCTGAGTCGCTATAACTTTTTGAAAAGAAAAAGACGGTAAAATAAAGTGCTTTGGTATTATTTTTTGCTTTTTTGGCTTTTTTGTATTTCCATAACGAAAATTAATTATAGTGAAAAAAGCGATAACGAAAGTACAAAAATAAATAAAGAAAGGAGGTATATTAGTCATAGACAGGTTATTGCCCGGCTATGAACAAAGTAAGACACATGAAAACTTATGACACTTTACACTTTCATGCTTTAGAGATCCACATTACGTAATCACGTCATGAGAAGTTCTACAGACTATTATTAATGTGATGAAGAGACAATACCACTTTCTCTCTTTAGCAATTGTCCTAACATGTCAAATACTGCCTTCGTAACGAAAACAGGCACAACGACAGAAACCTAGTCCGCACACGCTAAGTGAGGCACATTGAAGCGCGCCCAATGGGCCTACACGAGCGGGCGGGCCTTCAGTGCTCAAGGTCAACTTGCACCGCGAACAGCTCCAGAATTTTAGCTAAAAATGACGAAATGTGCGGTAAATGAGTGTAAAAATACGTCAGACAAACATAAAATACATACTAACATCACATTCCACAAGGAAGTAACGCGTTTCAACATGTATTTTTTATAAATATTCACTAAAACCGAAAATTAACCTACTACTAAAACTAGCCTACATGAATTTGATTTTTGCCTCACTTGTGACAGTTCGTTTGATATGAAACTATCATTCTTTGCGTTATTATTCTAAGGGCACAACTATGCGTACTTTATGCAGCAGTTGCGCTTTTTTTCGTTCTGAGGCAGAATATTACTGTAAATATTAATTAATACTTTTTCTTTTTCTATTAGGTATACATTCTGTCTCCCCTTAGTCTTGTATTTTTTCCTCACATTGTTTGAGGAAAACTACACTACTAGCCTCGGCGGGAACGGAGATTGCTTAACTCGTATTAATAGGTCAAGTCTCTCACTAACTCACGAACTCAAACTCGTCCAGCAAAACTTAACTTCCCGGCCTCTGCACTAATGTACTATTTTACTTCTTGTTTGATTACTAAAGACACGTATGCGTCCTGTGCCCGCGAGAATACCTATTTCGGTTATTTATGGCTGTTAGGCGTCACAGCATGGGGTGTGTGTTGGTACAATAAATGACGATTGTCAATTAGGTACGGCGCTTGATTGACTGCCGCCGCAGTACTCCCTCATTGTTTTCTAACCGACGCCACTCTCTCGCTGGTAACTTACGCATGCTGCGGGCGGGGCGCGGCGGACGAGGCGCGATCGATCGGCGCCGCGGGCCATAAACAAAACGCTGCACTAATTCCATTAAGACCCAAAGTAACCCCGCTATAAATCGTGGTAGAAGGCCCGCGCCCGTGATGCGCCAGTTAATGGAAAAGCGCGTTTTCCGCGCGCCCACTATGGCGGCGAGGGCGGCGCGGGCGGCGAGGGCGGAGAGGGCGGAGAGGGCGGAGAGGGCGGAGAGGGCGGAGAGGGCCCCGCCTCGGGGCGGGCCTCGGCGGCGCGCGCGGCTCGCCGGCAGTGGGCCCGCGCGCGCAGTTGCCGGTACACGTGTATCTGATCGAGCGATCGCCGATAACGCGACTCGCAGTGACTAAAGTGCTGACTCGGCGGTATCGTGTTCCTCCGCTGCGGTCTTGCCAGCCGGACGGTTGCCGTAGTTATATCGGTCAGTGCTTCCTTTAGGTACTTGTGCGGAAGAATTGTGCCGTCTGTTAACACGAACACCTGCTTCTTCAGACAACAGAAGTAAGTCCAGGAGAACTTTATTGTTAACCTTGAATTTAGTTAGGTTATTTAGAAACTAGTATCACTGAGCAACATATTACCTCACTGCCTTTTCGTTAAACTGCGCAATTTCTCGTCGCCGCGGTGCCGTCGCCGGTGGTCAAGCCGCGCGTCGCGGGTATAATGATAATTGAACTTTTTGCAGTTGCAGTTTATGTACACACGCCAGCACATCAAGCTACATATTGACGTATCTTGTTCCGTTGCACTGGAGGCGATTTTCGAACAAAAATGTGTAGTCTGATGTGCCGTTGTCCGTGCATGTAGTTACATTCTCATAGAAACTAATTTCGAGGTGACGAATCCCTCCCATTTCTCGTTGTCAAAAACAGAAAATCTTGCACTCACTGAAACTAAAGGTTCCAAATTATTTAGTTTCCACAAAATGTTAATATGACCTTTTTTATTACCACGTGCTATTTAGATTCATAATTTATAATTAGTACAGTCAATAGAACATCGAGCTTGTCACTTTGTATGTTAGGCCGTTCTCATCGCAAGTTGCATAGAGTTGTTGAATTTCAATAACCATGTGGATAAAGATATGAAATCAACTCGTAGGTATACCCATTCGTCGAATATTTATTTCAATACGCTGTGTTGACAAACACTATTTATATTTTTACTCCACTACGGCCAAACCAAAAAGAGTATCTATTAATATTCCTCAACTGTGGCAAGAATTAATGGTTGTTTCCCACTTTTTCGAATGCTATTTGCAAACCCCAAAAGGCACAGGCTTGTACAAATACCGTCTTTACGCCCATTGTGATTATTCCATATATGTCATTAATTCGCTTTTGTACGTTCACGATCCGGTGTACTAAATGCCCTAAAGTGAGAGTGTGTGTGTGTGTGTGTGAAGAGGATGCGCATCGCGAGCAGTGCCGGCGCCGGCGCAGGCGAGCGCGACGCGCTAAGTGCCAATAAATCGTCTAATTAATTGGCCAACCAGCAACCAACCGCCAACCGTCGACTTGCATGCTGCATTGTCAACCACAAAAACTATTGCGCTCGATTAGTCGCCACTGGCGCTGCTCTAGCCTGATTCGACTTCAGATGTATATTCACGGGCAGGTATTCTGCAAACATTTCAAAGAAACATATAGAAAGTCCAATTTGGAGCAAATTCAAAATCTTAATAGGTATCTTACGTTTTTCGTTTTTCTAAATTTGAATTATTATAATTTAATAACCACAAATAAATTATTTACAACACTTATATTTGAGGATCCTTATTCTGTTGTGATTTCTGTAGTGCATTATTAAATTCTGTACAATATACAACTAACAGTCAGTCCTTTTCGCACCCGCGACCGCCTTGGCTTACAAACACCTTCAAGTCACGCGCAGATAAGGAGGTATAAAACTAAACAAAATTACTATCAGAGTTACAAATGTTCATAGTTGTACGCACATGGTCGGCAGGGTCATCGCCGTGTCTGTCTCGGTGAAAGGCCTCAGTCCCAAAGGCCTAAATTTACTCTGATATAAAAGTACTGACAGTCCGGCAATAATCTGTACTAAAATCTATATTACGGCCACGCAAAAACTATTTTATGAGCCGTTACAATAGAAAAAAAGACGGAAAGATGTCACATTCCCAATTTCCGCCGGCACGACATCGCCGTTCGCAAAACGACATCAACTATTTCTGGGATCGTTCATATAATAATGCAAATCGAGCTTTTGACATTTACTGTATACTTACTAAAATATCTAATCAAGGATGATCCCTGTGACAGTTCATAAAAATCTACACAATAGGTAGATATAACTTTGTAACGACGCGCATTAATTTGCGTATTGCATAAACAATTTTTTTAAGCCTCATTTTGAAATGTTTAAGTAAATACATTAAATTAAAGTAAAATTAACACCAAATCGATATTTATTTGTGAGAAATGAGCTGGACACATTTTTTTTAATTCTTTAATTTTTACGACAATTTGCAAAGGTTACTTACTTCATTACACACTGCATTTGATACAAATGCGGTATATCGATAAAAAGTTTTCGATAATGTAATGAATAAATGTGTAGTGTGGGGGGGTCTTCTCCTTAAAGTATGAATTTTAATCATAGGCAATGAATTAACATGTCCGTGCAATTACTTTTCTAAACTTATTTAAATTATAATATTATGATAACGTTTTTGAAATTTTCTAAAATATATATTGAAATTTAATTTATTATGTTTATATTATCTTCCGTATTTATTTAGTATCGAAATTATTATTTGTTTAATTTATACAACATGAAAATGGCGTCAGCTAGCTGGTTATCGTATCCGCGGAATCCTCTAGGTTATAGCTGAAAACCACCGGTTTGCTCCTGAGTAAACACCGACGCAGAGCTATGGCCGTTTCGCGCTGCTACAGCGCACATACATAACTGGGTGTTCGGCAGTGCTGCGACTCTGCTGTTTTTTTTTCGTTTTTTTTATTGTATTACATATTTTTCTGTTATGTATGTGTGTCCGTAGATCCAAATAAACGTTTTATCTATCTATCTATTTTGAATTATAATTATGTGTTTTATGCCTTCAACATAATTCAATTTCAGACATCTATACATCGTTCAGAATTCGTCACAAAAATAAAGCAATACGAAAGTGCTTTTGCTACAAAAATCGAATACACTAAAAATCTTTACTTTTAGACTTTACCTCAACTCTATGACATACGTGTCACAGGGATCATCCTAGTTTGCGTTTAGTATAGAACACGTAAAGAATGTAAACAGCAGTCACGAAGCACCCGCAGTTAAAATGATGTGAGCAAACGGAGTTAATGTTTACATTTCAAATCAAATCAAGTATCTTTATTGCGTAGGTAATCAAATTACACTTGAAATCGTCACAAACTAGACCAGAAACCACTAGTCCTTAGCAGGTCAATTTCATCTGAGAAGAATGTTTTTTGTGTGATCACAAACATTCAATAGCTGGAAGTACTCCCATTTATATATTTTTTCTGATAAATTTTGTTGAATTTCTGGAATTTAATTACAAAAACGTATGTACAAATGACGAGCTATATAAATAATAATATTTTTGTTTCTAAGATTAAAGTAATGCCTATCAGTGATTTTCGGAAATAATGCTACATTTCTATGAACGTTTATTATACTTCCAAATATAAACGGAGTTAAAATGTTTGATTCTTTAAATCGTTCCCTCAAAGTATGACGGCGATTTAACTTATAAATTGCACGCACAGCTCGTTTGTGGAGCACAAATATTGTTTGAATATCTGCCGTTCTTCTCCACAACAATATGCCATCCATAGGCGATAACACTATGAAAATAACTAAAGTAAATTACTTTTGCCGTAGCTTCTTCCGTTAGCTGCCTTATTTTCCAAATGGCGTACGATGCCGAACTTAATTTACCAGGCAAAGATTGTATTGCTACGCGCGCATATTTACACACAGTACATACACAATACATTTACATCCACGTACACAAACACACACGCGCACTTTTTTCTTTAAATTTTACATTACTGTTTATTTTATTTAAGTTTGGATTTTCATAACATTTGTACTAAAATTACCTATTACATTTATTTATAGAACTAGCCTGAGAGTGGAGGGTCCGAGGACTGTGACACATTGTATCCCAGTACCTGTCTAACACATAGTACGCAAATTCATAAAGATCTATCGATATCATTGTGTCAGATCAGTGCCATTGTGATTGGAAATCAATGGTTATTAACTATTATAATTACATTACATTATTAGTGCACATTAGAAAGATATAGTAGATACATAAAACAGACAATGAAACATTGTTTATTTTGTAAAATCACTGACCAGTGAGTAAAATACATTAAAAATAACTAACTAATTATAACTAACAAATTAAAACTAAAAATAAGTAATTTATATATACTTATAAGTATAAAATGATACATTGCCATCGACAGAGTGGCACTTTTTCGACATTGTAAAAGTCATAAAAGTGATTAAAATGACTTGGTGACTTAGAACAAATGTGTTCAGGTGATTTTGTCGAATGATGGAGTCAGATTCACTTCCATTTAGGCGATCCCAAAGAAATAAATAAAATGATTTTGTGGAGACAGAACACATCACAACAACTCAGTTATTGAGAATTTATATGTTGAGCAATGAATAAATTTGTGTTAACATACCAATGGGTTTTACATTGACACATTTACCATATACAGCCTACAACTTCCTATATCAATATGTTATAAAAACGACACATAGTAGTTACGTGCCGCGAGATTTGTGAATTCCGCCGCTGCCGCTGCGCCTGCGCCGCCGTGAACACGTTTTACAAATTCCTGACTTGCGTTTATGTGAACGTAAGCTAATTTGACACGAACTAATAACACACCGTGAGGTGCTCATGTACATTCACAACTATATTGTAAATGAATTCATGTCGTGATGTCTGTGTACAATAGTTATTTCCATACAGCGGAGACTGCACTGTCGCGTTGTGCATTTACAGCGTAGTTATCTACGAATCACTTGCATGTTGAAAATGAGCCAAATTCAAGCATATCTAAGTGCGATCTTATTATTTATTGTTACTGTTTCCCGCTATCGGGGACCTTTCTTTAAAATCCTTGTGCAATAATAGTTGCAAAATCAAATCAATAATGTCTTTTCAATAATTTTTGAATAAAATGTAAATACCTGCCAGTAATTGTATAAAGTTGACTTCACACAATTTTTTTACAACAATTATGTTTTGTGTTGTAACCGCCCGAAGGGAAACTACATTAAACGGGTCATTGATTCATAATAAATTTTATATTAGGCGAAGAGAGACGAGCGAGTGACTTATCATAGCCAAACTTGATGCTTTCTAATGTCTACAATTTATCACCACCGTCCCTCTGCATCAATACACCGTTAAATGAATCATAAGAGCATAAATATTTCTAACTTTACAGTTCAAATATTTCGCAATTTATCTGAATGAGGTCTACGAATATAGGTACGTGTGCTTTTTGAAGACGAAATAAAATTATTTTTATATATTATCAGAGAAACATTTGCTGGATTACCAGTTTTCATAAAATTTTAAAAAGCCATGTAGTTGTCATCAGTTTTGTCAATAGATTCTGAAAGAAGGCAAAATTTTGCCAAAAATGTCTGGATTGTGACTTACGTCTATCTAGTCATTACTAATTGCGATATTTTGCCTTCTTCATTCATATTGGGACAGTTGGCCCACTAGTGTCGAAATCAATTTCTTATTCATATACCTACATTTTCACAAGAACAGGCGGATTTAATTGTCTATATTGAATTAAAATGAAACACTTGAAAATATGTCTCCTCTTTGCATTTTTTAAAAGAAATACTTCTAAACGCGGTTCTTCAATATCAAAAAAAATACAATTAAATGAAACTGTGCTCAGCGGTTGGACGAATAATGGGCCGATGGTGATTCAAATGTTAAAACAAGTTCGGCAATTTATTGTACAAGCGTGACCAACTTTCAGTAATAGTCGATAGATATGTATCGACCCCAATCACTACCTGCTTCCTTTGTCATTTTACACCATGTGAAACCACTGTGAAAAAGCCAATCTATAACATATTTTTGATATGCTGGCTTCAAAGAAGTGCTCAGATGCAGGATAAAGTGGCCCATACGGTGTGTGAAAATGAGTACGTTATCGACACCTTTAGAATCAATTGGCTTAAAGAACAAAAAACAACTTTTCAGGAGAAGCAGAAAATGGTTTCTATTTGTGACGGTGTGACCTCCTTACATCGTCATGCCACCTTTTCATCGTCTTTCTCCGGTTCCTGGCCTCCCGTATTTCAATTTAAATTTTGAATTGTTCCATAGTTCTTTTGCCTCGCATTCTGATGTTGTTTCGTTCCACCGTCACTCCCTGCTCGATCGCGGCACGGAGTGACGGAACACGTCGTCTCTTTAATTTTTTGAACTGTTTACCAGTTACCACAAATCTTAACAAATATGAATAAAAACGGGAATAATATTTGTAAAACTGGATTTATTACCACTATTTCTTTACCCTTTTGAATTCTGAACGTTAAACTCACCAAGCAAGGCTATGGAGGCTGCTGAGGCGTCAACTACACTCTCCCGACTACATTCCATCCTACATTACAATCGACCAGCGCCAGAAGCGCGGTTTCATATTTCGTGAAAACAGTAGTAAGTTTTTGTTTCTAGACCTAGAGTGGTTCGGGGTATTTGAGAGCAGTGGGTAAGTGTGCGCAGGAGCTATATCTCTGGAGGAACGGAGGTAGGCGGTTTGTTTGGGTCACATCAAGGCGCAAGAATGGCTAATTAGTTCCGATTTAGCACTTGGGCGCGCACTCACTGGTTAACCATTTTTAAGCAAAAATAAAATCTGTTTTTGCCTAAAAATGATCCATAGATTTTTGTGCCTCACAAAACAGTGTAGCACCTGCATTTTTTATCTCATAAGTTTCTGGTTCCAAATGTTTTGCGATCATTCATTTGCAATTCAGTGCTCTGGGCAAGTGTACGCGGGTAAGTATGCGCATGCGTACACTTGACCCGTCAAGTACAAGTGAACGCATTCCGATTTTAGAACGTTTATTGTTATTAGGAAAAAAACCGTTTTAAGTTCTTGTTTTTATTTAATGTTGTGTTGATTTAAATTTTATTGTAAAAAATTGTGAATTGACTATTTTAAATTTGGTATGTTTTGCTTCGTTAGTTTTATTTGTTATTTTATTTTTTGTTTTACTTTTGCTGTCTTTTTTATTCTTTTTTTCAGTGTATTTTTGTGTTGTGGCGTTGTAATACATAGTATCTATTATATTTTTCATATGAAGCATTTATTCTTTATTTCCAACAGCGAACGGACCCAAAACACGTTAATAATAATTAAAAGAAATTCTCAATATAAAAGCATTGCATGCAACAGGGTTAACAAAAATTTTATGGAAAACTCTGCAGAAAACATATATAATATATCTTTTATTTTTACCAAGGTATATACTATTCCAGTTATTTTTGAATATTAATCGATTCATAAAATCAAACTTAATTGTCACTAAATAAAGCACCTTATAATATGAGTACCTGTAAGTGCTCTATAATCAATCGCATAATTCTTCTTTTAAGCTATAATTTATTGATATTCGGATTTCTCGACAATACTTTTAATTAAGCGTTACAATAAGTTACAATTCTCGTTGTTCTTATGATTTTAAAAAAACATTACAGAACATCACAAAATTGGCAGTGTATCATATTTATGAAAGTAACTAGCAAGCTGGAGAACGTCACTTTTAAAGTTACGGCTTTCGACTGCTTATTGCTGCTGATAAACAAATGACTTAACTTCGTGTGCTAACAATGAAGAACTACCGACATCAACATAATTATAATTAAAAAGTTATACAAAAAATGTATACTTTAGACTTATACTTGCATATGACTTATTCCTATACGCTTCTAGCTTTTCTCTCGAGACTTAAAATGTTGGTATTAGCCCATTTGCGCCCGACGCACAGTGGGCCCAAATTGTTAATTATTGGACATGAGAATAACTTGTGGAGTATCGAGCTAATTTTTTTTATATGATAGATAATAACATTCCTAACAACTTTTATTCTTGTATAATTTCTTGAAAAGTTGATAGTTTCGGAGAAAAAAATAATGTTTTTTTTTGTATGGAGAAACACACATTTTATTTTTTATCTCAAAATATACGTAAATGTAATGTACGTGGGTTACTTACAGTATAGTTCCAATCATTTTCTATGTAGAAAAAAATTATCCATTTGCATGTACTTGCGACTTTGTAAGTAAAGGTGCGGCAAAATTGCTAACTCTTTTATGTACTTTTTAAAAAATACATGAGCTTCGTCTAAAGAAAAATTAATTTTAATGTAATTTAGACAGTGTTATAACAATAACACGAAGGTTAAGTAGAAAGTAGTATATTGTATTAAAAAAAGCCGCAAGTACCTGCAGATGGTTTATTTTTTCATGATAGAAAACAATTGGACCTATACTGTAAATAAACCACACACATTGCATTTTCCTACATTAACAGATAATAATAAAATGTATATTTCTCCATACAAAAATAATTAATTTATACAATACAAGAATAAAAGATGTTAGGAATGTTATTACACATCACATAAAAAAAAAAGCTCGGTACTCTAAAAGTTATTCCTATGTCCAAGAATTATCAATTATTATTTAATCATGGGTACAATTTTAGGAATACAGAGCTGATTTTTTTCATATGAGAAATAATAATATTCCTGATAACTTTTATTCTTATGTAATTTCTTGCAACTTACTGCCGTTTCAGAGAAAAAAATGTTTAGTTTTTTTGCTTGGAGAAATAAACATTTTATTTTTTATCTCAAAATGTAGGAAAATGTAATGTGTGTGGTTTATTAATGTGGTTATTTATTTTTTAACACAATATACTAGTTTCTACTTAACTTTCATGTTATTGTTGTAACACTCTCTAAATTACAATAAAATTAATTTTTTTTTAGTCGAATCTCGTGTATTTTGTTAAAAAAGTACACAAAAGAATTAGCAATTTTGCCGCACCTTTACTTACAAAGCCGCAAGTACATACAGAGACGGTTTATTTTTTCTACATAGAAAATGATTGGAACTATACTGTAAGTAACCCACGCACATCACATTTTCGAATATTTTGAGATAATAAATGTATATTACTCCATACAAAAAAGTAATAATTATTTTTTTCTCAGAAACTATCAACTTTTCAAGAAATTATAATAACATTCATAAAGTTGTTATGAATGTTATTATCTATCATACTTATAAAAAAAAATTAGCTCGATACTCCACAAGTTATTCCTATGTCCAAGAATTATCAATTTGGGCCCACTGTGCGCCGTGCCCAATCGAGAAGATTAGTTTAAGTATTTTTTTTATATTACTATTAATACTCATTACAAAAGTGTCTGTGTGAAGTAAAATAGTGAATCTTGATTTTATTACTTAAAAAAAGTTGTTTAGAATTAAATAAAAGTGGTTTTACTGTTCCTTTTGCGGGGTTAATTTACGCACACGTAGAACGCTAAAGTTAATTGTTTTTCCTGTATGTTATTACCAACAATTTATTTACTTCCTTACATATATATTGTTGAAATATATTCGTATACTCTAAAATAAAATTATATAATTGAGTGAAATAGTGTTTTCACAACTTCAGAAGGTGGTATATAGGTAACGGTGTCCCCAATTGGGGCCATTTAGTAGGTAATAGGGGTAGTTTATTAGTTTTTCATCTATAAGTAATTTTCAAGTAAATAATGACACAACGGGTATTTGGCAGCCACAATTATTACTATGGGCTTCAGAAAGCCATTGAAACTGTAATGGATGAGAAAGACCATGATGTGGAGATAGATTTAGGGGGTATATCCCTAAAAACCGAGTGCGCTCACCTATGTAGAAGTACTATACTTATGTAACGACTTCAACTGCCTCCGTGGCCGAACGGTTACCATGCCGGACTGCCACGCAGAGGTCCCAGGTTCGATTCCCGGGCCGGGAGAAATATTTGTATGGCCTACATTTATTTCTCTCGTGAGTTTGGGTGTAATTTGTGGTTGTCTATGTGTGTGTCCATGGCACCCGCGACACAGGGTTTCCCTAGTGCGGGGCTATGTTGAGTGTGAGCGTTATTATTATTATTATTATAAACGAGATCTAATAATCTACGGCAAACTGGTTATCGAACAACTGAAACTGTCTGCAAAGGTAAATCTAATAAATATCTACTAGTACCAGATTTGTAATGCACATGAAGAGTAAAACCATGCCAATGCAAACCATCAATCTTTTGTATCGCACTGCCATTTGAGGCAAAAACTGGTGGTGTGTTTTGTTCCCCTACAAGCTGGACCTACCACTGGCTAATACACGGCGTTTACACCTCCTGACCAATAATGATACGAAGCTAGATCAGCTACAGTTTAACGGTTACATCACATCACTATTCGAGATACAAACAGTCAAAGTTAACATCCAGCAGCTTCTTTGGTGCTAAATCTACAGTACATTGGTGTTGGTCACTACGCTCAGAAGTTGACTTAACATTTACGATGTGCAAATACTTAGCTGCTGAGCCACAAACGACCGCGTTGGCAATACAAAAAGTGCATGAAGTCATTGTGCACCGACAAATATTGTTACAAATTTTTTGACACTGCTTGAGCCCATTGTCCCCATTTGTGGACAGCATTTTTTTTTTTCATAAAAAATAAAATAAATTTTTTTTTTCTTCATAATTTTGTCATAAGTAAGCTATTTTCTAAAGGTTCATAAAAAAAATTTACTTTCTTTAACGCAAATTTGTATTTGGGCGTTAAGGGGTTAGACATCACAAAATATGGAGGTGTAAGTGTATGTTTTTAGAAATGTCAAAATTTGAGTAGGTGCCTATATAGCGAACTGTCTATCGGAATAGAGCTCAAAAAACGAAAAATTTTTGGCCGACCTGTGCGCCAATTGTGTGTAAAGGTTTATTTATATTTAGCACCCACGGGTGCCAGCGGCCACGGTCAAATTAAAGTTACGCCCGATAACAAACAATGTGGCGTGGTAATGAGTGACGTCATGGCGCAGGCATGAGGTGCGCTGGCGCCAGAGCTTCCTGCTTTGCAGTGCCACTGGCTCGTCCCACGCGCAGGTATGCACAGACCACCGGACGCTACGACCTATGTCTGTCACTTTGTGGACCAGCTCCGCCAAATTCCGAGCAACTCTCTACTGCTAATAAATATCAACGTTATCTGATCTCCTGATCAAGGCGCTGACCCATTTCCGATAGCATGCGTCATCCGGTATAGCACCTCTTTTATTACTTTTTTATTTTAATACTTTCGTCCTAAAAATACTTGTTCCCTAAATGAGAATGGATCATTAGGCAGATTGGAATTTTATCAGCAAATGCTTAGTGGCAATTTAAAGGGACCCAAAAATAAGTACAATAAAATGAACATCGAATCCGTCAAATTCAAACTTGTATTCTAAATTCAAAAATGAACGCTCAATAAATTAATAACTGTAAGTAGTACTAGTTAAGTAAATATCGAAACACGCAAATGTAAAGGGACAAAATATAAAATCGCACCCTTCACGTCCGAAATATAAAAAAAAACTAGTGTGTATCGTTTACAGTGGGTGAAAAACGACTCAATTAATAAAAAGCGCATAGTCATAAAGGTGTGATGTGTGTACCCGCCCCTGACCAGTCGGAGGGGCTAAGAGCAATCTGTCATCCCATCGCGTCGCCACTGACGCATGACGGGCCGGTGCCGGGGACGTCCGGACAAAAACCGTCGAAGACGTTTCGCACTCCGCCGTCATCGCCACGGCATGGCAGGTCCACGTAAACTATGATGTAAGCATTTTGATAATAGGCTTTGCATAATTATTTTATTTTATCGATAACCCGTTTCAAATTTCAACCGATCATGATATTTGTATCTACACAATTATCTAAAAGAAGAAGAGTGAAGTGAAGAAAACCTCCAAAAAAAGTAAATAATAATAATAATTTTATTTGAACATCTTGGATCAACGCGTTAGTCACCGGGATGAAGTGACGATGGACGCCTTGCATTGAGTACCTTTGGCTGCCTGTAGTCTACCTACAGACCACCCGAGATAGCATTGGCTATATGTCTTGAATAGTGTTATCTTTATCAGTTTGGTATTTGACATCGCCTGCCAAGCAATGTCCAAAGTATTTGAATTTGTGTACCTTCTTCAGAGGTAACCCATTTAAGGTGATCCTTGGTACATAAAACATTGCTTTGCCGGGAAAAAACAAAAAAACTCGCTTTTGACACGGTCTATACAAGGCCGTGATATTAAAAAAAAAACCTGAAAAGACTTGACGTCATTGGTACACCTGTATATTACGAACGGCCAGTTCTTAAGTTAGTGTTTTGAGAACTTCGCTTCGCGATCGTCGATATATTTTATCATAAGTACTTACGTTACATTTCGGTAGTTTGAAATCCTTAATTACCAGTGTAGCGGTATGTAAACTTGCGTTACAAGCCGCCATGCCTCGAGCGCCATATTCGCTTCGAAAACTCGATTCCCTTCGAAAGTTATTCGTTATTTATGCTAATGCAAAGAGGCGTCTGTTCTGCGTACTAGCGTATGTGTTTCGACAATAATATATTTTCCATATAAAGCGAGTGCCATTATGAAAAACGTACGTGTAAGTACATGTGTAAATTAAGCATCTTATTGCTAGAGCTAGGACACTAGCGGTCTGTGTCGTTATATACGGTCATTTGAATACGTGGCGTGGAAGGCGGCGACACAGGCGCAGATCCGCCTCCGAGCGACACGCTGCGCTATTTGCATAATGTTGTATTATTTATAGCTTATGTTACGTGCCCGAGTGACCAGAATGAACGCTGAGATATAGTGCGATAAATTCGACTGATAATTATTTAAATGCTTTCAAAATTCATATCACACCTAAAGAGGCTAATCCATTCACCTATTGTCATTTCCTTGATGTTGCCGTTATCAGCTTCTATTCAGAAAGTCAATTGCAAGTATCAAAAGGCGCGGTCGGTGCTTCGGCGGGAGGTAAAAAACCGTGGCGCCTGCGCATTAGAAGTCGGGTTATTTATAGTGGGATTATTGGGGTTGCCTCCGTCCCGCTCGCGCCAGCAGCAACGGGTATAGAGCCGTCCCGGTCGCAGGACAATTAGCCAGCCCCGCCTGCTGCGATAGCTCAATATCCCTCACGGTTTTTGTCTGTTTTGCGTAACGTTTGGCGCGTGCTGGGGCCTTTCGCTGCCCGATTGCCGGTGGCAGAAGCACGTCGGTCGACGCATTCCTGCTCTTAATGCGCGAAGCCTTCATCTGCTGTAATTACAGGCTGCGGTTGTAGGTGCGGATATAATTTGATTTTACTTAAGAAATAATTTTCACATCAAAGACAAATAATCATTTATTCCATAGGTAAAATTTTAACACTTCAAAAAGTCATTTTTAAGCTACTTTTTAAGCTACTGCTCGTTCACTACGCTGACTTCCCTGAGAAGAACGAGCAAGAGACTCTGGGGATTGCCCTTTTCAAATAAAAAAAGTTAAATGCTATGGAATACATTTTGAATCATAATTGTGTGGAATCTAAAATCATGTTGTCTTACCATACATCTTTATCTAACACATAGGTACTCTTCAATTTTGTAATGTGACTTTTCAATTAAAATACTTTTAATGTAAGTTTTAAACTTAGGAAATGATAATCTTAATATATGATCCGGAACCTTATTGTATAAACGTATATACAGTTCCCCATAAAAGAATCATTTAACTTAGTCCAACGAAATCGTGGTACTCTGAGTTTGCACATAGTTCTAAGGATAACATTATGGATATCTTCTTTCTTAATGAAATGATGTTATTTTTACAGCCGTACAAAATATTTGAGTAAATGTACTGTGATGTCACAGTCATGATACCAGTCTCCTTAAACTTTTCTCTAGAGCAACTCGAGAATCTAAACGGTACACGGAACGAATCGCTCATTTTCGCAACACAAATATGGTTTGTTTATCTGCCGATTTACCCCACATGAAAATCCCGTAGCACATTATACTATGGAAGTAGCTTAACTAGTCTAGCAGTAGCAACATCGGTAAGTATGCAGCATTGCTTAATCTGTTGGCAAAGGAAGATATATGTGGGAACCATTGAAGTTTACTATCTAAGATCACTCCCAAAAAGACAGCTTTGTTAACAAGGTCTAACTTTTATTTCTATGATTGTTCTAGTCGATTTTACATTAGGTAATTCAAATTTAACACACTTTGTCTTCTTGGCATCAATGATTAAATATTACCTTTCAGAGGGCATCGTTAAAATTGTCATAGTTAATGTCATGTTAGTAAACAATACTATTCCGCAAAGGTCTTTAACAAAGAATGGTACATCATTAATATAAATGAGAAATAAGAAAGACTCGAGGTATTGAACCCTGCGGAACACTCATTTTTACCGAAGAACCCAAAGAAGTCACTCCATTTATGTCTACTTTCTGAATTCTACCATTAAGTTATGATGAGACAAGTTCCAACGCCACAACGTAACAAGAGTGATATGGTCCACCCAATCAAATGCTTTTGAGAGGTCACAGATATCTCCAATACCGTTCTGGGAACTTTTCCAAGCATTAAATATATGTTTTAGTAGCGTTACCCCATCGTCGCTAGTCGATCTACCACTAGTAAACCCATATTGCTCACTATGAAAAACGTAATTCCTATCGAAATAGGACAGCACTTGAATCAACATAACCTTTTCGAATATTTTACTTAAAGCTGGTAGAATTGAAATAGGCCTATAGTTGCTAGGATCAACTTTCTACCGCTTTTGCAAAAAGGAATAAATGACCTTGCTGTGTTTTATCAAATCGGGAAAAATACCTTCATCAAGGCACCTATTGAATGCATCAACTAAATGTGGGGAAATTGGATAAATTACTGAGTCTATAACTTTAGTCCATATGGCCCAGAAATTTTCAGTTTTTTTAACATATATGGATTTAAAAGCTTTGATGAAGTCTTGTGGATTAACATGATGAAAATTAAATACACTACCACAAACTTTAACATTTTTCATCAATAGGAAAAGAAGGAAAGGAATTTAATGATTCTGTAGTGTTCACGGCGATTTCCGAAAAGAATGATTCGAAAGCTCAGGCTACCTCTTCTTTAGATTTTATAAGTTTGCCGTCTAATTCTAGAACTATGCCTATATCATGTCATTTAACCATGCCTGACTCTTTATTTATTTATACTCCAAGTAGTTTTAGATTTATTTTTTGATCGTCTACTTTTATCGCTGTGCAACTTAACCTTAGCAGCTACCTACACATAGGTACTTTTTTAAATATTTTTGAATTAGGAAATGAAACAATTTTTCCGGATTTAAATCGCGTATATTTGTTTTTTCAAACAAACCGACGTTTGGGGCCCTTTATTTTTGAATTATTTTTAACATATTCTATAAAACTGGAATTAATATTATAAGTTTTCATAGCGTATAGCTTACACAAACGAGACCTACTCTTATGGATGCCTACTGTTGCTCAGTCATTGAATTTGGTCTCCCTAAGGAAAGTTAGTGTTTTCGATTTAAATACATTATCAAATTCATTTTAATATTAGGACCCTCCGGCGGTCGTGTCCGGGGCCGGCGCAGCGAATTTAAACTAGTGTCGTTATTGTTTTGAATTCTAATTTCTTTTAATGCGCAATGACCCGGGTCTGTTTTTGAGTAGGAATATTATACAAAAAAAAAACACCGTAATAAGCCCAAGCTCGAGCCCACAAAACCCACGCAATGTACGAGTACGATGCCATCGCCACACTAACATAAGTGAGTAAAGTGCAAAACTAGTTTTCCCTCCCTTTGGGTCGGAGTACACGACCGAGCTTCACCGCGAGTCAACTTACTCAAACCATTACCATCATTATGTAGATATTTATGACATGAGGTACCTAGGTATGCGCGTGTCACCCGCGCAAGGCACTAGCAAGAGGTATCGTCTTCCTTTGCACTTATACATATGCACTTTCCAACGCGGTTTTTTTTCACAGTGAAGCTTTATCTTGGAAACGGGCCTTTAAAGGAAGGCAGTGCCCAATACGAGTATAGGGACGTGCATACAACGAATTATAATTATAGTATAACTATCGTTACGGAATAGCAGCTGAATACTATGTGAATTACTTTGTTTAGGCCGTACTCTTGACTCTCGCCGTGAGAATCCCACCGCCGAGTAATAAAAGTGAACATTGAGCTTGTAAATGTGTATGTTATTAGGAAAAACTACAGCTTAGCTCTATCGGTGGTCGCTGTCACCACCGTCATGAAAAACGTAAAAAAGAAGGTGAAAAAGCGTCTGTTTCTGCTCACAGAGAATGCTACGATAGCGATGCTTCACACATATTCGGGTCGGCACACACTGGGAACGGCAACAAGCCCGAACGAAAAAACATTTAAAAATTGGATCGACAAAATGCATGCGACCAGCGAACGCCTGCGAACGCCTTAGCTAAGATTGACTATCCATATAATTATTTTGGAGGGTTTACGAAATGGTACCAGAACTCCATGAAATAGACTTTCTCGTACAAAGAGCACAAAAGTTCTCAGCGAGAAGAAATTAACCAACAAAAGCCTCGATAATAGGATGAGGTTTACCGAGTCAACAATTGAAACTATGACCTTCGTGAGGAGTTAGTCGAGTGATGCAGTACGGAGAAATAATTAGTAGCATGCTATTTTGACTGGGGGCAGGTAGCGGCTTCTTGAATACGCACAGATAATGCGGAACAATGGCTTCGAATGAATGTTTAGAAGGTAGAGTTAGTGGAAACGACATCGTCCCTGGGCCAATGAAATATTTCTAATGGAAAACTCGTGAGAACCTACATTTGATTCATGTGGTATATTTTTGTTAATGCAGATGATTCATGCCCGCCGTGGAAATTGAGCTTATGCACACTCAGACCGGCACCACGCACACCACACCACATATGTAGTGGAACATAAATAAAAGGATTTATTTCTGTTCCACGTGATATAAAATACTTAGTAATGTTTATATTTCAACCTTTCTTGAAACAAATCCCAACAAAATGCATTTGATTTTAGATTTTGGTAAAAAGCAGAAACAGCTGAAAATGTAAACATTGTAACGGTTTAACATTGATTAAATTAATCTTTAATAAATAAAAAACTTTTCCAACTAATGTTTATAAAATTCACAAGGACGCAAAATCAACCTCGAGCAACTTGACAAACTTGTTAGTAGAAAATTAAATAAATTAATGAAAATCGTCTGTTACTGTTTTATTTTAAAATTAGAGCTAATATAAAAAAAATAATAACATACCAGACTTTTGAAAAAAAAACAGCATTCTTTTGTGGATATAACACTATACCTAACTGAATTTTCATTAAAAATGTTTTATATTTATTTTCTTTTTATTAACTTAATAATAGCAAAATGAAACTTGTACATAGATTGTTTTAAACAGAACAGTTCGTCCATAGGAAAATATTTTCTCTTTAAATTAGAAAAGCACTTAGGTATACCTAAACAGAAATAAAAATTAAACATAGTCCTTTTAAAAGTGATTACTATACAAGGCGTTTGCGGCGGCGGCTTTCTCTCAGTACGAATACGATTAGTATGAGCTTATAGAGGGGATTGCAAATACTCCACGCACCGTGATTGCAGTGAAACTGACCGGTTTAAGATGAATTTCAAATATTACAAACCCATGCCCATCAACATTGGATAGTGAATTCGGTGTCGGCACCGCCGCGCCGCTCTGATGTCATAATGTGGAAGCGCAAATTATGGCGGAGGCGGGGCGCTGGTGGCGCGGCGGGCACGAGAGGCAGGTTTAAGAATTTTTTTTTAAGAAATTTTTTTGTTTTGAAAAAAAAATTTCGCGACTAATTGACAATTATCTGTTAACTTTAGCGTATCATGAGTATGTAGTAGCTGCTCGCAGAGGTGGTCGAGGTGTGGAATAGAAATATGGATTTATAAAATAAGGCTTATAATTTTAAGTATAACTTAATAATAAAGAGTACAGGTAAAAATAATAAAAGAACCATGAGGGTTTTCGAGGATCCCTGCCTTATACTTAGAACCCTTATGAGTTCACTGTCGGTCCATCTTCGACATTCGACTTTAAAACGAATACTTCCCTAGCATAATAATGATGTTCACCCATGAACTATACTTCAATAGTTTACATTAAAAATATATTACCAGCAATTTTCTACGGAATGCCAAATGCGTAGTAGGAAAATAAATCTTACAATTGTTAGTTCATTCGTGTAGGTATCAAGTTGGAGTTTATTTGATAAAATATCTAAAAATACTTGCTTAAACCAACTCATTTTATCGATTCTACTTAAGTAAAATAAAATCTTTATGCCAATTGGTTGTGCAGCTGATTGCGAAAGGCTTCAGGCGGACCTCGACAGATTAACGGACTATTGTAGACTGAATCGTCTTGATCTGAATGTCAAAAAATGCCAAGTTATCACGTTCACCCGGAAGCGTATTTTTCTGTCTCACAAATACCATCTCAATGATACCTGTATTCCTAGAGTCGAACTCGTCCGCGATCTGGGTGTAATACTAGATTATAAGCTCTTGTATACATCGCATTTCGACTTCATTGCTCAGAAATCTTACAGAATGCTAGGATTTCTTCATAGAAGTGCTAAATCTTTTCGAAGAATTGAATCTTTAAAAAAGCTGTATTTTGCTTATGTCAGGAGCGTGATGGAGTACGCAGCCCCTATATGGTCTCCGTCTTATGTGACTCATATAGCCCAGTTAGAGTCCGTGCAGCGTTGTTTCACACGTAGATTGCACTACCGCCTCAAAAGGGAAGATGGTTACTTCGACAGACTTAACTTCTATCAGCTAGATTCTCTCGAAGTTAGACGTCTGTTGTCTGACATGAAGTTTCTATATGACGTGGTTAACTCCGTATTGGATTGTCCTGAATTAACGGCTTGCATTGGTCTGTGTGCCTGTCCAAAACGCACGAGGCATATGCACTCCTTGTGTACGACCTTAGCCCGTTCGAATTACGCAAAACACTCTGTTTTGCAAAGAATAATGCGCACTTATGAGGATAGATTTAGAGACGTGGACATCTTCCATTTAAACCGCACTCCATTTCTAAACATATTGAAGGATCATCCCCAGTTTAGAAGGCAATAATTATCAAACAAACAGAGCACAGACACACACACACACACACACACACAAACACACACAACACTAAAACATACTTACACTTACACCTTTATAATTTATATAATAATAATGTTATATTTGTATGTAATAATTTAATAATATGTAGATTACCATTAATTTAAGAACTTAATGTAAATTTTCAACATGTTTGTTTTTCGATTAGGCTATAGATTAACGCTAGATAAAGTAACGCTATAATTAAAATGTAATATGACAAACTTTGTTATTGGCTATATACGTATATTATTATGATTGTAAACGAAAATTAAAAAGCTGTAAAGTTTGCAAATAAACAAATAAATAAATAAATAAATAAATAAAAACATATTCAAAGTTATATTTGTAGATATTCAACTAAGCAATAGAGAAAAACGATAGAGATGAACACAAATTATATAAGTAATTAAAAATCGTCTGGCAAAAATGTTGGTACGGAATGTCGTGTGTTCGCGAGACTGGTTTGCACTTGAGGGGTTTCATAAAAGAAGGCTAATCTGTGATTTCTCAACTGCACACTTGATTGTTAATAGAAAATAGTACCATGGCCGGCTGCACTGGGCTGTCCGGCCTCAGAGCGCCTGCGCGGCGCCCGCGGCTGCGCTGCCGCTGCGGCGCGAGGACACAATTTATGAATACACGTGATTGCCATCCGCCGCATTCCTAAGATATCAATTGAATGGCGGCGCGGAGTTTTTGTCGCCGTCACATGAGCCCGGCTATTAATTGAGAGGCGATATCGGTCGCGGCAGCATCAAGCGAGCCGGCCCCGTGCGCAGCAGCGGCGCCGGCGCTTTACCGACACTCTCTATAAGGTTTCCCTGCACTATGTGCGATGAGATGAGGTACGGGTGTGATGGCGCGCTACCATTTTAGACGGTTTTTACGCTTTAGAATGAAGAATAGTCGCATACCCAATGGAGCACGTTCATAACATTTAGCTATTACCGATCAGGAATCAAATGGAGCGAACTAGTAGGTATCTATTTATTATGAAAAGCATGACAAATTATTGTTTTGAGGAAATTAATAACGGTTTTGTCCTCCCATCGAACCAGATCACCAGATACCCATCATGTTACTAGATCAGTACAATTGGATCAAAAGAGATTTTTTCCAATAAAATATGTAGGTACCAAAATGAAATCGTGCAACACGGTGTTCTCTTGATAAATACGTTGTTATTTGGTATTGAGAGATAACCCATCTAAATTATTCCAAGCATAGCTCGCGATCGCTGTGACGGTATAGCACTGTGGTGTGCACATGTCCACGGCGGCCGCGCGGCCTGTGAAGCGCCGCCTCGAAAGCCTTTCCGTGTTCCGCGCGACCCCGCGCCCCCCGCGCCCCCCGCGCCCGTCCGCACTGCTCGCCTACACCACCGAGCTGGAGGCGAAGAGACGGGCACAATTAAATCGATCGCTGATGAATTCTTCGGCTTGCTGGTTTGCCGCCCGTGCTTATCTATTGAATTTTGTTTGAATAATCGCCTCCCGTCTCGACGCTCGACGCGCGTCGCCGACAGTCGGTGTCCGCACACATTCCCGTTGCCACCGGTAGGTAGGTATACCACTCAGCCTATCTAATTATAACCTCATTAGGTACTAACTGCGTGTTACTCTATGTTATGTCACCTATAGAAGTTTATACTTCGTACGTAAACTTACGCTAGTGATTGTCGTCTTACGTGCACCTTCAATCCACTTGCAACATGTAGAAAACTGAAATGTATGGATAATTAATGGATGAAAATGACCTATTCTACACTTTTCACCACTCGCAAGCACTCGGACATGGCTACTAAAGACGTTGCTCGCCAATACTGGCGATGCATTAGTATAAATCCAACTGTAGGTACTTATTGTAAGTGACCAAGATTTATTTTTGAAAAAAGATTATGAAAACATTGTTAGCAATAAGAACAGTTCAAATAAGGCTTTCGGATATAATTAAACAACGAGAATTACTTTGTGTCCTACCTATAAGTCCTAACTAGGTATGTACACAGGTAGCCAGTCAATAATATTTTCAATCTCAACGAGTTTCGTTACAATGTTGTCCTCTTAACGCTTATATGTCACGTCTTTCGTAAAATTGCAAAAAGACGAAGTCAGTCGTAAAGTGAGCCCCGCCGATGATATCAGCCCCGCATTAGCCGGAGCCATCGTCGTCGGCTCTTGCGGGGCGCCCGCGGGGCGTGAGAGGTCCGGCGGGAGGGTTTACACGGCCTACTAATTGCCCCGGCGGTTGTCATCGAATTTTTTCCCGACACGCACCGGGAATGCTTTTATTCTGGCGACGGCGACCTGTTAATGTGTTAATCCACTTCGATCGGCTTGTTTCTCGGTTATAATAGCCAACAAACAAAGGCGTTCGTCCCGCTCTGGCGCCATGAGCTCGCCTTTGAGGCGACAGGGATGGCGCGCGTCCGCGGCGACGCGGCGCCCACGCTCGTGCCAGCGCATTATAATAACATTTGAATTATTAATAAGGAGCCGGCAGCCATTCAGTAGCCGTAGATTATGATCTGCTCGTTAATGCTTACCGCGCAAGTCCTTCGCCCTTTATCCTGGTCACTCGGGCGAAGTATCACCGTCGGGGCTGTAATCGTCCATTTTGGCTTTGCCATGACTCATTCGCAAGAGAATCATTACACAATAGGGAAGCGCCACGTCACCTCTTACAACTTGTTACACAAAAACTGTACACAAAAGAATTCTTGAGCAAAACATTCCTCTCGTAGCAACCCAAGGCACTGCCGCGGTGACGCTCCCTCATCGTCTTGCAGAATTATTGATAGGTACCCATTGACCTACCAACAAATAGGTAGGTACCGCATAAAATAGCATATCGGTTCACCGATAACAATGTGTTAATATGGTCGATTATTTGCAACATGATGTTCAGCTCGAATAAAACGTGATGTTTATTCAAAGTTTCAACGACCCGTAGGCTTGAAAGTTTCGTGAGGTTGTGACCAACTGCTTACTAGAAAACAAGTTATAGGCACTCAGGACGTAGACAAGGAGTTCAAAGCACAACTGAGATTGCGAAACTGGCCTAAATAAGTGTCGTTTTCCCAGCGGTTGCGAGTGGCCTAATTAATTACCCTCGTGGTACAAAAAACCCCGCGGCTTGTCGCGCTAAGAGCCACGGCGCCGGCGCAGGGCGCGCCCGCGGGGGTTGCGGTGCGAGGCGCGGGGTAGAGCGCTAATGCAGGCGCCACTCGATAAGCCGCCGCATGGGAAACTGTCTCCACGTCGAATGTCCCTACATCATTAACATAATCATTTCGATGGGCCTCTTGCACGGCCTCGGCGTTAACACGCGGAGCCACTTCACCCGTAGGTACACTTGCCGAGTTGATCCGCCGCCTCTAGCCAAACTAGATACTCTAACATAAGAGCGTTGTAGCTCGGTAGCGGCAGCGCTGGCGACTTTACTCAGACATTAGCGTTTATGGAGCCGGCGTCGATGCGGACGATAATAAAATAAAGTTATCGCAGCTCGCTTTTCATTGGCGCTGAGCCCTTCTATTAATGTGCAGCTGAAGGTAATCTCCGATTCGAGATTTCCAAATTACATGCGGCCGCCCGTACTCTACTAAAATACCTTCACAACTGGTTTATCGCAACAATGACATAATGCTATCAATTGAATGAATCATCGCTAATAATAAATACCGCTTCTTTTACGACGATGTAGCGAAGACGCAGGACTACCTACCTACAATCGTATTACGAAGAGGTCGGGTTCAATGCCCTTGGCGGCGGCCAACTTGGCGGTCTCATCGGTAACAAGGAGCAATGAAAAGCGCCATTCGAACTGGATAGACTTGATCTCGAGTAGGTACAAAGTAGGCAATGCATTCGTGTCGCAGGCTGTACTCAACAATTGTATTTATACACTCTATCAGCACTCAAATCTTACGTTGAACAAAATTCTACAGTTATTGAACGTATTTTCCTTTCACCTATTTAGCAAAATTGAAGAGGAGATAGACTACCAAACACAATTTGAGTAAGCATATCAAGGACAATTATCTCAACTGTGCTACCCACGTGCTACCATGCGACGAATGAATTTACATGGAATTTACCTATAGATTTTCGTTTGTGATTTCGTGTTGAGTAAATACCACTTTTGTCGCCACGATTCGAACTACGCTGTGGCACTTACTCAAAATTAGTTACTAATTCGCTTCCATCACCGTTTTGTTTAGTGTGCTCTATCGTTGCCGTCGTTACATGCGTTACAAAGCTTTCCATGTTCCATCTAGTCGTACGAACCACCTACGACCTGAAGGAAATCGTCTCACACTTTACAACTACCTACATATGTAGGTGCAACTTGCCTGTCAGCATACATAACATTATCTTTTTTGCTCATCCGAGGCGTGCATTTAGGTGAGCGACTTATTTGAGGTATTAGCCCTCCTTCATCTGTTACCTAATGTTAATCATAACTTTGTTAATTCATTTATAAACTTATTCTTATTACATTTGAAAATTGTGTATATTTTTGTCCATTTCATTGTAATTGTAATATAAAGTATCTAATTAATTTAGATTGACTACATTGCAAGCTGTATTCGAAATTCTATTACAGTTTTTATATACATGTCACACTACAAATTAAACTCATGTATAATAATCTCAGTACAGAGTACCTACCTACTAAAAAAACCAAACTCAAAAGTACGTGGTATTAAATCTATTTGCCAAGTTTTTTTGAAATCGGTTACCGGAAAGTGCGCGAACTCGGATTTATCCCCTAGTTCGCCACTGTACGGAACTTGACACAGGAGATAACAAAAATCGGTTTCTCTCTCAAAGTATATTGAAAGAGAAAAACGCCTTGAACTAGAGAATAGCAAAATCAACCATTAAAATAATTGCTCCTTATAATAAAATTTAGGCGCTATTTATAAAAATGAATCTTCATGCGTGAACAGCCACTCTTAGAGGTGGATGATTTTCTTCAAAATTAAATGGGACCTCTATGGAGGCACCCTCTTTCTAACAAAAAAGAATCATGAAAATCGGTGCACAAGTACCGGAGTTATCGCGTAACATACATACAAAAAAACGTACAGTCGAATTGAGAACCTCCTCCTTTTTTTGAAGTCCAATATTGCTTGACTAAAATTTTAACTGCTAAACGTATGCTGTTGAACGCCCTATAAAAAAATGTTAACTTACTCGATTGCTGCGGCAAAACCTAAACGAATGTGCTATTAGTGAGATTGCGGTGCACCGACCTTGCTCTTTACTGTGCACGATACGTACCTACCTATGTAGTTTAATCTTACTCTAATACACAATACCTCATTCACGTAAACAGCAAAATTTTGCCGTTGCACTGTGAGTGGGCCATTCGCTATTATTGCAACACTTCTTACAATTTAGATAACTACACTGAGACATACTTATCACTTTGCGCGTGCAAAACCGAAGCGCACAGCAAAACAGAACGCCAAGTTCTACTCACAGCATTGAATAGGTATTTAGGTGCGCCTGGAAGGTACAGTGACTGAAAGATCAGATGGACAGGTTTTAGAAGCCAGAAATGGCACGGGGCGCGGGGCGCGGGGCGCGGGCGCGGTCTCGACGCGGACGATCGATCGGGAGCAGTAAAATGCAAATGCGCGCGCGGACAGATGTCGCGCATGTCGGACAAGATGTCCAGATACCGCGCCGCTGCCGCTGTTGCACCGATGTGACGCCATTGTCACCCCAGCCCTCGCGTCCCGCACTCACTTCCAGTACTTTACGTCATCGGTGTGATGTAATCATCTCCAACGAAGGAAAGCGTGATATTTACCTACAAGTACGAGAATGTTAAATTGAAGCTTGCCATCAATTTCATCAGTAGGTACCTACTGTTCAAATTCGGCCACGCCTATGCGGGTCAAATGGATTCTCCTTCACACAATTGTAACTGACAGTTCACATAAATTGTTTAGTCATGTTCATTTTAGTTACCGTCGATCGGCGCGCGCATGATATAAACTGAACATTGACCGTTTTACGTCATAGTTAATAGTTACCACAGCGCGCATTGGCTTGACCGACGGCGGCAAAAATCTTTATCTCGGTTTAGAGCTAATAATAGCGATATTGTACTGCCATTACGCCAGAAGGATAAACTGAAAGGAAAAACAAACGATTAAGCTATTAAAATTCGAAGAGCAGTTTTCATTTTATAGCAAAACACTACACGAACCGTTTAGTGAATAACTCTCATTTTCGAGTGCGTGAAAGCGCCCTAAGAACGACTCCCACTCGCATTGATTTTACGAACGCTATTGCCATAAAAAAGCACTGAGCGTAATTTAAATGCCTCGGTCGAATAAATCTATAGGCTCGACGTGTAGGTGACTAGCTATCACGTTATGTGCCCGACGTAATTACCCAGCGGCCGTGCGCCGTGGCGGCGCGGCGGCGGCGGCGTTGCGGCGGCGCTACTGTCTGCTATAAATTTGAGTGCACATTAAAGTTTCTCTACCGCGTAGAGTCTACGTGTATACATATCGCGACGACGGATCGAAGTTCATTAATTTGGGAGGACATGTGCGGGGCGCGGGGCGCGGGCGGTGGGCCGGGCCTGCCCAGGGCGGGGCGCAGGCTTCGCCACGCGCCCGCGCACGCCCCGCCCCGCCCGCCGCTCGCTTGAACCTCTTTCGACGTTAACTTATGCGTTTCACGTCCGAGGTTGAAGCCCCATTCGCGTTTGTCTTTTGTTTATGCCCCGCACTCGGCCTAAGTGTGTGAATGTACACACGGATAGAAAACGACTGTTAATTCTATACTGAACAGGAGCAATACTTACGCCCTATTTTTTTTTGTTTATTTGGAGAAGCAAAAGTTACATATTCAATGAATGATATTTATTTATTTATTAGATGTACAAAACAGTTTACGTTCGCTCAACACTCACTTAACACATACACATAACAACATTCACAAGAGCTTAAACATTACTACTACTTAGTTCTACTCTAGAATGTAAACCTAAACATGTATCTACATACATCATGACCAATCATGAGTAAACAATTTTGTTTGAAATATAAATTGTTTGTTAATTAATATAAAATACTCAGGCATATATAAAACTGCAACCTTAAGTGAAATAGAATTACTATGACTACAACCATGAAAGAGAGAAACCATGGTGGTTGTGGTCGATTGCGAAGTCTTTTACATTAACATCAAATATATCCATCCCTAAATCATCGCCAGGGTCAGCCGTAAGGTCGTTGTAGGCCCGACACATTCTCGTCAAAGGGTTGTAAAAAGAAGTATTATTAGTATAAACATTCAATACGAATGGTCTAGGAAGGCGTCGTGGATTGCACTTGATGTTAAAATTAATATGGGACAGAAGCGTTGACGATTTAAGGCTGCCGTGAAGTAATTTATTTAAAATGTGGAAGATCCTGTACCCTACGCCTAGAATTTAAGGACCTAACCTTAAAATGTGATAACCTCTCTTCGTAACGCGACAATTTGCGACTCATGTGTGATCTGTAACTCACTATTTTGGGAGCTCTGTTCTGTACGCCTTCCAAACGTTTAGAGTGAACCTCGTAGAAAGGTGACCATACGACACAGGCACACTCAAGAGTGCTTCTAATTAAGCTATTAAACAGTGCAATAAGGGTCTTGGGGTTTTTAAATTCTTTAGTAGTTCTAGTATAGTAGATAGTATAGTAGATATATATAACAAAGGTAAGAAACAGTCTACCTATCATATATAGGTTCTGTAAACGTGTCTTATTTCCTTCGAACTAAAGAAAATATTCCTAATTTGGATTTTGCATAGCACACCTATATAGTAAATAAGAAACAGTCTACCTATCATATATAGGTTCTGTAAACGTGTCTTATTTCCTTCGAACTAAAGAAAATATTTCTAATTTGGACGTATAAAGTACCTAGGCAATGTTAGAAACTTACATTAGAAGGCATTCACTAAATCATGTACCTGCTATTAATAACACAACTTACCTTTGGTGCCGTTCCACATTTTGAAACTTCTATTTCACAAATTGTTGCGCCCGTGCGCCGTGGAACAATGCAAACATATTATTGTTGTATTTTGAGTACAACGGTTTGAAAATCAGATCACGCCACTCGGTTCGGATTGGTCGGGGTTATGGGGTGCCGCAAACGTCTCTCCCAACGGCCATAATAATCATAATTATTTGTTATTTTATAATTTATTTCATTGTGATATGTCATGGCGCTCGGCCATTCAACGACACGATTCAATAGCTACGCATTTGGTTCACAATAATTGAATAAACACAAAAAATAAACCGCCGCAAAAACCACTTTAATAGTAGGTACCTATTTCGTTAAGATAAAGTTTGTATGTAGGTACCAAGTAAGTAGTAAGTATTAAGTATAGTGAGTATTGTTTTCGCAGAACCGTTTGCGCCGTGCGGTTTACCAAACCGCAACTTTGGTGGCAAGCAATAATAGACCTACGTTTATAACTATAAGATGTAATTTAACAATATAAGTATCTAAAAACCAAAACCAAAATATAATAGGTAGAGTAAGTTAGCTAAATTGGACTACCATATCGATTTCATCAAATATTTAAAACACAAAATGTTAAAATAGGAAATGAAACTATTTTTAACCGACTTCAAAAAGCGGAGGAGGTTGTCAATTCGTCTGTACGTTTTTTTTGTATGTATGTTACGCGATAACTGTGCCATTTGTGATCCAATTTTGATGATTCTTTTTTTGTTGGAAAGAAGATACATCAGGTGTGGTCCCATTTAAATTTCAAGAAAATATTCCACCTCTAAGAGTGGCATACTAGGGGATGAATGACTTTTGAGGTCGTTTTTTTTTAACCGAAGGTTAGTTTATTCCGGATTTAAATCGCGTATATTTGTTTTTTCAAACAAACCGACATTTCGGGCCCTTTACAGGCCCCATGGTCACGGTTAACTGAGGTGGTACAGTTATCAACCAGTTACCTCTAATATTAATGCAAACCACCCTATTTTTTCACTATACTTACAAAAGTTATTAATTAAATAGCTTATTTTTAATTTTACAAAGAAACATTCCAATTTACGCTACGTTACGTTTTACAAATTATTTGGTCTGCTAGTAATTTTAATGTTTTTTATATATAACATTTGTATAAGACTGTATGTTTTTACTAAATAAATTAAAAAATAATAATATTTTATTGAATGATTTTTTATTAAGTTCAATTTATTGTTAATTAATAATAGAAATTAGAATAAATTAAAACATATGCTGCAGTCTTGTTTGTTTTCATCAGAGGAAATACTGGATCCCAAACAGGGGGTACAGAGAAACCATTTTCCCTGTTGAAATTAGGATGTTTTTTAATTTCAATGGCCTCACGCAGCATCCTGGGTAGATAACTAAAGATAAAAAAAATTTGCAAGGACCAGGGGTTTGTCAAACTCCCTTGAATGTGGAGGTTTATCTATGACGTGCTCGCAAACTGCAGACTTTTGTCCAATATAAGAGAGACCGCACTCACAGTCAACCTTGTAAACTCCTGCATCCTGAAAGGGGACGTTACATTTCACGTGTCTCAGAAACTCAGAAATCTTTCTCCGGGGCTTGAAATAGGTCTTGATAGATGCACGCCTGAGGACTCTTCCGATTTTGTCTGTAACACCTCTCACGTAAGGTAAAATGGCAGGTGTTTGCTCCACTGTTGGTGGTTTCACACGGGGCCGATTTCAATCCGGAAAAATAGTTTCATTTCCTATGTGTAACAATCGCGAAAACCTAACAACTCGATACAAAATTTTAAATATAAAAAATGTAGGTAGTTGACATCGATCAGTTTAGAAACTATCTAGTAATCACATCCAATAATAAAAATGCTTTATAGAAACAAATTCTTCCACAATATCGTTGTTTTATTTTTTTATTTTTTACGTTTTCTTAGTTTATTTAATACGGACCGGGTGGTGCGCAATATGGACTTTAATAATTTTAGTACGATTTACTCAATTTTGTTAACTCTGTTTAAGTAATTAGTCTTAAAACTTTAACAAAAATTTAAATTCGAAATTCCCTCCCTTAAATAGGCACTATTAATTTTTTTGCAATATTCGCACAATAATGAAGTACAATCCTATGCCAGCAAAATCGTCACGTGCCCATCGCTTATAAGAAGGGCACTTATCTACGTATCCATTACTTCCCACGAGTACCTAATCTCCGAAAGGAGACCATTGCAATACAAACATTTAGCGTTATCATTCTCACTTCGGTCAGGTATTGATGATAAATTAACTGAAGGAAGGAAGGATCAGCGAATAACTTTGTCTCATTCGATCGGTAGGAAACTTGAGAAACTTAATAAATATAAAATAGATAATACTAACTATAATAAAAAAAATAAGAATAGAAATAATAATAACGCACACACTCAACATAGCCCCGAACTAGGGAGAACCCTGTGTCGCGGGTGCCATGGACATAGACATAGACAACAACAAATTGCACCCAAACTCACGAAAGAAATAAATGTAGGCCATATAAATATTTCTCCCGGCCCGGGAATCGAACCTGGGACCTCTGCGTGGCAGTCCGACGTGGTAACCGTTCGGCCAAGGAGGCAGTAAATATGTTTCGCACCTGTAACTCTTGTTCAAGAAATTATTAGATGTATATAGGTACCAGTAGTCCTTATTGTATTCAGCCCTCATAATATGGACCACTAGACCATAATTGAAATCTCGCTCGCATGTTGGTCCATGATACTAACTAGTCTAAACATTTTTGGCTAAACATTTTTCAAAAGTTATAGAAAATATCGTGCGGTTACATATTACCGAAATCCAGGAAAATTGCCAACTAAATCATATTTCTAAAATATGGAGAATGAAGCATGATCACGTGTAATTAAAGTACTAATCTCACCGAAAACGTACTAAGGCATACAAAATGTGCCTGAAAATTCAAAATTGATTTGATTCTATTACAAACACAAATGTATATGATGTAGTTTCATTAAAATCGCCTCGTGGCGCCAGACCAAAGAAAGTAGCCAACTTTACTACGATAGCATCGACATCTTTCGTAATATTAATATGGTCCACATTATGTGACTAGTTCATATTTACAAAATTTACTAGAAACATTTTTTTCGGGTATTGAAGATGACGTACGAAATATTATTGGGTAGAAAACCTTTTAATGTAACTGACGGCAATGCTACACGTCGATTTGCAAACTATACACGTACGTCTTTGTATTTGTATTATATCATCAAAAGAATGTTTTTATTGGACCAACACACCAGCAGCGAAGTTTCACTAGGCGCAATGTCTGCTATAGCGCACGCGTCGTAAATCACTTCAGCATTGTCTCGGTGTGGTTTAATTAGTGAGCGAAAGAGCTTGCGCCGCCGCCATGGTCTCTGATTGTTAAACGTTTATTACCATTATGATGGACGACGTCGTCACCTCAACAGGGTCAGGGCTGCCTCAGTGTTGATATTAAAATATCATTCTTGACTAAACTCAAATATAGGTCGGTAGGTATCTTTATTTGATATGTAAACAAGTTACACTTTTTTCTAATTACAATTCTACACATTCGTGAGGCAGATTTCAATCAGAAAAATGAGTAAAAATGTCTCTAAAAATACGCAAGAGCGATAGGTAGGTATAAGTAAATAATCTTCAGATTCTGAAAAGTTTTTGTTTCACTGTTTTAAACTTCATAAATGGCAAATATTGAATATCAACCGGAATTTTATAATAGAAAAACGACTGACAAGAACAGACAGTTTATTCCTCACTGTTTTAAACTGTTATAATCACTGTTTTTCATAAAAAATGTACTACTCTTTTTAGTATAACTCATTTCTCATTTTCTTAAATGTCCTGAGACGATAGAATAATAATTTCTTTAAACTTTTCTCTCTAGACTAGATAAGTAGTACCTATATGGCGTAGATGTAAATATCGCAAGACGATGCATCAGTCCTTACATCATCGCAAAATATAACATGACTTTTGCAGCTAGCGGTAGCCGGCAAGTTTGTTACACAGATTTAAAATCAAATTACATTGACGTAGCCTTTCTGTAATTACATATATGTGACATCAGTGACGTCTAATTATGTATTAGCATATAATGACTGGATCGAGTCGTCATCACCTTATTGTAATAAAACTATTAAATAAATCGAAGTCAAAGGGTTGTATACGTGATGTAAGTAAAAGTCAGCCTTGTAGCTTTCTAAGGCTCAACTCACACTGGCGCAAAGTCGAAGCGTCGCGTTGCGTTCTGTTTTTCAACTCCCAGAAGCCGCTCGACTGCAACCTAGCGCGGCTCCATATTTGCATAACTTAAATTTATACCTTAATAATGGGAAAATAGAGATAAATATGCTATAGGCGAAAAACATGACGTGTCGCGACACTTCGACTCTGCGCCAGTGTGAGTTGGCCTTAGGCCTCTGCCAGCCCTGCTGCTGACTGCCGGCCACGCTTTGTGGCGCACAAACTACTGCGGAAGCTTGTCGCACACGAAACATGCGCTAATTAGGATTTTAGCCGTTACACCTTTTACGGCGCCATAATCGCGCCGCGATAGCGCCTTCAAGTTGCCACCGCCGTAAAACAAACCTGCAGAATATAACGACATTTTAACATCGGCTAGTAAATCATAATCTGTTAATCAATCTTTAACTGAATGCAGTTAAAGTACGTCCATTCATCGCTCTACCACAATTTGAGTGCGTTTCCTGACCTAACTTGTTCATGTGAATATGCCAAAAATTGTAACACATCATGAAGTAAACAGAACGAACAATTAGCGAGTGTTTTACGTGATCACCGTGTGGCGCGTGCGCGATACCTAATGAGCCGTGGATGGATGCCAGTTGTGACACGTGTGTAATTTGTAAGATAATGCGGCTGATATTATGCTTTAAATTTTATTTGCACATCCAGCACAGAAAAGGTCTGCGACAATAACCGCAGGGTGGTTTTTCTCGTTTGGCGGAGCAGTGCGTGTCTTGCCTATATGCGGCAGCCTGGCGGCATTTTGTCTAATTCCACAGCGGTGCTGCGCAATATTTCAGCGCTATCTGTCGCGAGGGTAACATCCCTCGTCCCTCCCCGCGTCTGCCGGCAGATGGCACTAACGTTAGACCACGCGCCGACGCACTTTTTGCCTCTATCACTTTGTTAATTATCTATTACGCACGAATCCCTTGCAGACAACGCAGATTAGATAACCGCCTGCGCCCACGCCGCCATCAACATCCATTTGCAGTGGCACCAGCCGTCTCTATACAAATATCTTCGCTAGTACCTAACTTATCTAATCCGGTGGGTGCCACAGTTCGCGAAATTGTGCAACTTCACGCCGTTAACACTCCACCGATCGTTTAGTCAGCGTTGTCAATGCACATGACGACAGTTAAGTAGTTGAGTTAGAGCTCACACTTTATCTGACGTTGCTTAAAAACTGCTTATAACAAACAGATAGGCACATAGATACTATCATAACCATATTACCTTGCGCAGATTATAACGTTACATCGAATATTAACTAATACTTAAATTTAAAACACAATTCTACTATACTACTTTTTATCCGGCCACTTGAAAGTTTGAAAGTAAAAAGTAATTTTGACGTCAATTTATTGCGGTTTATTTTTTCCATGGACCCCGTTGCTCGAAGCCGGGTTGCAATGACAGACAAAAAAGCTGGTGAAGTGGTGTGACGTTCGAACACTTGCTGCAACACGCACTCGAGTGCACCTGCGCCCGCTCAAGTGCCCCCGGGCCCCGCCGCGGCTAGGGTTGGACCGTTTTCGTACCTACAAGCTACACTGAAAAGTCATAGTCTAATTACGTTATTGTCCGTATTTCTAATGATTATCAGATAGCCGGGGACCTTAAATGTGCACATGCTAATCGCCTATCACTGCCCAGGTCGCCTATTACTAATCAGGATAGAAACATACTCACATGAAATATAAACAGTTTTGTTGGTTAAAGCAATCATTTATTTTAATTAGTTTCAATTGTTCAAGTGTTGTGAAATAATGGATAACGTTATGCAAGGTGTGTACTAATCGTCTAATATTATTTAATTCTGATCATGTAGGTAATTGTAAATAAGGGTGATGTAAAAAGAGAAACTCCTCAACCTATGTCAATAAAAATCTATGGGTAATAATTTACTATAATTTTAGAACCAAATATTAATGAATTCATAAATACAAAAAGAAATCTAAGAGTTTTTATGATATAAATAATAATTAAAAAGATATAGTAGAAATTACAATGAATGTCTGCCCTTCTCCCTTTCATGTTACGATGCCTGTGTTTGTGTTTTTTTAGTTAGAGATACACTGAAAAAATACATTTATAAGTATATTTTGATCACGACAACACATGTAGAGCGCCTATAAATAAATAAAACAAACGTAGGTACCTCATTTTACCTGTGAAAAAATCCCAATTCTTTGGACCTTAATTGGCGTTGTAAATGTGAAGAACTACAGTATTTTCTAATTTTCAAAAGCTAAGCAAAATTACTGCATTTTAAAAATATGTCTAAAAAGATCGGTATTTAAAAACGACATTTTGAAAACATGATTTTTTACACCCGTTCACTCTTAAATTGTTGTAAACGTCATAATGAATTTTCTTCGTAAATAAATAATTATTATTTTAGATATCTATTTTAAACTCTCGCCTCTCCCGACGCCTAAGAGATTAATTTTTATTATTGTTAAATTCATTATTTAAAATTACTATTATTATTATATTATTAATCCTCCTCAAAGATTAACTTCGTGGTCGAGGGACTTGCACACCAGTCTGAATAGTGCCGCCATCTTTGAGGTCCCGGGACCTCAAATGTTTGATCCCCGGCCGGGTCAACTCACTATTCTATATTTTTTCGGGTGTGGGTGTTTGTGGTCCCGTCGTTGTTTTCGATTTCCATAAGACAAGTGCTTTACGCTTACTTTGGGATCAGAGCCACGTATGTGATGTTGCCTAATACCTATTTATTTATAGATTTATTATTTTGTTAAAACTGTAATTTCTTTTTAGGTTCATCGTCAATTACTTACGAACAAAACTTGCATCTACTTGCAAAAATGGCTTAACTTTAATAATAACTTTATTGCAAAAGACACAAATATTGTCAAAGTCAAAGAATTATTTATTCCATAGGTAAAATAAATTTGCACTTGAAAACGTCACTTACGTCACAAGTTACTGCTCGTTCGCTACGCTGACTTCCCTGAGAAGAACGATGCTCTTTTCAAATAAACTTGAATACACATTGAATCAAATTTGTGTGGAATCTAGAGCCATATCGTCTTTCCATAGGTACATCTTTATCTAACACGTAGCTTCAATTCTGTAATATGACTTAAATTGAATGAGTTTAAAATAAATACAACAATAATAATAATAATAATAATAACGCTCACCCTCAAGATAGCCGCGCACTGTGTCGCGGGTGCCATGGACACACATAGACAACCACAAATTACCTCACTCAAACACAAACTCACGATAGAAATTATGTAGGCCATACAAATATTTCTCCCGGCCCGGGAATCGAACCTGGGAGCACCTGCGTTGGCAGTCCGGCAAAATATATAATGTATTTAAGTTTTGAACTTAGGAAATGATAATCTTATTATGTGCTTCGGAATCTTATTGTAAAAACGTATACAGTTCCCCATAAATAGTCGTTTACCTTAATTAAACGAACTCGTGGTACTCTAAGGTTAAAAATGTGGATATCTTCTTTCTTATTGAAATTATGTATATTTTTGGGGCATATACAATATTTTAGTAAATGTACTGTGATGGTGATGCCACAGATACCATGATATGTCATGTCATAATAACAGTCTCCTTAAACTTTTCTCTAAGAGAAACTCGAGAACCTAAACGGTACACAGAACGAATCGCTCGTTTTTGCAACACGAATGTGGTTTGTACGTCTGCCGCTTTACCCACATGAGAATCCCATAGGATACTATGGAAGTAACTAAAGTAAACTAGTCTAGCAGTAATAACACCGGTAAGCTCACGTATTCTGCGGACTGCGTATGCAGCGGAGCTTAATCTGCTGGCCAGGGACGATATATGTGGAAACCACTGAAGTTTACTATCTAAGGTCACTCCCAAGAACACTACTTTATTAACAAGGTCTAACTTTTCTGCGTTTATTTCTATGCTTGGACTAGTCGATTTTACGTTAGGTAATTGAAATTTAACACATTTTGTCTTCTTGACATTAAACAATAAATTGTTAGCATTAAACCAATAAACTACCTTAGAGAGGGTATCATTAATATGGTCATAATTAATGTCATGTCTGTCTATTTTAAAAATCAAGGATGTGTCATCAGCAAACAACACTATTTCGCAATGGTCCTTAACAAAGAATGGCAGATCATTAATATAAATCAAAAATAAGAAAGGCCTAAGTATTGAGCCCTGCGGAACACCCATTCTTACCGGAGAACCCAAAGAAGTCACACCATTTATGTCTACTTTCTGAATTCTACCGTTGAGATATGACGAGACAAGTTTTGACACCTTGCCATTTACACCGTAATGTTCCAGCTTCCTAATAAGAGTAATATGATCAACGCAATCAAATGCCTTTGAAAGGTCACAGAAAACACCAATAGCGTTCTGGGACCTTTCCCAAGCATCAAAGATGTGTTTTAGTAACGCTACCCCCGCATCGCTAGTCGATCTACCACTAGTAAACCCGTATTGTTCACTATGAAAAATATGATTCCTACCGTAAATAGGACAGTAATTGAGTCAGCATAACCTTTTCGAATATTTAACTTAAAGCTGATAAAATTGAAATGGGCCTATAGTTGCTAGGATCAACTTTCCTACCGCTTTTGAATAAGGGAATAACCTTGCTGTATTTCATTAAATCGGGAAAAATACCTTCGTCAACTCACCTATTGAAAGCCACAGCTAAATGTGGGGAAATTAGATCAATAACTGAGTCTATAACTTTAGTCGATATGCCCCAGAGATCTTCAGTTTTTTTAACATGTATTGATTTAAAAGCTTTTATGATGTCTTGTGGATTAACATGACCGAAATCAAATAAACTGCCACAAACGTTAACATTTTCCTTTAGGAGATCAATAGCAAGTAAAGGGGAGGAATTTAATGATGTAGTGTTCACAGCTATTTCCGAAAAGAACGATTCAAAAGCTTGGGCTTTATCTTTAGATTTTATAAGTTTGCTGTCTAATTCTAAAACCATATCCCTATCGTGTTGTTTAACCCTGTCTGACTCTTTATTTATTATGCTCCAAGTAGTTTTAGATTTATTTATCGATTGTCTAATTTTGTCGCTGTGAAACTTAACCTTAGCCTCTACACATACTTTTTTAAATATTTTTGAATAAATTCTAACATATTTTATGAAATTGGAATTAGTGTTATAAGTTTTCATAGCATATAGCTCATACAAACGAGAATCTCTTATGAATACCTACTGTTGCCCAGTCGTTGAATTTAGTCTCTCTTAGTACAGAAAGTTAATGTTTTCGATTTAAATATAGGTATTATCAAATTCATTTTTAATTAAACCAAATATCGTGCTATATAAAGTATTTGGAACCTCCGGTATATAGGGTAGGGATTTTAAACTATTCGTAAAATATTCGTAATGAGCAACCCAAAATACTTCGAAAATGATACCCAATTTGCGTGACCATAGGACCTGTAAAGGGCCCGAAACGTCGGTTTGTTTGAAAAAACAAATATACGCGATTTAAATCCGGAAAAATAGTTTCATTTCCTATCTGTAACAATCGCGAAAACCTAACAACTCGATAGATACCCAATTTGCCATTATTCGAAAAATCATGCCCGCCATCTTGAATCTAGAAATGAGTGCCATATTCGTAATGAGCATCCCCAAATACCTCGAAAAGGATACCCATATTGCATTTTTTGATAAATCTAGTCCGCCATCTTAGATTTACAAATAAGTGCTATATTCGTAATTAGCACCCTTAAATATGTCGAAAACGATGCCCAACTTGCCATTGTTTGAGAAATCGTGCCCGCCATCTTGCATTTAGAAATGCGACAAGTCGTGTCAGCCATCATGTATTCTGATATAAATGCCATTTCCATAAGGATTACCAAACACAAATTTTTGAAAATTCTTGGATTTAGAAATTAATGCCACATTCTCAATGAGCACTCCCAAACAACTCGAAACGTCTATATTTCTCGTTGTTGATCGACAATGTCGTAGGCACCTTCAGAATCCGTTCGTTACCTTTATTTTGTCAAAATGATCAGAATGAATATTACCAAACAGTTACAAAACTCGATTTACAAAAAATATTTGTAAATAGTTTTCGCCTTGTTTAGAGGTTTTTATGGGATTTTTACGTTTGTTTAACACTATTCTTCACACTTGTACTCAGAACCAAAAGGTATAAAGTTAGGGGGGTCAGAGTTCTTGGGGCGCACACTTCACGTATAGATATTAAAAATTACTCACAACCTGCTGTTTTTTTTTCATTTGTAGTTTTAGTTTCAAAATTGTCAATAAATTTTAGACATAAATGTTCCCATGCCTTTTTTTCCAGTCGATTAGAATAACTGGCGGAACTGACATCCCATATTGCAAGATGTTGTTCTGCATTCTTTATAAATTCTTCAACTCGATTTTCGTCTATCGTAGTTAATTTGAAAAATTAACATGTACACCTCACTAACCGTGATGCCACCGAGAGTGGCTGCAGCGCGATTATCGCGCGGCCGCCGCGCGGTTGCAGCGCTTCTAGAAATTGTATGAAAAGTGACAATCGCGCGACTGTCGCGCGGCTGCAGCGCTGCTGCAGCGCAGCTAACAGCGGCTAATTTGAACGCGCCCTTATACGAGAATTGAAACTTTACCTGCATGTAAATGCCCTGTAAGGACACATCAACTGACAAAAATCAGTGTTTAGGCCCAGTGGAAATAAAATGCTAGTGGACTGTATTAACTTATAGTATTCGCGAAAAAGGAAATTACAAATTTTAGCGACGTGTGGGACGGCAGCGACCGTTTCGTGAAGAGCGTTTGATATTTTGTTTTATAATTTTACTGGCTACGGCCCGCTCGGAGTGCGGGCAGTGTCGCTATGTCTGTCCTAGACAATCTGAATAAATTAAACAAATTGTAAGCCTATTCCATTTAAGATTATGACAGATAAGTACTTATTGCGCATTGTGTTTTGTAAATCTTTTTTTATTATTTGGCATAAATCACTTTTTATTACTTGCTATTGAAAATATTAAACAATATTGCTCGATTGTGTACAATGCGACAAAATAGATATCTAAGCACTGGAAATCAACATCAGATTTTTTTCCGTCTACCTTTTACACGAAACGGTCCGAGGTTCACCGCAAGGTACCACAGTGCTCCGCACGCGGAGCGCCATACGACATCTCACTCGCGCTGATGACGCCTCGTCGCCGGTTTACGAAACTGTTTTTTGTGGGAACTGCTGAAGCACTGCTACCCGAAAACTTGACTCGTGGACAAATATGGATATTTTGAAGTATATTTCTAAAAGAATAATAAAATCCGTGGAATCATATTCATCATAATTTAAACTAAATCTCGCGACAAACGGACTTCGAATTCACAACAGTGTCAAATGAAAAGGTTAAAGGTAACCTATGTAGGTATTACAACCTTTTCATCATTCAATGTGACAAGAACAAAATTCGTTTCAGAAGCTTCGCATACATAGACATTCCAGGGCAAACAAAGTGCGGCTAATATAATAATGGACATTGATTGATTATCGAGTGCGATACCAGATCCCATCTCATCTCATGTGATGTGCGCCGGAGTGGCGCCGCCGCCGCCGCCGCCGCTGCGGCTGACACTACGCAGAGATCTCAAGTGTTTCTAAATGCGCCCCCGCCGCCGATGCTGTTGGCCTAGGTCGGACAATGTTATTAGTACGCTCTACTTGTCTTCTAATTACATGCAAGTACTTACGCTGGGGACTTCTTACACAGTTTTCCGTAAGCATAAGAAGAATAAGAAGTTCAATAAAAAAATCAGTTAAATTCTCAAAATCCTTAAAAAAATCGCTTAAACCCTTATAAAAATAACCAGGAAATGTTGAGAAGTTAAGCCAACATTATATACATTTTAGAAAGATAACTTTTTAATAAATGCATAACCGTGTGTTGAACAGAATTTCGCGAGTCGTGACAACTGAAGTTATCGCTAGCGACAGCGTAGGTATACTTACAATGTGTTCTTCTAATGGCCGTAGGGGCGCCGCATAATTTGCCATACAACATTGTAAAGTAATTGACGCCGTGGCTAGCGGCAACGGTGACAGTAAACTCGTGGTAGAGGCACTGGCCGACCACCAAACTGAAAGTCAATTAATGCCAGTTGAAGCTGTGTCGCCGTTACCGTATCAATTTAGGACAAGGGAAACATAACATGCGGGCTATGGGAGGTATTTAGTATAAGGGGTTTCCTTTGCACTGTTTGACTCCGATGCAGCTATCTGCGTTTCTGTATGGTGAGCGAGTGCATATTGCTGCGTGGGGGTCATAAATCGCGAGCGTGCGCGAGCGCAGCGGCTGGCGCTAATGCAGCGCATAAATCCGCAGGGCTAGCGCCTGCCTGCACACCGCGCCGCGCCGACGGCCGACGCTGCCGATGTCGGTTGTGTCGCCAGCGCATATTTGAAAGCACTTTTTGGTGGAACCTATGCATAGGTACGCGGAGATCATGACAACAATACGGCAAACTCGTATTTTTTTAATCATTTTAATGTTGTCGATGAACGGTGGAAGTCACTCTGTGAGAACTTTTTCATGGCTAATTTTATTTTTAATTGCTTTACAAAAATGATGTGTAAGCTCAATAGCTACACGTGTGACAGCTTTTAATAATACTGCCGCCCACATTCCCGCATTTCACCAAAAGGTATGTGAACGGGTGTCACCAGATTTACCGTAATTTATTGCAGCGTCGTTAACGCATCACGTTGCACCGTCGCGTCGTCTGTATTCTCGATACCCACATAGTGGCATGTTATAGCACACTCTGTCATCCGAGGCGCTCAGTAATTGTAGAAGGGTGAACGCTTCTTTCTTACAGCTGTAAACACCTATTTTGTGAAATAAAATTGATTTATTTTGCGTGCGGTATATGCAAATAGACATTTTGGAACATCTGTCCTAACGTGTTGTATAAAAGCTTCGACGCCGGCGCCGTGAATGTTTTTCTCAAGCAGTGCCTAACAGGCTGCAAAAAATACAAAAAAATTATTAATTCCAAAACAAGTTTTTGGTCTAAAGACATCACGAGGAGATACGAGACAAATAAAAATGCACGTAGTGACGTCATAAATACACGATTTTACAGATTCAAGAGCACGTTGAGCTTGACACTTGAGATATAAATTCAACACAATTTATGCCGCTTGCGTTAAGCATGGTCCACATTCCAAAGTGTCTCTTGATGTGGTTTGGACTATACTTCCTTACCTCCCATTCATACATAAAAACGTAAGGTTTTAATAATACTCCGTTACCATAAATATAGACTACTACATAATTTAGTACCTATATCTCGGCGCGGCCGGCCTGCGCCTGCGTCGGCGCGGCCTAATTGCTGGCGCGCGCTATAAATCTGGCCACATGTCGATATGCACTCCGCCTTATCGACCACTTACCTCACCCTGCCCTCACAGCGCCATTCGCGCCTCACCCCCTGCATCTCTCTGCCAGCTTTTTGCACAAAACCATCAATTTTTTACTCTCGTTCACTAATATCTACAAATTGTAAAGCGGCCCCGCGCCATATGTCACGACTGTAAAAGAACACCCAACAAAAATAAACAGCTTCATTTAAAAGCGACTGCTACTTCTAATTTATAATTAGTTAAAAACAGATCGCGCGAAGGACGGGGCAAAGAGTTACGCGCATCCTCATACAGCGATTGATCTCAGAGCTCACAGAGAAGAGAGAGCCGAGGTGTTCAAAGCACCAATAACACACGAATGCGATATTATAAAAAACCTCTGCCCGTGCAGCTTCCGTTACCGTAAAGCGTTTAGGTTAGGTTAGGTTGTAGGTACAACATATCTGTAAGGACTTTTTATTTCTCTTTAGTAAGGCAGTAGAGGTCCTTATAAAGGAGTTCGTCCAGAAAACCGCCAAGCAACAATATGAACATTACTGCGTTACGGTTTTGAAAGGTAAGGGTGCTGGTAAAATTATCAGATCTTTGTGATTTAAAGCACTGAGTGGCACTACAACTGTTATATGTAGGCATGTCGCTTACCACTTAGCGAACGAATAGTTCGTCCCGTTACCTACTTGGTATTATAAAGAAAAAAACTTTGTTAAAGTTGTCTATGGCGTATCGCTTTTTGTCTGGGTGGGTACAGCAACCAAAATACTTAGTTATTATTTGTCATGCAAGGCTGCAACATTGTTGTATGACATGAGTGCTTGATTCTTTGATTCATTGAATCTAACATTTTGTCGCTTCACTCGTGGTTAAAAAATAAATTCTTGTGCGTAGCGAGGGTTTCAAGACACGAGACGCGAAACGTTGCCGCCGAGCGAACCACACATCTTTTCACCTCACTATCGCGAAGAAAATGGTAGATGAAAGAAAAACAGTTGAACTGTTAATTATAACTGATTTGTTTAAATCACTTTTAATTAACAAAATTAGTTATCGTTGTCAATTTAATATCAACAATAAGTAATAAGAATAAAATATGCCGGACGGATCTATATTACATAAACTAGGTTTTGAACCGCTGTGCTGAACGAGTGCGGTCGAACCGAGGAAGCTCGCTATATAACTTATTACTATAATGTAGGAGTTGATTTGAAAGTAGATACTTTAGTAAAAACGTTTTTATTGGTTAAGATTTGTAACAATAGATATTGTTAGATTACATAAAAATGAATGATAAACTTAAGTACCTTCTTATACTTTTCAGTGCAGTGACCTTTTGTGGTTTTTTTTTGTGGAAATTGGTTGAACTTTTTTTAAAAGTTTGTTTAATATAGCTGAAAGCTGGTAACTAAATTGTGTAGTTATGTTTTTGTGTTCTTCATGAAATCGGTAAATGAAATACTGTTTATTTTGTTTTATATGCAATAGGAATGAAGTTATTTTAATGTTTGATTAATTTACATATTATATATACCTATACAATAAAGTACGACAGATCGCGTAGTTGAACGCGTCATTATGTTTTTTTTTTTCATCGAAAGTTTAAGTTAGGTGCACCACAGTCCATCATCAAGTTCAAATTTCAAAAACCTTTGCATTGCGTTACATTTCAAAAACCACGCTAGTGTGGAAAAAAATGATTTTGCGCGCAGATTTCTAATGAGAAAGAAAGCCTTTCTGAGCTAGCGAGGTGAAAAGTAAATTATTATTCAGATTTAACTCTTTGCTGCTTAGAATAAGAATGGTTCAATTTAATAAACTAAAAAGAAACCCAAATGTCAAACTGGACGTGCTCTCGTAACAATAGATTCGAGTTAACGCTGACCATAAAAACCGATCTCAAAAGTTCGTGGAATTACATCTCGCACTCTCACACACCATCAAGAATGGTTGTTCCTGTGCCAGATGACCCATCATGCTGGGAGAGAGACGCATAAACTTGCATTAACGCTAAGCTTTTCCCAGCTCGTCAGTGGCGCCACAAGGATCCCAGATGTTGAGTCTCATACGGCTCATTGCTTGGACCTACTGCTAACAACTGATCCAGACCGATACTCTGTGGTTGTGGATGCACCATTGGGTACTTCTAACTACTATCTGGTGAAAGCTGTAACCGCATACTCCCCACTTGGTCAGGAAGAAAAAGAATGTTGCGCAGGGCAAAGTTCGAACATGTGCGCCACATTGGGACCAAACTTGCCTCTTTTCCAGCAGGCAGCAAGTCTTTTTGGTCCCTTGCCAAAGCGGTCGAATCAAACTTTAGTCTCTCTACTTTACCACCTCTGCTGAGGCCGGATGGCTCGCTGGTTCATACTGCGGAAGAGTAGGCGAATTTTTTTGCTTCACTCTTTGCAGAAAACTCGCGTCTGGATGCCGCAGGGAACCTACCACCTTCTTTACCTCATATTGGCTGCAGTCTGGTGCCAGTTCGCATACGCCAAAAAGAGGTACTCAGAACTCTGCGAAGTTTAGACGTGAATAAAGCTAGCGGGCCAGATGGGATTCCAGCAATAGTCTATTCTCCACAAAACGGAGTCCCTTTCACTTGACTCCGACTTTTCGTGATGTATCGATACCGACAGCCGACCATCTCCAGCTACTTGGAATGGACCTGTCGTCCAATCTGAACTTCGGCAGATACATTGAATCCATGGCCAAAAATGCAGCCAGGAAGCTTGGCATCCTTTCCAAGGTGAGGCGATACTTCACACCGGAGCTCCTTACGAAAGAGTTCGTCCAAGGAAGTACTGCCACCTTACCTATTTCTGGCGGCAAGCAGTAATGTCAGAATTACTGTGTTCCGGTTATGAAGGGTAAGGGTGCTGGTGAAATGACAGGCACATGAGACTTGTCAACTTAAGGTTCAGGGTGACGGGCGCAGTGGCAGTGCCCCTCAAATCTTTGCGATTTAAAGCTCTGAGTGGCACTGCAATAAATATGGGCAGGCGCGTAGCTTACCTACTATCAGGCGCACGACTTGTTCGTCCCGTCACTTGATGTTATAAAAAAAAGCTATTTTCTTCAAATTTAAATAACACCAATACTGAGGTAGTACCCTCTTTCCTACAAAAAAACATCAAAAACCTGTTAGGGCGCCGCAATTAAAAAATACACATTAATTAAAATTTGCAAATGCCGGAGTAATCGCATAACATACAAACAAAAAAATACAGTCGCATTGAGAACCTTCTTCGTTTTTTTGGAAGACTGTTGCAAATTTATTGCTACTCCTGTAGAACTAGTTCACTGGAAATGGGTTACAAAAAGAAGGCTCTATTACACTTTTTTAAATTATTGAGTATTGTTAATGGACACAATTTCAACGGGAAATAATAAGAGAGGAAATACTGAATTCCTAGATTTTTGTATTTTATACCATACATTGACATATCTGGGACGACGATAATTTACGAAAACATACAGAAAGCCCGTAATGTACCTACTTACGTAGCTAGGTAATCCGGCGGCGGCGCGTGGCGGCGTGCAATAGTGGTCTCGCCGATAGATTGCACCGAATGTAAAACAATTACTTGTGCAATACGACTCTTTGTACATACCTGCGAGGATTGTACATACAATATTAGGTAACTGAGTCACTGTTACACGCGGTGACAATTATTTTACTGTTTTATCTGTGGCAGTGTAGTGCTTACTATAAAGTATTACGTTGCAAAATCGGCTGGCAATTGTTTTGAAAGCCGCAAACGTCACGCACGCCGGAACGTGCCGTATCATCTCCGTATCTGCGTTGCATACCGCGGATAGCTTATCGCCGTTACGATTTACTAACCGTTTGCCTTATGCCCCACTCCCCCGCTTCTCTTCAGCTCTACTCATTGTTTAGTAATCATGATCACGTTGCTCTGTTCCAATTATTGGTAAATTCTTGACATAGTTCGTTCGTTCATTTGACACAATTTTAAATTGGCACACGCTATAACTAAGTATTCATGATCAAAAGAATCTAAATAATTTACTTGGGCGGCCAAGTAAATTATTTACATTTATTTCATTTATTGCCCTTTAAGCAATTCCAACAATAATTGTTGATATCGAGTTCTTAGGTTTTCGCGATTGTTACACATAGGAAATGAAAGTATTTTTCCGGATTTAAATCGCGTATATTTGTTTTTTTAAACAAATATTAATTAGTACTGCAGTCTTATGTCTGTTTGGTAACGTCGGTTTGTTTGAAAAAACAAGTATATGCGATTTAAATCCGGAAAAATAGTTTCATTTCCTATAATAATTGATGGGTTATAAAAAAAGGCTTTTCGTTTTGTCTCTACTGACGAACGTCTTCGTTCAAAATATTTACATGAAGAACAACGCGAACATGGTTGTATCTACTAATGGACCAACGTCCTTTTCTTTTAGTTGTTCCTGTGTCGAGCTGAAAATGACATCGCACTGAACGGCACCAGAAAAAACCGGCAGAATGTTCGGCGGACAAGGCGGGGGCGCGGGCGCGGGCTACGGCAGCGTAGGAAGCGAGTGCGGCGACGGCTACGCGCTGGGCTACGCTGCGGCGGGCAGCCGCTACGCTCACTTCCCGCACCAGAACGTGTGGCACCACCACGCCGCCGCAGCCGCAGCGACTGCGGCGCACCACGATCAGTACCGTAAGTACAATTAACCTTTACGCTCCATTACTAGTTCCACCTTCAACATCGTATACGCAACAAATACGTGCCGAATCCAAGATACATTTGCGCACTAGCCGCGGTTCACCGCGTACATTTGCCGATAGCACTCCTAGCAAGTGACGATCTGAAACCACAACAAAAATGTCTGATCCGGTAATCCCACAAGACACTGCAAAATTGAAGGAAAAAAGGATAAGAGGAAAAATCAGCTAAATGCAATGTTTTACGGCGATTGCCTAACGGACCATCGTCATGCGTCACCGGCAGCGGTCACTTTGTATAGACGCGAACGTGCGCACGCGTTGCTGTTTTCAGCACTTCGTAGTCGCAAGGTACAGGGAAATAACAAGACAAGAGGAAAATAAACAAAATATTATATATGAAATTAGCTTTACAAATACCTCACACGATTCAAACAGTTCGATTGAAAAAAGACTTATAAGTTGTATGAAACGAGCAAAGACAGTACGGAAAATTGAAGTAGCAAAAACCCCAGTGAGGTGACTTAAATATGTACCTAATTGAAACATACATTTTGGCGGCGACGCAAACAGGAGAAATAGCTGAACCATGTACGAGTAAATGATGGTTTGGTTGAAAAAACAAATTTATTGGAAATGAAACTATTTTTCCGGATGTAAATCGCGTATATTTGTTTTTTCAAACAAGCCGACGTTTCGCGATTTAAATCCGGAAAAGTAGTTTCATTTCCTACACAGAAAAAAAGGATTTCTACTAATAAGAAAGAGCAATTTCTTAAAATATTTGCTAATTCTGAAAAAATATTTATTAAAAGTAATAAAATATTGTCACTACAAAAATACTGCTTATCTTTTTCTAATACAATTTTACTCTTAACTTTATTCTAACTTTGAGACAAATACGTTCACTTCAAGATTTTATTTCATTTCTAATCAATTAATTGGACATTACTTATATCAAGAAATTTTTACCTCTTACATCAAATTTAAATAATCTTAAATGAATTCAAAATTTCTTGGGTGTATTTTAAGAAAATATATTCTTAAACAAAAAAAGAAAATAGTTTTCTATTCAGATTAATATTCTAAATTCTAGAGTATATTCTTAAAGCAACATTTCGTTGCGTTTTCATAGTCAATCTTGTCGTGACATGTCGCCGAAGGCACACGCGGTAACGATTACTTTTACTTGTGCTTGTAATCATAAAAATCATAAACAGTCATTTATCCAAAGAAACAATACGTAGTATCTCTAGTTTGTTAGGGTGTTCTTTATAGTCATAATTTAAGAAATTTGGTTACAGCATGAAATCAAACTATATACACTTGTAACAAGCATAACATGCAATTAGTTCCATCACGCCACTGCTAGATGGCATTAGATGTACTCTGAAACGCGCTATCGTTTTGTTAACTTCAATAGTATAAAGTCATCTCATATATTTGGAATTGTTAGTGCTTTCTGCCGCTGTAGCATTTATACGGCACTGGATGGTCCTCAAGTATTTGAGAAGATTCCATATTTCCATCCTATTTCTGCTACTTTAAGGTTTGGCACTGTTGGGTCCATAACCCTGTAAATTTTATCCTTTTTGATATTAGAAAACATAAATCTTCACTCAAACAATTAAGTACCTCTCAATTTTTCATTCTTTTTTTTTTCAAATCAAAATCGGACATTTCTAGTAACAAATAAATATTTTGTTGAATCTAGAGTGGCTTTGTGACTTAAAGTAAATTAATTTGCTCTTGGATTAAATATTTTTGTCTTGTAACGAAAATACACTTTTGAGACGTTTTTTTACTATTATCAAGTAATTATTCTCTAGCGTCTATAGGGAGAGAATCGTTTTGTTGGATTTAATAAATTTGTCTTCATAAAAAGAATTTTGTCTTTTTCTAAGTAATCTGTTTTTACCGTGTATGTGTAACAATCGCGAAAACCTGAGAACTCGATAAAACAAATTTATGTTTCGCGATTTTGATTGGAAAAAAAATGGAGATCTGTTAGATAAAGTAAGATGCGATGACGATGATTGAGCAAAATGAAACCTACCTACATCATATTGTAAGATATACCTGGAAGCAGTAGAGCTCCTGGTGAAAGAGTTCGTCTAGGGAAGTACCTACTGCCACTTTACCCATTTCTGCCACCAAGCAGTATGTGCGAGCATTACTGCGTTCCGGTTTTTAAGGGTACCCTTGGGTACCCTTAAAAACCTTTCACTAGTACCCTTGGGTACTAGTGAAATTACAGGCACATGGGAATTGTCAATTTAGATATATCTCTGAGATCTTTGCGCTTCTATGACGATGAGTTAATGTTCTGAGTGGCTCTGCAACTGTAATGGACAGGCGTGGCATCAGACGCACGACGTGTTCGCAGGTGCTGTTCGTTTCTATCAGTCAAAAGTTTAAGGAGACTGGTATCATGACTCAAATATTTTGTATGCCCGTAAAAATATACGTACATAATTTCATTAAGAAAGAAGATATCCACATTATATATTAACCTTAGAACCAAGTCCAAACTCATGGTACCACGGTTTCAATAACTAAGGGAGATGCCACACAGGCGTTGCGTCGTCGTCGCAACTGCGTTGATTGCAACGGACGGAGTGCCACACGAGCTGTTCCATCGACGCTCGCTGTTTCAACGTACCGTATGGTATGTCGTTCTGATTTATATGGAGGTAGTACAACGCAGTTGCGACGACGTAACGTCGACGCAACACCCGTGTGGCATCTCCCTAAAGTAAACGATTCTTTTATGGGCATTGTATCATTTTTACAATGAGATTCCGGAGCATAAGTAGGTATAATAAATTATTTTTTAATATTATTTATTTTCCTAAGTTTAAAACTGACGGAAGTCCGCTCATAGCGGCTGTAGAAGGCAGAGCGGCTATGCTCGATTACTCGGTCATTTCCCACCTCCTCGCTCTCTCTCCGGGGCAGTCGCTTGCCACCTGTGGGAACTCGCGCGCACACTCTTGTGCCGATAATTTTAATTCATTCCGTTTTGAAGAAAACATGCGACGTAAATTCATTTCGTTTCTATCAAACCTTGCTTTCTTTGTAAGTATATTATTGCTATGATTGTAGTGTTTTACATCTATCTGGCAGAGTTTTTGTGATATTTGTTTGAAGGTATAGGTAGTTACATTTTGTACTTCGTATTTTGAGGTTTGAATTTAGTTTTAAAATAAAATTGTCAAAGAGGCAAAGCGGCTCGGGTAAAGCGGTTACCTAGCCGGTATATGAATATGAAATGTATAAATAGCCAAGTAGTTTCTTGTAGATGGTAAACAATTACGTATAAACGAAAGACAACGCCGAAACACACCGGTACTGCACGCCACCGCACTCCTCAACTCCGTTCAAGTCCGTTCTCGAGGCTGCACCGCATTCTGATTTAGGTATTTGATAGCACGATTGGACGTCTGATGAGTGAATATAGGAAAGTATTTGAACAAATGAGGTGCAGTTCTGTGAAATGTAGCATGTTTATTATTTTTTATCGTTGTTTCTGTGTTTGTAGCAATTTGGACTTTTATCTTTTTATCGAGTTGTTAGATAATATATAGATTTTTCAATGATAAGTTTTCACACCGGCAACTGTCTTCTCGACGGTCGGACGGTCTTCTCAATGAAAAGCCGTCTTTACAAATTGTCACGAACAGAGACCGCAAACACGTTGCCAGTTGTGAGCACCACAGGCAGAGAACCCTACAACTTCCACACGATGGCGACGTATCAAACGACACAGAGATATTGTATGGAATTAAAATAAATAGAGCAATTGGAACTGTACGCACGCGATTGCCCGTGGCCTGTAATTGTGATGATGATCAAGCGTAGTGCGGTGAATCAGCGGCGATAACGCGAGTCTCGTATGCGCAAGCGCCGATCGATGCCGCGCCGCAGCGGCAGTGTGCGTTGTGACCTCTGACCGCCGAGTCGCGTCTCTGCAATTCTCAGTGACCTCTCGACCTCGAACGCGTGTCACGATGGACTCCATCCCTCTCACGACCAACTGGCTGCAAAACATTGCCCTGCTCGCAGGTTAGTTCGCCGCGCACATCAGCTCACCAAAAACATTGCACCTACGAATGTCTACATTGTTTTACATGTTGTAATATGAAAGTTAATAACGTTAAAGAACCGAAGTACCTGATGTAAAAAACTAATCTATTCGCCTCGTCAAAGTATCATTGCAGCAGCAAAGTTTATATCGTTTAAAGTTTACTGATTCCATTAGGTAATCGGTGTTCGTCCGTTATCAAACATTCGTATCTTTGACATGTGTATCTATTAACAATTTTAACGATGTAGGTTAACTTACACATATAAGTAGTTTTACTAATTGTAAAACGTTTGAATTCCTTTTCCATATGCCTGCAGCAGCCTGGAAACGTCTCTTGCTATAGTATATTTATCAAAATACGGGATGCGGGGATAAGGTAATAACAGCGAGGTTATTTTTCAGCAGGTGGTGGCGGCGTGGGCAGCGTGGGCAGCGTCGGCGGCGTGGGCGGCGTGGGCGGGGCCATCTACGGGCAGAACATGGTGATGGGCTCGTGGTGCGCGCCCTACGACGCACTGCAGCGGCCCTCGGCTTACGGTAAAGTTAACACATAGGTAGTCCTAGTTAGCACCCATTTAGCACCTAACACAAAGCACAATATAAACATTATACCTATTTCGTGTCAACTTTATTTAACGTGTAGGGTGGATAGACGAGAACGGGCTTAGGTCACATATAATTTAATGAACCTGCATAAAGGTGTACCTAATAGGTGCATACGATATTACTTAGAGGTCTCTATAATTATACTTTTATAACTTAGACATATGTAAAAAAATGTATCAGTCGATGTAAGTAGGTGGGTTTCCAAGGTTTCAATTGACTACGAACGAATGTAATCGCCAGAGGTCACAGTCATTCAGCTTTCGAAGGTATATACGAAATACGTACACAACTATGTATGTAACGTAACACAAGAGTTAGAGAGAAATAAATAGGTGCATGCCTACTTAGCTGGGTACGCAACATACTTGGGTACAAGCAATAACGTGCTGAGACAACAATCAGTGATAAAGCACGCGCCTACATGTCATATAATTCCTACTCATTGCCGACCCAAGCACTTCGTAATAATATGTACCTAGTAGGTATATTATTATTGCAATAAACAACATGCTGCCTTAACTTAATCCTTACCGAAGTATAAATAATTATTTACATCGTCAGTTATGCTAAACCAACAAATAACTAAAATACAAGTAAGGGTTGGAAGAAATTTCTTTATGGGATAAGCCCGTCCTTATACACTATTTTTTTATTTATTGCTAACCCACAATTTTATTGTGATAGGTGTAACTTTTTTAAATTTTGAAATAAAAAGTAATAAGTAACTTTCGCAATTTTGTATGCAATATTTTGTAAAACTCAACATTTGTGTGCGTTTTATTTTCTTGGTAAATATAATTACGGTAAATAAACGCAATATTGTAGGTATCTTTATTGCACACATAGGCAACAATATCCACAAAAAGGACTATGCATTAAATTGTTCCTTAAATAGGCGACATTAACAGGAACTAAAATTAAGAACACAATTCTCACACCCAAAAACTCACTTGAAAAAATACCTACATATTTACCTTAGTAAAAATTACCTATTTTACGTTAGTAATAATTATCCACGACTGCGAGCTTTTTAACCAAATATATTAAAATATTTATAAACGAATACGTAAGCGGTGAGCTAAGTAGGTACCTATTTATTAAAATTATTGTCACTAATTACAGGGTCTTACAGCATTAGGGATTTTTATTCTTTTCACGACATCGGGCAGAATCCTATTAAACTAGAAATAATCATTTAGTAATGAATCACGAAAGTTTTAAATGTTATTTATGTAGGCATTCATGTAAAACAAGAGAGGAATCAGTGAAGCGGCTGTTATCGGCGCGGACGCGGACTGGCTTGATCGTTGTAGTCATGTTGCATTGGCACATTGTGTGTGCTTAGCTATAAGTTCGGTGGCCACGGGCCTCCGGGCCTACAATCGCTACAATTACGGATAAATTACTCACTGGCTTTTTGTTACCACTTCGCTGGAAATCAAACCGCTTACGTAAATTTGCTTCAAGGAAAATGATCAACGTTTGTTAATACGGTTTTTGGTGATTAACGATTCGCAATTCTTCAGTAAAACATCAGAGTTGTCTATGCCGAGCGAACACTGTACATACATTTCCACAGTCACTACCTACATCGCCACGTAAAATGAAATAATATTATCAAGTCGTTTTCAAACCTAGGTACCGACTCGTGCGGTACAGGGTCAAGAGCACGTCAAGCTTTATACTTAAAGACTTAAATCCAACTCTATGCAGTTTACTATCGAAACGCTTACGTCCAAAGTACAAAGTGTCAAGCTTGATGTGCTCTTGACTGTACCAATGAACTGGTTCCAGCTAGTATACCTACTTATTAAAAAATGTAAGACGTCTAGAAATTAGAATTACATACACAATGGAAGGAAAGGGAAGGATGTTGCGTTTTTGTATCAGGTGTGAGCTACTCACAAATAAACACATACATAATTACCTCCGAGTACCTCCGAGTACCTCCGAGTACCTACCTAATGTCGTGTTTCCTCGAGCGGAATCCCGACCGCAGACTAAATAGGGCCGATACCTTATCGCCCCTTAATTGTATTAAACAAGAGGAAAAACAACAGACTTATCGCACACTTAGCTTACCTATTTTCTTGTACTCACTGGTTTCCCATAAGATAAGTGTCATCCCGCAACGCGTGGTATTTACTTAGGTAGATATTACCTATTATCATTCAACAGTGATCGAATAATGAATCATCATATTACCAGTCAACCGTGACCATGGGACCTATAAATCCGGAAAAATAGCTTCATTTCCTATGTGTAACACTCGCGAACACCTAAGAATTCGCTGGATATAGGTATACCTTCCAAACGGCATTGCGAAGTCATTGTTATACTGGGCATAAAATAATTCGAGATCAGCAAACAGAAGCTGCGAGTGGGATGCGGGGCGAAGAGAGGGTGTTATCGAGCGCACAGTGATAACTCGACAATAATACGCGTCGGAACGTGCGCGTGCGGCTATTGCGCTGTGCCCAGCGCGACGATCTTCCACGAACCACTGACCGTGCCGCCCGCCGCGCCGGCAGCTGATAATCAACACTGTAGATATATCATTATAATAAGCACTCTTTCAAAACGTGCATTGTAAGCTGCTTCGTGTTACGCAATTTTGATGATTCGACTTTGTTTACAATTAAACAAACGTATTTTATGAACACTTTGAATGAAATAATAATAATAAATATATTTATCTCCACTATTCAAAATACATACCTACCAAGTGTAGGAAACGAAATTGAATGTCTACGCGCGCTGTTTCAACGCACCGTGTGGCACGTCCTTCCGATTTATATGTAGTAGTACAACGCAGTTGCGACGACGACGCAACGCCCGTGCGGCATCTCCCCAAATCGCGTATATTTATTGATTTTTTTTCAAACAAGTAACAATCAGACGAGATGTGCCTTCACAGATCCCATATTCTCGGTCTCTAAATCGGGTCCTTGCCCAAAACGTTGGTTTGTTTGAAAAACCAAATATATATATTCTATTCTATTCTATTCTATTCCTATGTGTAACAATCGCAAAAACCTAGTAACTCGATACATACCTACTACGTAGGTTATTACCTAGTTTGTACCCACGAGCAGAAGAGAAAACCCTTTCATTTAAACGTTTTTCTTTTAAACTAAAATGGTAGGCAGTGCCGGTTCCTGCGCGGTGCTATTGCCTACCGTGGAATAGTGTACCTATATCGTCGAAAGGTAATTAGTTAGCAGGCGACTATGCTCAGATGGTGTACTGGAGGCATACGAGGAGGGGCGCGAGTGCGTCAACTGCGGCGCGAACAACACGCCGCTGTGGCGGCGCGACTCCACCGGCCACTACCTGTGCAACGCGTGTGGCCTGTACCACAAGATCAATGGCGTCAATCGGCCGCTGGTCAAGCCGAGCAAACGGCTGGTGAGTCTCCAACGCTAGTCTAGTAACGCCTCTGTTTGCGACAGGTGCCGACGCGGAGCTGCTCACGCGCTTCTATAAGGAGGGCTCCGTGCAGAGATGGATGAGTGTGGAGGGCATGGCCAGGGGCATGAAGAAGGTGAGTCGGTGGCGTGTAGACTAGTGCATGCATCCTTTGTACGAATAATCCGGTTGCGCACGCGGTTTTTTCGATTATTATCGCAGTGGCTTCGAGTGAGTGATAGGAAACTACACGCTACCGCTCTCCACTTAGCTCGGTGCCGCTTTTGCTTCTTTTCAGTACTTTTTTACACAACTTTAGTTATCGTTCGACTTCCTTCGGCGGTTCCGGCTGATATATCGTATCACAAAACCTGACGTAACTGCATGCTCGGCGGGTGACAGTTGCTGGATGTTCGAAGTCTCGCTGTAGTGCGTACTTAGGTGTATGTACATATAACTACTAGTACTTAATATCGAATGAAACTGATTCGCTATTGAATATGCACGACCAATTGAAATCTATTGGTGGATAGCAAACCGCGCATCTCGGTGATTACAATAGGCTGTAATGGGCGTGTGGCCAACAATGGTGCGACGCTCCGCCCGTCGGCGTAACGTCTTCCTTTTGTATTGTTTACTCGCTTTGGATGACATGATGAAAGGTATTATTATTTTTTTAATTAACTGGTGGATTTGCATGTTTAGGTAACTAATTACAAATGTAGTAGACTTTTAACTGTTACTTGTGCCTCGCAACATGTTTGCATAATTTAGTTGTCTTTAGCGTAATAAGGTGAGGCTAAGTGAGTTACGTTGTGTTGCGTAGTCGGCGGCGCGACGGCACGGGCAGTGCTGCACGAACTGCGGTTCACGAAACACAACGCTGTGGCGACGCAACAATGACGGAGAGCCCGTCTGCAATGCCTGCGGCCTCTACTACAAGCTACACGGTATCAACCGGTAAACGAACAACTTATATTCTATTATAAGTATTACAATCATTTCTTACAAATACCTACAAAAATATCTATGCTATTCGTCCAATGTTCATATTTTTTATACTTTACAGACCGCTAGCGATGCGAAAAGACGGCATTCAGACGAGAAAGCGAAAACCGAAGAAGAGTACCGCCAACGGAGCGAAGCCAGCCGTTGATGCCAACAAGAAAGAGGGACACAACTCCCCGGGGATCGACGGTAAGCAACATTAACGTAATTCATTCGCTGTAAAGTTACCGCCTAGGTCTAATTAGATAGCATCTGCCTACTTATTACCGTACTTATTATTCGTTGTCGTTTTAAAAGACAGAACGGCGCGAAATCGTTGACGATATTTGCGCATTTAACGGACCGAGGTGTTAATTCACGGAAGCCCGTATCGAATCGAGCAATGAAAAGTTGACTGTTCTAAATTTCTAATTACCGAACGGTAGCCATCAATCGTGTTAACAGCTATAATTATAGATCATAATATAAACTCACATCGCGACTTCTAATTTCGGTTAATGAACAGGAAGAACGGTCTACCGATGACATGCCTACCTACTAACTTCAAATGATATGCAACGTAAAGGTATCCGCAGACACGTGATGAATTAATTTCAGAGAGCAAGCCCAACCTGCCGGAGGGGGCGCTGCCTCCGAGCGCGGCCCTGGCACACGCGAAACAGCGCGAGCCGCTGCCCGCGCCAGACGCCTCCCCGCACGGCCACGGCCACGGCCACGGCCACGGCGGCCACCACGCCGGTGCCCCTCACGGCCACGGCGGCCACAGCCAGTACGGGCTGGCGTTGGGCGGCGCGGGCTTCCTGTCGCCGCCGGCGCTCTTCAACATCAAGAGCGAACCCAGCGCCGCCTCCGGCTACGACTCGTACGCGCACGCCACGCCGCCGCAGCATTACCATTCGCATCAGCATTACTTGCACGCGCTCCAGGTATAGCCTTCTTCACTTTTACTCCTTCTTTCTCTTGTGTCCCTCGACCGTTCCCAGCCGGGGAGCTTGGAGTTGCCGGGCCGGCGGCAAATTAATTTGACTTTCTATCTCGAAGCTCGCGGAAACATTATTTCATTAGTACCACTCAACTCTGTTTCAGTACGGCCTGGGCAACAGCGAGGAGGAAGAGGGCAGCGGTTTCCTGCACCAGCGCAACGTGACAGCGCACGCCAAACTCATGGCGTCCACGTAGCGGCGGCGCCGACCTCCGCTTTGCGCCTTTGCCGAGGGCCGTAAACGCCTTGACGCAGATCTCTGACACTAGCGCAATTCGCTAGTCTCGTAGTGATTCACCCCCCCGCGCTGCACTTGTTAAACCGGCCAGTATTCGAGTGCCTTCTTTAAACTCGCAGCGTCTGCATCGAGTGAACTTTAATGGGGATGTTTGTCCTTTACTTCTCGCTTGAAGATCTCGATCTCAACAGACTCTTAAGGTTTCCAACCCCTTGTTACTGCCATACGTTAGTGGCAAATAGAAGTGTTTTGTTTTGTTTTAAGGTTAATGGTAAATTTGAACTCGACTGACCGACTATCGATGAATATAGATTATAATAGATTATTTAGATAAAATTTATTGCGTGTGTATTTAATCAGATAGAATGTACAGTCAAGAGCACATCAAGCCAGACTTCGAACCGTTCTTATAGAGTTCGATTAAAATTATGTGTCAAGCTTGATGTACACTTGACCTGTTTCGCCGTATGTTACGTATAAATAGCAATGCAGTGCCCTCATCCGCAGTACCTACCCTGTAAATAGTATTTTATTATAATAATCTGTTAACAGACCACACTTATTATAATACGTACCTATATACTTGATTTTAATAACTATAGACGTATAAACATAGAAGTATGACATGTTTTAACTTTTGTATTCGTCTCGCATAGAAAGCAACTACTTGTCTAAAGACGTCACTCTGAATTAACCAGCAGTTCTAAATAGCCCAGTTATTATTCTCATTTAAGTCTCTCTTCGTAGCGTTTGTGGTGGTGTAACAGAGGTGATTATTATTGTTTATTCAAATGATCGTGAATGTTTGGGCTTCCTGTGGTTGTACTATACATACTGCTGTGTTCAGGCAGAGTCGAGTAGGTAATTTAAAGTAAAACCAATTCGGTATAAATAGGACATAAAGCGTTCTTTAACCAACCACGAAAATTGGTTTCTTCTCATTCTACGACTGTAGTTGTAGCAGCCTTTTCGGTAGGTACCTACTTCCTTAAAAGTAACCAAGACTATGCTATATTTCAGTTTTAATTACATATTGTCAGATAATTAGTACTTTTATACATACACGAGTATTGCGATTCACATTCATCGACTTTCTTATGTTAATTATGTAAATAGAACTTAGAGTAATAGTAATTACAGTATTCCCCGAGTATAAACAGTATTTAAAATATCTCACTAAGCATTGTGATAACTTCACTAAAACTTTGGATTGTTATAAATTTAAAAAACTATTCGCGTAGATATTTGTTGTAAAGTTTTCTATTCTTCGTTCTTGTACAAAAGATTGTAAACGTGAAAACTTCTACAGTGACATGCAAATTTTAGTCAAGCCTTTCCGGCGGTCATCGTTACGTAGAACAACGAAGACGCGCCGCTTAGAAGCGTGCGTATCGCGCGAAACTGCGAGGTGTAGTATAGGTTGTAAGTAAAATAAAATGGCATTTATGAATAGTGTATATATTTAGTTAGCTATAATATAAATTAGAACAAGAACATCCGACATGGGTCGCACAGTTGTCACATGGATACAAATTTTGCAATAAACGTATTACGTCGGTAAAGCTACGCCCGCTTTTCTTTGCCTCCCCCGCCCCCGCCCCCGCCCCCCGGCGCCGCTAGGGCTGCGGCGCGTCGGCCGGCGCCAGCGCCCGCAGCGCCGCGCCCGACAGGCGGTAGTAGCACCACCGCTCGGCGGCCGTGAGGTTCACGGCGCCCTTGCTCTCGTAGAAGCGCCGCGCCTCGTTCCACTCCAGCACGTGGAAGTCCAGCCGGCTGCAGCCGCTGGCCGCCGCCTCCTGCCGACGAGCGCCTTCGCGTCACGGCCCCGGCCACGCCACGCGCAGCGGGTCGCTCGAAGGCACGTTCAAATATATTGCAAATAATATTTTAACGTACATTTTAAGAATAGGTGGGAAAGTTTTAAGTTTACAATTCATTGTAAGCCACCGGAACTGGTAAATGGCGGAGATGTCGTATTGGCCGCGACAATACCGCATCGCGATAAAAATGATCGCGACTAGGTCGGGACGTGGCACCTTACGCGCCGTAGTCTCGGTACTGAATTTCATGAGAAAGGAGAAGTACAAGTTGCGGCCGACACGAAGGCGCCGGCGCCCGGCGGCCGTACCTCGGCCACGTGGCGGAAGAGGCGCTGGCCCACGCCGCGGCGCCGCTCGGCGGGGCGCACGTACAGGTCCTCCAGCATCATGGCGCGGCCCTGCCACGTGGAGTACGTGGGGAAGAACAGCGCGTAGCCCAGCAGCGCGGGCGCCGCCGCCAGCTCGGCCACGGAGCAGCGGAACGCCGGCGGCGACGACTCGAAGCCGTCGCGCTCCAGCTCTGCCGAGACGCAGCACGCACAGAATCGCCTAGGGTTTCAACGTAACAGCGCCCGCGTTGTGGCGCACCGTATCAAAAATAAGTATCGAACGAATTTTCATAATGCGGCCACGGTGCTGGTCACCGCCGTGATAACGATATCGAACCGATAAGTTACAATGATTCCGCTCACCTTCGACCGACATTTTCGGACCCTCGGGCATTTTCTCGAAGTCGGCGAGTTCCTGGAAATCAGCTAACGATTCGTGCATCAATTGGAAATACTAAAGTGATACTGATATGAAAAGGTACTATTATAGCCTCAGTATAGTAAATATGAAAGTTCGCCACCTGAATCATTTTTGCCACTGTGGCCATGTCTTCCTTCCTGGCCGGACGTATATTTATTTCGTCGTCGTTGTACTTTATAACGCTGGTGGCACTCATCGTATTCACCAAAAATGCACAAAAAAACAAAAAACAATTTCTTTTATTATACCACCACCACGCGCGCCGTCAGTCAGTCGTTCTCACATGTCTCTCTAAAAAGTCTAAAATGTGATTGTGATCAGTGTTGCCAGACTTTTGCGAAGTTAATTCGGCAATTTAAGTGTGTTATGTAGCCGATATTTGCCCGGGGGTAATTTTTTTCTTATTCTTTGGCACAATTGCGTCCAGCCTTTGGCCACATGCAATTTCATTGGGCTGCCAATTTTTGGTAATTCTTCCAAGTAAATCTTTGCTTCGTTATTGTCATTGCAAAGATTTCTTTGTTGTCGTGGAACTTTGATGTGGGTTTTTGGATAGTAATAGGAAACTAAAAACGGGGAAAGAAAATCGCGGAACAAATATAAAAGCGAATAGAATTTTGAAAAAGTGATCAACAGGATAAGGTAGGTAGTATATTATAGGTAAATCTAAACAATGAACGATGGAAATTATGAGAGGAAATGGTAATGGCTGAAAATAATGTTCGGTGGATAAATAATAATCTAAATTTTAGTATCATTTTACCTTATGAACTGAGCCAGTGCATTATAAACGGAATAATTATTATACGATAGTAACAAAGGAATACTTAGATGTTGATAAAGAAATTTGTAAAGAAATTATATATAAATTGAAAAAACGAAGCACGGTTATATCTTGGACAGAAAAAGAAAAGGTGGTTCAAACTGCCAATGTCTTGTACGCGTTCGCATATTGAATCAGGTATTTATTGAGTCTAACACGATGTCCATATGAGCAAGTATGTCCTAATCTCATTCTTGTAATGATTGAAGCAACACGTTTCTCAAAATGTATACGAAAAAACCAGGGTTGACAGGCATGTCGGGCTGTATAAAATACTTAGGGTCGTATTCTAGAACTCTACTCAATGCTCAAGTCAGGACTTGAGTATGATCAACTGACCTGCCCCTCCGTTGGCGCGGGAGCCCTGACGTAAGTTAGGGCGGCCGAGCGGCGTCGTGGTGAATGTGCACCGACCCCACGGGGCCAATTCAAATTCAACCAGCGGGAGGTAAACCCGGGAGAGTTTTAGTGGGGTAGGCCCTCCAGTCTGGAGGGTGAGTCTCCACATAACCCCTGAGTCTCCCTAGGCTCAGAAATCATACTCAAGTCCTGGCTATTAGGGTCGTATATCCAGTGCTTGAAATCATACTCAATTCTGCTCAAATCCTGACTTGAGCATTGAGTACAGTTCTGGAATACGACTCTTAGAGGATGAAGTCTCGAACCATATTCCAGAACTCTACTCAATGCTCAAGTAAGGACTGGAGTATGATTTGTAGTGCCATACAATTTTTAGACAATTTTCCAGAATCCGAAATATATTTCATAAAGGCAGTGTATTAACTTCAAATCATGTTTAAATAAAAACAAGAACCCAGAAAGCCAATCATCATCATCATTCAGCCATACGACGCCTACTGGTGGACGACGATCGGTCCTGGACTGCCCGCATCCATCGACTTCCCGCGACCTTTACCAGATCGTCGGTCCACCTGGTGGGGGGTCTACCCACTGAGTGTCGTCCGGTGCGCGGTCGCCATTGAAGAACCTTTCCGCCCCAAATTCCGGCCATCGGTTCTCCTAGCTATGTGCCCCGCCCACTGCCACTTCAGCTGAGCAATTCTTCGAGCTATGTCGGTTACCTTAGTTCTCCTACGGATTTCCTCATTTCTGATTCTATCACGTAGGGAAATACCGTTAATATATACCGGAAATACGTCTCTGATCTATATGTAATCAGTGACAACACACACTGGTCGAAGACTTTCATCTTGAGACACTGAGGTAATTTGGACGCGAAGATTTTTTGTAGTTTCCCGAACGCTGCCCATCCGAGCTGGATTCGATGAGAGATCTCTTTCTCAAAGTTGGACTTACCCGACTGGACTGTCTGTCCTAGGTATACGTAATGGTCAACAACTTCAAGTGCAGTGCTCCCAATTTTAACTGGAGCGGGTACAACATGGGCATTCGACATGATCTTCATCTTGTCCATGTTCATTTTAAGACCCACTCTTTGGGAAACACTACTGAGATCTTCGAGCATTGTGTTCAGGTCTCGCAAGGTCTCAGCCATAAGAACTATATCATCTGCAAATCGAAAGTGTGTTACATACTGATCTTGGGTGAGGTGACTGAGGTGTGATGATACTTGATGCCAAGTCCTTTCCAGTCCAAAAGCTTGAAAATATCCTCCAACGCAGCAGTGAATAGTTTCGGAGATATCACATCTCTCCATCTCACGCCTCGTTGCAGTTGAATAGGATTAAAGCTCTGATCCTCTAATCGGACTGACATAGTGGCGTTTTTGTATAAGTACCTTATCACCTCGATATACCTATTTTTCTTGGCACCTTTGGAGAGAATGCAGCACTGCCCAGGTGTCGATCGAATCAAAGGCCTTCTCATAGTCCACAAACGCTAAGCAAAGTGTCCGGTTATACTCCTCAGTCTTCTGTAAGACCTGCCGCAGCGTATGGATGTGGTCTATGGTACTAAAACCCTTTAGGACACCGGCTTGTTCGCGAGGTTGGAAGTTGTCAAACCTGCGGGCGAGACGATTCGTGATAACGCTCGAAAACAACTTATAGATATGGCTCAAAAGATAGTTCTTCAAAAGTGTTTTGTCACTCTTTTTGAAGAACAGGACGACCTCGCTTATGCCCCATGACTTCGGGGTTTGACCTTCGACGATGACAGAATTGAAAGCTTCTGGAAGACATTAAGTATTTGCTTGCCACCCTCCCTTAGAAGTTCTGTAGTGATTCCATCATAGCCAGCCGCTTTGTTGTTCTTGAGTTGTTCGAGTACTAATCTCATACGTCCGGGATATCTTCGGTATAATGTTGGGTAAGCTTGGCTCTGGGGTCTTTAGTCTTGCTTTCAACAGGTGCTTTTGTGGAGAATAGCTGTCGATAAAAACCCAATTGAACGCATGAATTTGGAGATATGTATAGGGAAAAAATAATCCCCGCGTTGGCCACCAGGGGTCTTATGAGCCGATAACTCTATGCTTATTATGTTTAGAGTACTCTTTGGTATCTCTTACTTTTATAATGGTTTGTTTTTCAGTCATAGAGGATGGAAAAAAAATAAAGGTTTCCATAGTCTAAGTTTTCAGTGGATAAATTTCATTTCTCATTGACCAGCAGTGATGCCAGATTAGGCGATTTTTCGCCATTTAGACTATTTCGAGGTGTCGTGCGGCGACTAAAAAAGTCATCGGCAACTCGGTGCTATTTAGGCTATGTTTGAAAGAGTTCATATTCCCCAATTTCCGGCAGCAAGCAGAATTGTAGAATTGTTTTCCTTGATTTTTAGGGATTTTATGGCTTAGGCGAATATCTGCTACTTAACACACATAATTGGCGAATTAACTTCGCAAAATTCTGGCAACACACTCTCATTGTCATTGACAATTCATGATTTTGACAATGACAAATACAATTGCGATTTCGTTCAAAAATTATCATCAACGTTTCTTTATGTATTTTGTCTATGTTGACTACTGTTGTTTATGAAAAATTTCAAATATTGGAAATTTATCCGGAAAATTTTGAGAGATGGGAATAATATAATTTCGAAGGCTTATAATTTATGTCCTATGTTTAGAAATATCTTTCGAGGTTTTATTTATCGTGAATTATAAAATAAACTTCGTACGTCTAGAACGATAATGACATTGGTGCAAAAATTTATTTTTTGAGAAATACGCTTTTGAAATATTTTTATTTACTCTAACTGATTTTTTTTTCGATTGGTATTAATTATAATGTTTTTATGCAAAATATCATTAACAAGGATATAGGCTTTATTTGTGAAAAAGTTTCATTGTTCTCAATCAATATTTTGCTTGCTATTTATTTATTATTTAGGCAGGTACCTACAGTTGCGTCGTTGTTCTTATTAAAATGTTTATTAACTTTAAGTATGCCAGAAGAACATTGACGTAAAGTCAGAACATAAGACTTATAATAAAAATTAATTCTTAGATCGATAGTTAATAATTACTTCAATCAATACAGCATTATACTTTGGAACACGTTTCAGTTTCTAATACTAGCAGTAAGCATAAAGTATATTAAGAGTTTTATTAAAAGTTATATTTCGAGTTCTTAGGTTTTCGCGATTGTTACACATAGGAAATGAAACTATTTCTCCGGATTTAAATCGCGTATATTTGTTTTTCAAACAAACCGACATTTCGGGCCCTTTACAGTCCCATGGTCACGGTTGTCAACTGTGACTTAAATCCGCTTTTTGAATCCGGAAAAATAGTTTCATTTCCTAAGAGTTATATTGATTTAACCGTAAGTACTTTCAACTAACAATGATCATAATATAACTAAAAGTTATAATGCAATAGTAATGGTTTATTACAAAACTTCAAAAATTAATAACAATCAAATATTTTTATTAGGTTTTCCTTTCCTGGTGAAATTATACAGTATAAAAATGCTTAAAGAACAAAATAAAAGTCTTGTCAAAATTATCTTAAACAGAGGAGTTTATAAATAATAGTGATCCTAATTTACTTTTTGAGACCCAGTCATTCTTTTACACATTAAATAAACTTAAACAACTTATTATTATAGGATATAACAAAATATAGTTTATAATTTATAATGACACAAAACAAAGTTACGTCAATGTTGTTCTCTGAACTCTGCTGCTAGTTGCTCCCTGAGGGGGCAGCTGGTCTCAACTAGCCAATGAGTCGTTTTTTAATTACACTACCCTCAGATGAAAAAAGGCACAACTGCTGTATATAGTACGCATAGTTGTGCCTTTTTTCGTTACGAGGGCAGTACAGTCCCTCTCTAATTACACAATAACGCAAATTCCCTCTAGTGGCAATATGGCTAATTATTTAAAAGTCCATGTCGCACTAGAAATTTTAATAGTTTTTAAGTCGTTTCCTATTATTAGGTTACTTTTGAAATTTTTGCACTTACGTCATTGTCGTTTTATAGGTGCGTGTTAAAAGTCATCTAGAAGAAAAAAACGAGATTTAAAATGATTTCACAACAGCGAAAAAACCTCCAACATCCACCCCAATACCAACGCTGTTGGCTCCGTCGTTTTCGTTCAGTAACTTCAACTTTTGACAGGTGTCAACGTCAAATGTGGAAAAATAAAAGAAAAAGCATTTAAAAAATATCCGAAAAGTAGGTATTTATTTTTCTGAAAATATGACTTTCAAAATGGAAAATTTTCCATTACCCAACACTAATTGTACAGTGCAATATCGTATGGAACATCGTACTTATGTTGTCACTAAATAACTTAAGATTTAAATTCAAGTTCATAGCGCTCACGATAAGACGGGTCCAACAAAGAAACAAGTTTGATATGCTCTAGACTTTACCTAGTATTCTTTATTATATATTTCAAATATTTTTATGATTTCATTTTCAAAACTGTGCAACATTTTGTACCTAGCCCTGTAGGACGTTGAGAAATTCTGCAGCACAAAAATCCTTTTATCATACATTCATACAAATTTGTATTGTATGAAGTTGTATTTTAAAATTAATTTTGCATGATTTAACTTCGACTGGGTTCGGAACTTTTATTTCTATTAATATTTCAAACTGTAACCTTTGTTAACTGTTAGTTCTCCGAAGGTCAGCTTCACAGACAATGCAGGAAAAGCTAAGAAATTATTTCTTACAATAAAAATCTGGATTCTTTTTTAAATAAGTGTTTTAATTTATAATCTTAATTATTTTACAATGTCAGTCAACGAAAGTTGAAAATAATACATAACTATACCTACATATTTCATTTAATATAATCTTTACTTGACAGTATACAAAGTAAACGTAATTTTTACTACAATAATTAATTTCTTCTACCTAGAAATACTTGGAACTCAAAAAATGATATGAATATTATTTTAAAAAGAATCGCGCTCCCAGTCTAGTTACAATATCAACACGACGTTAGTATAAAAATATACTTTCATTTTAAACAGGTAGTTGTCAAAGATTATTGCACGCGCTTTGGAACAAGTCGAGCAATACTATAACGAGATTAAAATTTAACTTAAACGATTCTCTAATATATACACATTTGTATACTCGTACGCTCGGTCCCACATTAAACTGTAGGAACGTTGTGCAAACGAGGTAAAATATAATTTTGAATAAAAAAATTTGACAGATGCATATCTTCATTACAGGGTACTTTCTGAATCTGTGTTAAGCCGGATTAGTCTGACGTGTGTCGTGAGGCGTCAGAACGGTATGGGTTTCATACAAACAACACAAGCCGTCACGTCAGATTGCGACACGCTAACGTAACTCTAACCGTATTAAATGTATGAAACCGATACCGTTCTGACACAACACAACACGACACGTCAGACAAATGTACATCCGGCTTTACGGTTTATCGCTCGCGTAGAAGGCACCACTACGGTATTTACCAGTACTAAAATAACAGGTAGCATTAGAAATGGGTCGGCCAAAAGTCCGGGTGGTACAAAACTTTAAAATTTAATTTTACCATTTGTTATTTGTAGTATACGTAAAATATTAAAAATTGACCATGTTGATCTGTAATTTTTGTCATCTTTCGGGTAATCTTATATAATAAAAATTCTGTACAAATAAAGTTTTTAGTGTCGTTCGCTGGCCTCTTCATTATAAGTCGCGTCCATTCAAAGAATTTGTGAAAGTCGAAAGGATTGAAAATCTGAAGGGATACTGGCTTTGTGGGGATGCGCGCTTACGATTCGCCGGTTCTGGGCATTTTCACGAATTACAAATTTACTATTTTACCTCATTATTTTGAAAACGACCACTGACAACGTAACATTTAAAGAAAAAAGACAACCGCACGGACCTTTCGGCCAACCCGCTAGGTTTCAATTTGAATATTCGAGAAGGAGCGACTCTTTCCCGCTTAAGGCCCCCGAATCGCAACCGGGCACCGTCGCCGGCCGGCGGAGTGGCGAAGTCCTCGGCGGCGGGCGGCTAGTGCGGGAACTCGTGGCGCAGCCCGAACTCGGCCGCGTAGGCGCCGGACCAGGAGCCGGCCGCCAGCGCCGACGACGCTGCGGCAAGGGGGCGGTGAGCGGGGCCGGGGGGCGCGGCGGCGCGCGGGGGCTACTCACCGAGCAGCTTGTCCTTGGCGTCGGCGGCGGCGGGGGCGGCGGCGGCGGCGGGGGCGGCGGGGGCCTGCTGCGCGCGCGCCTGCGCCTGCGCCTTGAGCAGCTTGCTCATGGTGTTGCGCGGCGTGGCGGGCGCGCGCTCCAGCGCCCGGCCGTGCACGGCCGACGAGTGCCGCTCCAGCATGTAGCGGCGCTCGAAGCGCTCGGCGCAGAAGGCGCAGCGGAACAGGCGCCGGCGCGGCTGCGGCGGGGGCTGCGCCGGCGCCTCGCCCGCGCTCTCGTGCATCTTGCTGTGCGCCAGCATGTTGTACCTGCGCAGGGGAGCGTCAGCGCTGGCGGGCGGGCGGCGGGGCGGCGGGGCGGCGGGGGAGGGCACTCACCGCTCGGAGAAGCGCTTCCCGCAGACGCCGCACTCGTGGCGCTTCTCGCCGGAGTGGATCCGCTTGTGCCGCTTGAGGTGGCTGCGCGTCATCAGCGCCAGGCCGCACACGTCGCAGGCGTGCGGCTTCACGCCCGAGTGCGACAGCTTGTGCATCTTGAACGACGACGTGTGGATGAACGACTTCCCGCACAGGTCGCACTGCAACAGTCGTCTCTTAGAGTTCGCGACGGCCACCGACCGGGTCGAACGGTCGGGACGACGGAACAGAGGAAGTTCACCGTTTTATGAATATTTCCAACGAAAGTAACTGTAGAATCTTGCGACCGAAAAGATATTCAGCCAAATCACTATTCGTGACGTCTTTAACCATACTCACTCCTTACGTGTTGCGAACACGAAGTTCGACTTATTATGGGAGTCTTTGAATAAAGATAACTAACTATAAGTAGTTGAATGTTCTTACTAGACTTATTTTGAAACTTAGTCAATAAGGTGGGTATTACTTGTTTACCAAAATATTGCCAGTCAGGGTTAGGCCAGCAGCAAACGCCAATCTGAATGTAACAAAGGTAACTTTGTTTGGACAAGAAAAGGTTGGTGAAGGTTTCCCGTACCGTAGACCGACTTCTACACAGCAAATTAAAACAATTACCATACAATGAGTAATTGATAATGATTTAACATAATGATAAAACAACGATTGCGAATTTGCTAACAGAAATAGCTCTAAAGGTAAACACACTATCGGATGTCACTACAGATGATTTTCTGTACATGCTTTTATAGCTGACCTTTTAATTATCAGCCAAATGTTAATATCATAATCTTTGGCGAAACAATAATAATAACGCGTAATAATAATAATAACAATAAAATACATGTTATCTTTCTCTTGGTATCACTCAGTACTAAAATATCGAGATATAGCAACAAAGATATCTAAAAATAGTCTGCGTTTGTAGACAGCTGAGCGCTAGCCGCCTGCCACTTTGGAGACCATTCCGAAATTTGAGTAGTCTGGACAAAAAGCCTGACATTTGCAAGTAAGTCCGGACTTTTTCTCTCGCACGGTAGCGGTGATGTCCAAGCGCGCGCAGCAAAATTATTATCGTAAATCGAGTTTAATTCAAATCTATTGATATTATTACAAAATGCTTCTAGCCGTGTCATTGTCCAGCGCAGTAAATGAGAGTATACAGAATTGCGAACTGGATATTTTACTTTTTATTGTGAGAATTGTTACCTTAAGCCCAAAAATCCGGTCAGAAGCAAAAAACCGAACATTTCCGGAATAATCCTGACGGATTGATTATCACTAATATCAGGTTTCTTACCACGGTATGACTTCTTTTTATTTTCCCCATATTTAGGAACGGTTGCACGCTCCATGGTCACGGGTTGACTCACGGAATCCTGACGGATGCTAACCCTACCTAGCACCCAGCACCGAGCACCGCCTCGCGTATTCATTTCATTGACGCAAACAGCAAATTTTCACATGATATTTTCAGAAATCAGAAACATTTATTGTACGAACCTGTAAAAAAATTGTTTACCCCAGTCAGACGAACAATGTCTTAAAATTAGTAAATTCAATAAAATAAACTACAATTTAAATGTCCATAAATGAAAATTAAACATGAAACAAAATTTTCAAACATTTGATGTCTCTTTGTAAAATTTATTTCAATTATAGAAAACATTATCAATTAGCCATTTATTTAAATGAGACTTGAATTCGTTAGAATTTAAACATTTCATATTATTCGGATCTCTATTACAAATTCTGATCGCGCTTTTTACCTTTCCTCCTTACATTAGGAGTCCTTCGTTGCCTACGTACATTGCATTGGATATATAAGTAAAAAAAGTTACTGTGATTACGTACAAAGAGGCAACCTATTACCAAAACATATATTCCTGACAATGTCAGGAAGCTCTTATGTTTCACCTCTTTGTATCGCCGCTCTCCGCTTGTATCCTATCGTTTTTTATTTTACACGTATTTAAATTTTAAATTTGAATTGTTCCATCTTCCTTCACTTTCTCATTTTGTTTTCGTACCACGGTCATTCCCAGCTCGACCGCCACAACAGTCGGAGCTGTTCCAAATTCCATTTACTAAAATCTTATTTTTTATTCTTTACCAAGTTATAATACAAAACATAATACAACAGTCGAAGCTAAAGAATTATCAAAAATTTGCTGCAACAGTTATATATATATTTTAGTTTATATATATATATATATAGCTATACATAGCTATATATATATAGCTATGTTCTTTCATAAAAAATATTACTCAAATAAATTGGGCAGAACGCACGACACAGATCAAAGCACAGATAAAACCACAGACCAGATAAGTGGATAAAACCACATTTAGAATTTAGTTGTATTAATATCATAGCTGGCAACTTACAAGAATAAACTTTAAGTTTTTTCCTGTAAGTTGGCGGCTATCGCCGAAGTCATCCGTGTTTAAAACGAAACCTTAATCAAGTAAAAATACGATTTAAATTGTCGTGAATACTATTCGACTACGACGCCGGCTTATTAGTGCTGCTGATTGGTTGAGTGAGATCCATCGGGAAAGCTACAGTACGTCGTATTCTCAAGGACTTGTACTACGCGTTTATTAATGCATTATTTGAAATTTTGAATATAAGATTTTTAAGTGGTGGGGAATGCGCGCTGTCTAGTGAGTGTTTTTATCAAAACAATTTTCCGCGTATAATAATACGCGGAAATAAAATTTTAGGCACGCCATCGCCAGTGGAAATCGAGTTGAAGTATGGATGCCTCGCTTCTGCACCCCGGACACTCCTTATAACAGTCGAAAGTTAGTTACCTACTATTACTACATACAGCAAGGCGCTATCTGCACACGCGCAAATGTGTGCGTGAAGTGGCAGGGCATTTTCCGGCAATACAAATTTTTCAAGAACTCTTGTCTACTAGCTCATGAACTTATGGCGTCTCATTATATTGATATAATAAATCTGTAGTATGTATTACTCTGCACTAAATAAATGAAAAATGCAATAACTGAATGAGTCTCAGACAAGTTTTTTGTTTTTTTTTTGTCACCTTTCGGAAAACCAAAGAAACTCCTCTCTTTATCCTGTTTAGATGATGATAAACAGCCGTACACAGCACAATCCACAGCCAATATAAATAGTAATCAAAACCCTCTTAGCGCAAGTGACCGTCAATGTGCGAGGTGTGGTGCGGTATCTAAAGCTAGGGAGGGGCGGAGAGTGTCCGATCTCGTTACTTTTTTGTTCTCTGATACGATGTGACGGGCACCAGCAACTCGACGTCAGGCGCCTATTTTGCAATTATTGTAATTACTGAGTAAGCACATGGCAGTTCATTGATATAGATTATAAAGAGAAGCCGACACAATAAACTTCCCTGTGTCAATCTCAAAATACTTGTTAAGTATGTCGATCTTGCCTCGTGCACGCATTTACGCAGAATCCCATAAATTTTCAAGTTGCAAAACAATACAACAACATGTAACGTTGTAAATGAATAACGTTGTTGTGGGCTCAACGGACATAAGTTTTTTGTGTGACATATTTTATCCATTAAATTTTTATTGAATTGGTATTCAATTATTTTTTGGAAAATTAGTCCACTAGTTTGTTATAATTATTAATACAAAGATCGAACACTCAGAAAAAATTCCTTCGATCCGGTCGGATTCGAACCGACGTCTTCTTGCATACCGTGCCAGACGCTATACCAACTAAGCCACGGAACGAACCAACGGACCTCACGAATTTTTCTATGTGCTTGCGTCGTGTCTTTGTACTTGGTCTTTCAACGACTTTTTAGTCCATATTTTATCCATTTTTGTCTTTCAGTTTCTAGTCACGGCGAATCGAAAGTGTCTTAATAATTCAAGAGAACATTTAGAGCAAATTGAACGCTGATTTTGACAGCGACGAGGGAGAAATCGGGGAAAGTTCTGTATCTGCACGTTTTCAGATAACGAAGAGGATTTTGTCAGAACTAGTGATCATGAAACATTCAGAAATATCTGATAGCGAAAATCCTAATGAAAATAAAGTTGAAATGATTTTTCTGTGAACCTTACATGATCTGCCTATTTACATGACATATTATATAAAAAGTGTGTGCAATTCATGTTTATAATTAGGTTAAATTGCACTTGCAATAGTGTCATTTTTTTACGTGGAGATACTTTTAATTTTATTTTATCTTTGTAAAACAATATATGTATGTATTTTCAAATGTAAAAGTTTTTTTTTCGTTTTTCGACATTTGTTTGTTTTTTATTGACTGTTTTTAGTAGACCTGATTTTAGATTAAGAAAATTAGGACTGATATAAATAGATATATACATATATGGGTCAATCAACTATTCTTTGTACATTCCCATGTCCCTAAGATAAAAGTACGCATATTTCGCAAAAATGAATACTGTATTGACCAATTATTTTAAAAATAGTAATTAAGACAACACATTATTTCCTTAAAATATAGTTTTACTTGAAATCGACATTATTTTTTATTATTTTTATAGTAACTTAGAGGACAAAATCTGATTTCCATACAAAATCTTCCTGTCCCAGTGGTTAGTTGAGTTACTGTCTAAGGCCACATTTCGAAAATTCTCTATAGCCGTATAAAACTACCATTCTTAAAATATTCTACTGTATTTTTAGAAATCAAAAACCATTTTCAAGATTTTCTGTAAATGAACATATACATACACAGTGTTTAAAAAAAATCAACGAGATGTGTCCCCGAATTGAGAATTATATGACGGTCCCCTAAGTTACAATGCATGTGCTTTTATCACTAAAAGATAAATGTCTCTAGTGGTTCTCTAATGAAGCATTAAAGGCTCAGAATGGTGTGATGTTATTTCGCCATTTTGTTTTCGTCACCGCGTTTCCCTCACTCCCGCGCAAGTCAATCAAGGGTGAAGGTGTGTTTATTGTGTGTCCCCACAGTTCCGGCATATAAATTGGTAAATATTCATTAATTTACTTAGAAAAACGTTGCTAATTGTTTCACTTGTGTCTGCATACTACTATTGATAAACAGTCACGTATTAATCGAAAATAATCCAATGATATTAAAGTATAACCTATAAAATGTCCCCTCAGTTACTGGTCACTTAAGTTACAGCAAATGGTAACTTAGGGGACACGACCGTAACTTTAGAGACATTATAATTGAATTTTAAGATTTTAATTGTATGGTAACTCGTTTCAGGATTTGTTCCATTTAGAAACGCTAACTGCGATTACTTTTCTCAATTACGATATGTTTTTTGGGCAGTTTTTTTCATAATTAACCAAATTCATTAGTGGCAGATATACAATAGTAGCATGGCTCTTACAGCCGCTGAAAAGCAAAGAAGATACCGAGATACCGAGAAAGACTTAAGAAAAATCCAGAGAAGTACGAGGAAAGTAAAAGAAAACTAAGAGAGCATTATCACAAAAATAAAAGGTTGACTGGAGATTTATCCACAAAAGAAAAATATAATGCAAGATATAAGATATATGATATGGAAGCTACGTAAACGTAATCAACGCCAACGTGCAAAATTGCTTGCCAATGTAATAAACGAAACACCGGCCGGATCGTCATCACCACCACCGATTGCTAATGAATATGCAGCCCTCAGGGCACAAGAGTCGAATTCACCTACTCCGTCTAGTCGAAATACTCCTGACACAAGAAGAGGAAGGAAGGCTGTACGTAGAGACAGAACCAAAAAAAAAGATTGATTATTTCTATTATTATAACATATGATTGTTTTAGCTGTTTTCGGTGTTTCGTTACAATTTTAGTTTAGTTTGTGCCAATAAATGTCTTTTTCTGTTTCTAACCTTCTTTTAATGAACCTGGATCCTAGTAACCAGTACCTCGGTAGTTAGCTTGTGGTCTTCTAAGTTACTGAAATGTCTCTTAAGTTACTCAAGTCCCTACAAATTTAATTAGTAAATTTAAAATATTAGGCATAATCTTCTTGTTCTTTTTTTGTAAATTTATGCTCGTTAATAGTAACTTAATAATAACTTACAGATTAACACAAAAGTAGTTTTGCATTATGGCGAATCCTTCAATTATTTTAAAAATAAGCTTATAAAATGTTTGTTCGTAACATAGGAGACACAAAGTTGCTCTTTATTTGACGTGTATTAGTTTATTGCCTTGAATTTTATTTATACATAACTAGTATTATTGTAATACACTCTAAATAACCATTTTCAAATAAAGAATATGCATTTCGTTAATTCTAACAATTGTTTACCTAAAGGTAACTTAGGGGACAAAATCTATGCTATCAGTAGCAAAAAATCTGAAATCGATGGTTATAAAACAGAAATCTGCACTGCCAATGACAGAATTAAATACCCTAGTATATGTTATAATAAATAAGATAAATAATACTGCTTATTTTAAAAATATTTATTTACAATTTTCTATTCGAAATTCTCTGTCAGATGTACAAAGAATAGTTGATTGACCGATATATGTTCCTACCGTTAATTTTATATGATACCGCATAATTATGATATAAAGTTAAATCATAGTTTAATTAAAAACAATACTATAACTATATCATACTTTCTATTTTATCACCATTCCAAGATGTGATCCCATGACTGTGGAAACATTATTTTTTCCATGACTACAGTTAAGAGTTAATAATAGTTGCTTGTTTATTTTGTTATTTTGTGTTACACATAAAATGACTACTTTCGTGCCCTACAGTAAAAAATGAAAATTAAAAAAGAGGGTAATTTGTCATTCGTCGTAGTCGGTTCCACGTGTCCCTAATTTCAAGAAATGAAGATTAAATTAAACACTCAAGGAAATTGCAACGTTGAACACATACTGCAACTTTCCAATTAAAATAAACAAATATGTTTTCTATATACAAAATGTGTTCCAATTTTTCTTATCATTACTTAATAACAAAAGTTCATACCGCATCATCTTCACCCTTCACACTTGTGAGAAGGGGTTTCTCGAATTGGAGTATACACAGTGAAATAACCTGCGCATCTTAAGAACACTGTTTTTGCCTAACATGTCTTACAGCAACATCTTAGTACTGTTTCATTTCTTCAATTTTAATTACTATTTCACTGATCATACTGTGAACTGCCTTGGGGGCAAAAAGCAGTACCTGAAAACCATATTTTTGGTCTCACCCTGTAAACATACTTACCTGATAGTTTAACTTTCCTGTGTGTATGTTGTTATGACGCTGCAATGCACCCTTGGATGGGAATAATTTATTGCACTCTTCACATTTCCAATCACTGATTCCTGCAATAGATATTGACAATATGAAATACCTCGAAATTCCTACACCTCCACATGTTCATAGAATGCCCAAATCAAAGGTATATAAAATTTGTATATTAACCATGGTTACCTTTGTGTAATGCCACATGGATGTCACATGCGCGTTTGTGTTTGTAGTGGGCACCACACACTTCACAAATGTAAGGTGGTTTGCCATCTGAATGCTTCTCCAAGTGTGCCTCAAATCGTCCTAAAATATGATTCATTTTTGTAAGTTAATGTTTTTCTACCTCCTGAGTGTAATCAGACGTAAGGTAAAAATATAAACTCACTGATAGAAGTATACTTGGCATCACATTGATCGCACTGGTGCACTACTCTTTCATTTTTCTTTTTCCTAGTGTTCCTTCTTGCCTTCCCAGCTACTCCAGCACGCCGCTGGCGACCATTCATCTCTTCAGGGCAGAATGTGGAGCTCTCATCATCGTCTATCTCCATCTTAAATACGCTTTCCAGGCCGTGGGAACTTTCAGAACTGAAATTATATGGTAAACAAAAATACATCACAACCCACCATCGCTTTTTCACAAACTTTCCTATTCTTATCCTCCCACTAAAGTGTGTTAGGAATGCATATGATTTATTGTTGTCAAATATGTTTTGAACCTTGATGTATGAGCCACATTAACTTTCTTTAAATACACTAAAAGACTCTGAAATGGTGGCACTAATGTTGAGCCTTCTTTGCAGAGCATGCATGGAGGAGGACAAAACTACAGGTTATAATACCTTAGAGAGCCAAGAATGCGTCCCAAAGTCTGCAGCTTGGGTACTAGTACCCTGCAACCACATACATGCAAAATAGGTGCCAATATGTCAATATGTCACACCATACCATATTAGGTGAATCAAATATAAACGGTAATTTTTAAAATTATATTTATTGAATAATATTATACAAAAACTATACCTTCAACATTTTTCAATATAGTCTCCTGCATTATCTACACACTTCTGCCACCGATTTGGAAGCTTGAATATTCCTTCTTCATAAAAAGATTGAGGGCGAGTTGTCAACCAATCGCGCACGTGCTTCTCGACATCGTCATTGCTTTCAAATCGTTTTCCTCCAAGTGATTCTTTCAAGGGCGCAAACAAAAAGTAGTCGCAAGGGGACAAGTCTGGACTGTAAGGAGGGTGTTCGAGAGTTTCCCAGCCCATTTCTTCCAATTTATCCCTTGTCAACAATGCGGTGTGAGGCCTTGCGTAGTCATGGAGAAGGATGACATCTCTAATGGGCACACCTCTTCTTTTGTTCCGGTAACTAGTTTTTGCCGACTGTAGGACCTGGCAGTAGTAAGCTGCATTCACTGTTCGTTGATCGTGAAGAAAATCAATGAGTAGAACTCCCCTTGAGTCAAAAAAAATTGTTGCAAGAACTTTTTCGGCTGAGAGACGAGTTTTGGTTTTCACTGGGCAGCCTTCATCCTTCCTTCGCCACTCCTTACTTGCCATTTTCGATTCGGGAGTGTAATGGTGGACCCACGTCTCATCACATGTGACGATGCGCCTCAAAAAATCTTCACCTTCTTCTTGAAATCGATGCAGAAGTCTCCCAGCGATCACCGACCTGACCTGTTTTTGATTTCCGGTCAACAACCTCGGAACCCATCGAGCACTAATCTTTCGGAAGCCAAGGTGGTCTGTGATTGCAGACTGAACACTACCGTAGCTGATACCAATTTCCGACGAGATTTCTTGAACAGTTAACCAGTGATCACCTTCAATAAGCTCTCGAACGGCACTAATGTTTTCATCTGTAAGACTTGACCTTGGGCGTCGACGGTGACTTTCGTTTTCCACACGTTCTCGTCCATCCCTAAATTCTCTGGCCCACGTATACACTCGATTCTGAGACGGAGTAGTGTCCCCAAACTGTGCCCGCAAACGAGTAAAAGTTTCCGAAGGTTTAACACCTTCATTTGCTAAAAATTTTATGACGATGCTTTGCGCAACAGATGGATGTACCTCTTGCTCGGTCATGGCTGTACTGACGGCAGAACACAACACTGCTGCGAAGTAAGCTGTTACCCCCACTCCTATTAAACAAAACAACAACAACAACACCGCCACATCAGGTCCGAATGTATTTGGTACAGTCAACAGTAAAATTACCGTTTATATTTGATTCACCCTCGTATAAAGAAAAAATAAGTACTTTGAATATCCCAACATGGTGCAGGTCAAAACTCAACTAGTCAACCTTAGCAATCACTAGTAAAAATCTGACCGTCTGGTTACTCATATAAATAACTACACAACAGCATTTCGTACCCTTCGATTGAGTCTTCATTTGTGACATCAGGCAGTATGGACTTTGGCTCTACTTTTTCTACTTCCACCACTGTTTCCCAACTGAAATGTAATATATGTAATGTAGCATATTCAATTAATAATTGTAGTAGGACCTATAAAAAACATTTCTATTCAGAAATAGCTGATTTATTGTTGTACATATTTACAATAGACAAATTTGCATAGCAAAAACAGCTATGTGGTTAGTTTATTGTGATGAACTTTACTTTTCAAATTAAATAAAAATGTATGCAATTCAATGAAATGTTTCATAATTACATTACTTAATCAACTGCCACTAAATTTATTGCTGAAAGGAAACACTTTGAAGAAGCGTAAATGTTGGAAAAAGACAACAAATCTGTTGTATTCTCTATAAAGCCAAGTGCTACAAATAGAGACTTCACAGTGAATAAAGAAAGAAATTTATTGATGTGACACAGACCTGTATTTGTTACCCTTTTTTATTTGTGGTTTACGCTTTGCATGACTCTGAACTTTCTTTTTCCTCGTGATGAATTTCCTATGTCTCTTATTTTTTGTGACCACAAGGGGCTCGTCATCCGAGTCGCCCCGGTGCACCGGCGCGTCATATACATCACTCGCTTCGCACTTGACCGGCGCCACATGTGCTGTCGCCGAAGTACTGTCGAACAAGGGGTTCTTGCTGAGTATCGCCTCAAAAGACTCCTTTAATTTCAAGTATTCCAACTCTGCTTGTTCGAGCACATCGATCAAATCGAAGCAGTTCTTGCACACTTGCTTGGAGCTGCTCGCCGCAAAATCGTTCTGAGTATACTTCGACAGGAAATTGGTTAGTCGAGTACCACACGAAGTGTTCACGGCGTATATGTCGACAGTATCATGGCTGGGGTTCGTGCACACGGCGCAATCGTGGGGCTCGCGCTTTACCTGCACTTCCACTTCTTCCTTGATATTTTTGTCGACATTCTTTGCCACCAAATCGTTTGTATTGACTCGCAAGACGGTGTTCAGTGCACTCGCCTCAGCCATTTCCAACGTCTATTATTCACTCTACATAACAAGTCCGATCGCCGTACATTCAATTACTCGTTCTGTACATAATTTAGTCTTTTAAATTAGTTCTAGTGTAAGGAATTTTAGTTGCAAAATGAAAGAAAAACAAAACTCGGTGACAAAACAGACGTCTCTCGGGTGAATTTCGCTTAAGACTCTTTTTATTGAACAAAGATGCAAGGAGTAGTATATATTTGTTATATAGCCATCTTTCGTTAATTTTTACTGTGTATACAAAATGAGTTCAAAATAAACACATTTTGACAGCTCTGTAATAACTGTTCGTTTCATAGTAAATATTTTAAGCCATATTATTAATTATTATGTCTGTAATCTATTATTCATACATTTATACCTTAGAGAATTTAGTTTCCATAGCTCTATACCTAATCTTTCAGTGGCTATGCATACTTATTAAAATATTATTTAGAAGACTCACATGTGATGCGAACGTACGTACTTATTTTTTCGTACTTACTTTTTTCGGTCGTATTCCAGAACTCTACTCAATACTCAAGTCAGGACTTAAGTATTGCAGTGAGCACTGAAAATCATACTCAAGTGCCTAGGGTCGTGTTTCCAGTGCTTGAAATCATACTCAAGTCTGCTCAAGTCCTGACTTGAGCATTGAGTAGAGTTCTAGAATACGACCCTAAGATTCTAGAACTCTTCTCAATGCTCAAGTCAAGACTTGAGTATGATTTCAAGCACTGGAAATACGACCCTAATGGCAAGCCTAAAGGCAATCATAGTCAAGTACTATGATTTTTACTGCTCATGAGTCGTATTCCAGAACTCTACTCAATGTTCAAGTCAGGATTTGAGTATGGTTTAAAGCACCCGAAATCATACTCAAGTCCGTGTCATTACGGTCGTATTTCCAGTGCTTGAAATCATCTCAGATCCTGACTTGAGCATTGAGTAGAGTTCTGGAATTCGGCCCTGAGACAGTTGTAATTTGTGGAAGAAAATGGAGTTTTAATAAGATTATATATTATCATTTTAAATAAAGACGTGCATTGTTAACTGTATAAGAATGACAGAAGAGAGATGTTATTTTTCTTATGACACGATTGCTGTTTATTTATAAACTAAACTAGTTTTTGAAATATCAACAAAGACTTTTAAATATATTTGAAAAAGAGGCTGAATATTCGACTGTCATATCTTATAATGAAGTCTATTTTATAGGATAACATCCTTAGAGGATGGGAAAAAATCTTAAACTATGGAAATGGTAGCCAAAGGACATGTTAATTTCTATATAAATTAGACGTTATATGTATACGATGCATTTACACGTTGAAAACATAAACATTTTATTGTCTTGGTTTAACTACTGCATGCCGTCGTTAGCCAAAAGAGACAGCACTACTTTGATATATGTCTATTCTATTCTATTTTTAAAAAGAAGGATGGCTTCTCTTTTAGAATTTTGCCAATGTTTAAGCATTTAACACTGCTCTTTAGTCTATTCCAATTCTGAAACAATACAACACGACACAATATAGGTACCATCACCATTAATGATATAAATAAAATAAAAATAAATAGTGTTATAATTTAAGTTTGTTAATACTAATAAAATCAGTAATTAATTTCAGTAGGGGATTTGAAAAGACATATAGCAGAAACTGGAAATTTACGGGACGCGGAATGGACGGTGGAAGACTATCGTAGATGGAACAAGTTCTGGAAGGGCAGCTGAAAAATATATGGTCTGGGGTACCTTCATCTAGGCCACATTCACAAATTGAGTTATCCCGTATTCTAAGTTTTGCCAGATGGACCGGGGTGCAGGCATGACCAAGGCGAAGTCGGCATATCGTAGAAGTTACAGATTTACTGAATCCTTTAAGGTTAAAAAACCAAGGTTTTTTGGGGATACTCATTTGGATGTCAGCATAGTACTTGCCCTTGACAAGCTTGATTTTATTCCACTCATTGCTCCATGAGGAAAACATATCATTGGTAGCTAAAGGCAGAAGGTCATAGGTAAATGTCCTATAATGAGTAAGGTAACCTGTTTGGATAGCGTTTTTCGCCAATATGTCTACGGTTTCATTGCCTTGGATCCCGCTATGACCTGGAATCCACGCCAATACAACCTGAATGTTATTACTATGGCATTGATACAAGACCTCCTCGATCTTCAGGATATTATGGAATTTACTTTTACCAACAAATTGGTTTGCCAGAATAGCCTGTAAACAGCTTTTTGAGTCTGAAAAAATTCCCCTGTTCCCGGTAGTCTTACCCAGTAGTCTTACCAGTAGTACTACTGGGAGTTTTCATCCCAATAAACTTACTCATAGTAGGCCTTTGTAGGTGTCATATTGGGCCAGTTTTTCCCAGTAGTACTACTGTAAAAAGTAATAATAACAAATAATTTATACTTTTGTTCAGTTTGTGAGATTCAACATAACTGAAAGCTTCAAGTAGGGCAGTAGATTCTCCTGTGAATATTGATGCCTGAGATGGGCATTTACAGTTCAGAATAATTTCATATTTTGGGATCCATACAGCCGCACCGACACAACCATCAGCAGCCAGCTTGGAGGCATCCGTATACATAGTCAACCAGCCGTGCCAGTCCTTAGCCAAGGCCTTATTAAACTGTCTGTCTGCAGCAGGGGAATCTTTGTAAATACCAAAGTCCAAGATTATCTCAGGTTTAAATATTATTACATCATAAAGACAAGAGAAAAGGGGATTTTTAGCGCATTGAATGATTTATGTCAAACACGGGAATCGAAAATACGTAACGTCATCTTAAATGCCAACTGTTCTCATATTGCCATTTTTGTAGTACCCTTTGATAACCGTTTCCGGTTGTCAAAGGGAAGTACAACAAATGTCAAAACCAATGTTTGGCCAAATGTTTTAGTGAATTATTCGCATGAATTGTAATGAAATGGACAAAAATATTGACAGTGAGAACAATTAAGTATTGATAAAAATGTGTCGCTGCAGCATTAAGGGGTGCGGCAGTAGAAAAAGCGGAAATCAACCGAATGTTACATTACACCGGCATGTGTTATTTTTCTGCCTATAAATCATACAATAGATCAAATATCTCATGTAATTAGACTCATTTAAGTAGTTTATTCATAAGTCTTGTCGAATTTTGATTTGGTTACTGTAGATTGCCTGTTTGTTAGGAAATTTTGATGATAATAATTATTTTGAGATAATGTTGTTCTTGTAAGCAAACATTATTATTGATATTCTGTTATTAAAACAATTCACTACGAGGTTTTTATTATTTCATTATTATTATTTTTAAAGTTTACCTACAAATGAAAAAGAATGAAAGAATGGTTGGAAATTATTATGACAGAATTGAATTGAATTACAGAACCGAATTGGATCAAATACCATTTTGGTTTGTTCGCTCCATTTTGAAGAGTCAAATTTTAATTGAACTTGATAATGCAATTCCATCGTTACATTATTGGTAAATAACTTCATATTTAATTTTGATTAAAATGGCTCATTACTTGCCTAGTAATAATAGCCTAGTATTAATCATACTTTGATTACAGTAAACTATACAAATTTGCAAAAATAAAAAACAGTTTCAACATTCAGTCCATACATTTGCATGTCGATATTGACTTATCTATGATTATGGTACAACACTAAATCAGCCATTTGTGGTGGACATTTTGGTTTAGGTCAGGTACGTTTATTTCGTAGATAGGGCAACTCCTTTCCTTTATTTTTTTTCGTCCTCTAAGATACCCACGTACAGAGTCAAGAGCACGTCAAGCTTGACACTTAAGATTGAAATCCAACTTCTTTTATTTTTTTCCATCCTCTAAGAATCCAACGCTACGCCGCTTGCGATAAGAACGGTCCAAAGTTCAAAGTGTCAAGCTTCACGTATGTACATACTACGGCGGGCGTTGGCTGCGACTACATTCATAATCCTCCATAGCGCGGCGAACAGCAAGGCGGGCTGCAATGCAGGATAATGAATGCCCCCTTTAACTGTTTTCTTGACGTACCAAGTAACTTAAAATTGTATTTTTATTTGGAATTTGTGCGAATACAGTACCTGAAATTATGTTTTGTCATACTATTAGATAGTTTCAATAAAATTTAGGTATTTTTTTAAACTTAATAAGTTAATAAACGTATGTTTATTATTTCGTTGATTGCATTCAAAATTACATACTAAACTCTGAGATGAATTCAAAGTCCAAAAATGTAAAAAAAAGGTGATGCCGTATTCTTAGGTTTTCGCGATTGTGTTTGTTTGTGTGTTTCTCTATTTTTCCGGATTTAAATCGCGTATATTTGTTTTTTTCAAACAAACCGACGCTTCGGGCCCTTTACAGGTCCCATGTCAACCGTGACCATGGGACCTGGGTACCGGTACCTGGGGACTATGGGACCGGGCTAAAAATTAAAGCAAGATTTTTTCGTACTTTTATTTAAAACACCATATTTAAAACATAACATAATCTCAAAAATCTATTTCCTGTGAAAAGATGTTTTATCCTCTTGGCAATATTTCGGGGATAACAACGTTTGGCTGTCCTTTTTGTTTATTCAATTGTTTTTATTTGTTATATGTGAATGATTTATTGCTATAAGACTATTACTTGAATACTTTATTAAATTGAAAAATATTTCTTATTAAGAATAATAAAATGAAAAGTCAGTTTTTGATCGATAGGGATGGATAACAGAATCAAGTTATCGGGTTGCATCCGCACCAGTGCATCGCATCACCGCGATTTTCTTTCTTCATTCGGTTTCTGGCGGCTGTCGTTATTGAATGTGTTCGTTGCTGCGTATGGGTCATGTTGTTGAGTTTTTGTTTTTATTGTTGAGTTTTCGTTTTGCGTTATTTTTTCTGTTAAGTTTTGGTTTTACTCTGTTGTTACATTTGTGTTGGGTTGCGTTCGTGTGAACATGACCAATCACTATGGAGGTATAAAAAAAGACCACACCCTGCAATGCCCGTAACCGAGAAGGTTATGGTAATGAATGTCTACAAGCGTACATTTCAAACCTGGGGCCTACCACAACCTGTTAAAACAATATTACTTTAACCTTACATTGACTTTTCGTACCGTAACGCGCTACAAAAAGTAAACTTATTGTAATGTTAAAACTATGATGTTTTATTGGCAGCTCTGCGACTATTCATTCTCTCAGTTCGTATTATGATGCGACTTTAACATTAAAATTAGCAATCTTAAAATAGTTACACGGATGCAATGGAAAAAATGTATTTTTTTTTCAGTTTTATTGTCTAAATACGAATTTCTCTATGTGCTTGTTGTCGTGTCTTTGTATTTGGTTTTTCAACGACTTTTTAATCGCAGTAGTCGTAGTCGTAGTTGAACATAACACATAGACACGATAACAAGCATATAGAGAAATTAGTGAGGTCCGCTGGTTCGTTCCGTGGATTAGTTGGTATAGCGTCTAACACGGTACTCTAGAAGACGTCGGCTCGAATCCGGCCAAATCGAAGGAATTTTTTCTGATCTTTGTGTTTAATAATTATAACAAACTAGTGGAGTAATTTCACAAAAAGTAATTGAATATCAATTCAATAAACATTTAAAATACAAGTGAATAGCGACATCTCTCACCAGAGCTGGTAGTAGTAAAGGTATCTAACTGGGTAATGAAACATTCATAGATTTCTCATAGATGGCACTACGACTAAAAAGTCGTTGAACAATCAAATACAAAGACAAAACTATACTTTTATTTTTGTAAAACTTCATTTGGGTGTTCTTTGACACAATTAACTTGCCTTCCAACTTTCGCAAATCTGTCTTCGTGCTATCGCCATTCGCGCAAATGAACTATCGCGCATCTGACCATTCGCGCAAATGAACTGTCGCGCATTTAAACTTTCGCGCAACCGTCTTCGCAAAATTTGGCCTCCTAATTGGTGACTACGTAATTTCTTATTGGCATATATTCAAATGATCATTTTAAATTTGCAAAAGCAGCAGACAAAAATTCTAAAAGGTGATCTTTTTTAATGATTGACCCTCTTTCTCTAAGACTAGATAAAATAAATTTTATATCAATGGATATTTTAATCTGTTCACGCAAAAAATGTTTCATTTGTATAAATTAACTTTGACACTTATAAGTTGTGCCTGAAAACTAATACGAATGAGCAGTAAAAATAGATACTGATTTTTAAAACAAAGTACATGTTGATTATATTTCTATACTTATAGGTAATATTGTATTAATTAAAACCTAATTTGACCGGACAACATGTTCGAAAACGCAAGCAAATTTCAGAAGCCATTTGCTTGTGTTTTCGAACATGTTTGTTCCGAAAATATCGTTTATTAAAAAAAATGCCCATTTACAATAGATAAATTTGTCATATCTTTGAGGCTCAAATAATATTATCTCTTTCTTATTTGCACAATTAAACTTTTAACTATTATGTTCTACATAGATACCTATAATATAATCATTTAAAAAAGGTAGTTATCTACTACGTAGGTACTAGTATGATGTCGCGTGTAATCATTCCGGTTCTGTGTTACATGATATTAAAGGTCTTTCAAATGTTTCTAATCTTTTTAAATGGAAAATAAATTTAAGTGTAACGATTTTTATAAACTCAGCCACCGTCAGTGTCAATGTTGATGTTCGACTGTACAATCTGTACAATATATTAACATCAGTACGTAAGTTGTTTAAAAAACATTGATTAATAATAATAATAATAACGCACACACTCAACATAGGGATACCATGTGCCGCGGAGGCCATGGACCGAACCTGGGACCTCGGCGTGGCAGTCCAGCATGGTAACCGTTCGGCGACTGAGGCAGTTAAATTTTGCAGCAGATTGAATTAACTGAGTAATAAACTTTAAGGATGGCACTGTTAAGCTGCAGTCATCGATGTGGCAATGCATCGTACGGTGATCATAGTGTTTGCTGGTGCAGGTGTGCAGGCAGCGGCCCGTGGCGGCTAGAGGTAGCGCAGCGGTGGTGGTAGGCAAAACGGTTGGCGGCCCGGCCCCACCTTCAAGCGCCAGTCTCTGTTCTACTGCCGTGTTTGTAACTGCTGCCCGAGACGCGTGTCTAAAACCCGTGTATTAAATCGCGTTCTCCGTGCAATATTCAAATTTTATAACCAAATTAAATATATAACGAACATTTTTGTGGTAAACAAAAAAGCATCATTGTTTATAAAATTATTGACCATTCGTCTGTTTCAGTGTGACGCGTTTTCCCAAAGTTATAAATAATTAAGTTTAAGTTATGTGTGAGTTTTGGATTTTACACTATTGGTGAACATTTTGCTGGACAGATCGTATTGAAATTAAGGGTAGGGTGAATTTTATTAACTGTTATATATAATAAAATTATACGAACTAGGCCTACTCCTGAACATAAGACAGGAAAACTTTTACAAACTTTAAAATTCCGCATGGCGTAATCTATATTATCTAAGTTTATGGTCAAGAGTTCCTTGCTGATAGGTACTTGGAATTTTATTCTGCACCTAACCGACTTAAACAAATTTAACCTTTTAGACGTCTGCTCGTCTCGGAAAGTAAATAACTAAATCTGTTTAAGAACATGGCTACGCAAAGGAGAACTTTGCTAAAGCTATGTATCAATATGAAGATACGGTCAGTGAGTTGAGTAGTAACAGTGGGGGTTTGTGACACGGTTCGGAAGACACGAGGGCGCGCTCGCTTGCCTGCCGCCCGCGCAGCCGCCACTTCCGTGCACTGCACCGGCCGAGCTTCGTGACGTATCTCGCACCGCACCTGTTAGAAATGCATTACGTATCGATATGACGTGTAGATGTTCTCGAAGACGGCCAACCTACTCTACAAAATAACTTGTGTATACCTCTGTTACCTACTGAGCTAACGCATAAGAACCTATACTAATCATAGTAGGATTGCAGATGCTATACTATGCGATGACTATGCACCTGCTTATTTGCAAACTTATCTTACGTATTATTAGGCAGGTAGATACTTCGATTAATAGCACGAAGTACGGTATACAAATGCGTCGAAGAATAACCTAACCTCTGGTTAAAAAAACCGACCTCAAAAGTCATTCATCCCCTAATTTACCACCCTTAGAAGTGGAATATTTTCTTGGAATTTAAATGGGTCCACATCTGAGGTACCCTCTTTCCAACAAAAAGAATCATCAATGTAAGTTCACAAATGGCGGAGTTATCTCGTAACATACATACAAATTTTTGTATGTATGTTACGCGATATTTATTGGACCAATTGGACCGCTGTCGCCTACCACATAACTCCTACGACTCTACAGATTTGGCAGGCCTTTTGTTGGACAGTTCTAAGTAAATGTGTTATAGTAAAAATATATATTAGTAAATTAACGTAGTAAACGTAATATTAGTAACGTAGTAGCTGCTGCGCGGAAGGCACCAACGCCAGACTCGTGTCGCACGCGCCACTGCGTCAAACAAACGGCACATAAAATAAAACTTTTGTAGTGCAGAAAAATTGTTCAGAGAAGCTTTTTCTATTAGCGAGACTTTTGAACGTGTTTCAAGTTCCTCTTTCTCTAGACAGGTAAGTTCCTAAAACACTAGACATACCTACCTTAATGTTTTCAAGTAACATGTTTACCATAATATTGGAAAAAATATATAATCGCAACATAAGAAATACGTCTACGTTACGGGTGTTGCGTTGCGACAACCGCGAAATCCAGAATTTCGGCCGGCAAGCTTCGCCTGTAATATCATTTTCGTTGCGCAATATCTCACTTTATGTTTCGGTGTTGAAGCTATCATCTTCTCGGTATATATCTCGGTTCTTTACCAAGAATATAATGTATTTCTTGATCTCTATGACACCAATCGTAAGTGGTCGCACCACGTGATCTAAAACTTTAATGGTTTCTCGTATTACGGAACGTTACACGAAGACAGCTGCAGAGAAGTGCGCCTAACAGTGGTTCCGAGCGGGTTGTTTGCGGTGGCGCGCAACGCGCAATTCGCTCACCTCATCCACTACACGGTGAAGTGTACTCTAAACCTATGCCAATTTGCCTACGCGAGCTTGTAAAACGCGAAACGTACCCACCGAAATAAATAATCAGCGAAGTCACCCGGCTGTCTACTACACATGTACCTAGGTATCATAATTCGCTAATAATTAGGTATAATAAGAAATGTTTCATTACAAGTCCTTTGCTGTAAACTATTCATCACACGTTACCGTTGTAAGTAGGCACCTAAAGAGATTGTGAAATTTGTGAATAATGAGACACGCACCATATTTCACCAAGCTGAAACCACAGAAAACGAGTGGTTTCTTTTTTATAACCAAACATAACGACTCATCCGCAGAACAGAGCCCGATGTGATTGTATAGCGAAGAGAGAATAAGTACGTTACGAGAATTATTTTGTTATTCAAACTAAGGCGAAGAAAAACGACCGAAATGTACTATGTCCTGGGAACAAATAGTCTTGCACACAGATCTTTATTCTACGGATTAGTCGATAAGTTCCTATTACCAAATTTACGGATTAAGAATGCAACATCTTAATAAAAAAAACGAAAAAGAAACAATGATTTATAACATAGGAAATGAAACTATTTTTCCGGATTTAAATCATTTAAATCGCGTATTTTTTTTTTCAAACAAACCGACTTTTCGAGCCCTTTACGGGTCCCATGGTCACGGTTGACTGAGGTGGTACAGTCTTCAACCAAGTTATGTCTAATATTGATGCAAACCACCCTATTTTTTCACTATAGTTACAACAGTTATTAATTAAATACCTTATTTTTAATTTTACAAAGAAACATTCCAACTTCCGCTACATTAAGTTTTACAAATTATTTTATTACTACTATGACAGTAATCATCTAGCAGGGGAACTTCAGCATATAAAGCAAGTCCTACATGCGAATAAGTTAAACATTCCACGCCAATGCCGCAGGCCCCGTATGAAACCACCAACAGTCGAGCGAAGACCTGCCATCTTACCTTACGTGAGAGGCTTACAGACAAGATCGGAAGAGTCCTCAGGCGTGCATCTATCAAGACCTATTTCAAGCCCCTGAGGAAGATTTCTCAGTTCCTGAGACCCGTGAAATGTAACATCCCCTTACAGGATGCAGGAGTTTACAAGCTTGACTGTGAGTGCGGTCTCTCTTACATTGGACAAACAAAGCGAAGTATTTGTACCCGCGTCAAAGGACATACATATGTATAGCTGATGTCAAACACCGTCGCGTAAACAAGTCTGCAGTCTGCGAGCATGTCATGGATAAACCTACACATTCAATGAAGTTTGACAAACCCCAGGTCCCTTGCAAAAGAAGTCCGTTATCTACACAGGATGCTGCGAGAGGCCATTGAAATTAAAAAACATCCTAATTTCAACAGGGAAGATGGTTTCTCCGTACCACCGCAAGCTCCAGTCAGGACTTGAGTATTGCAGTGAGCACTGAAAATCATACCCAAGTCCTTGCCATTAGGGTCGTATTTCCAGTGCTTGAAATCATACTCAAATCTGCTCAAATCCTGACTTGAGCATTGAGTAGAGTTCTGGATTACGACCCATAGAATTTATATGACGCTTCCATGTTAAATTTTCATTTGGGATCCAGTATTACCTCTAATGAAAAATCCCAAACAGGCATAAGATTGCAGTACTATATAATATGTTTTAGTTTATTCTAATTTCTATTATTAATTAATAATAAATTGAACTTAATAAAAATTCATTCAATAAAGTAATTAGTAAAACTTAATGTAGTGTAAGTTGGAATGTTTCTTTGTAAAATTAAAAATAAGGTATTTAATTAATAACTATTGTAACTATAGTGAAAAAATAGGGTGGTTTGCATCAATATTAGACGTAACTGGTTGAAGACTGTACCACCTCAGTGAACCGTGACCATGGGACCTGTAAAGGGCCTGAAATGTCGGTATGTTTGAAAAAACAAATATACGCGATTTAAATCCGAAAAAATAGTTTCATTTCCTATGTGTAACAATCGCGAATACCTAAGAACTCGAAATGATCTATAACGACTACACACAGACGCGAGGGCAACCAACTTTATGGATAATTACAATTTGTATCTTAGATCTATTAGAATAACGATAGAAAAGTTAAGAACCAAGAACGTTGGTTTGTTAAAAAAACAAATACTTATACGCGATTTAAATTCGAAAAGATAGTTTCATGTCCTGTGTGTAACAATCACGAAAACCTAAGAAAGTATATAATAAGAGTAGTAAAACTCGTTTATGCGTTACTGCGAGTACCTTGTTACAAGAGTTTAAAGGCGATTGAATAAACTCTACGCTTAGATACTTACAACTCGCCTCGGGGGAAGGAAATCTCGACAGTGTTCTCACCGGAAGTTGCTATTAGTTTGTTCCTAATAAATACTAGGGCTCATGTAAACACTTGGTGTAATTAGAAGCAGATACTTGTGCAGTTACAATGTTTTGTACGATGTGACTCTATCGAAAATAGAAAAACTTGCTTGCTTACAGAAAAGCTAGGTAGAATAGTTGTGATTGGTGGCAATAAGGCAACGACCGTCATGCCCTGTCTCTTTGTGCTGGCGGCGGGCGACACCCGATCGCGCGCGCTCATGTGTGCAATAATCCAAGGACAGGTGTGCTTCCCGCATCCCTCTGACACTTGTAGCTCACCACATGCATCGTCGTATTCACCAAAAGCAGCGGTTAAAATTGATTTCTGGAGATGACCCAATAATTACGCGTTTCGCAACTGCCATCCACGGGATGAATGAAATGTGACTCTGCCTATTTACGCGTTACGGCAAAATTTTAATAAATAGGTACACATAAATTTGCTATATTAAATTACTATTGGGATTTTGTTAGCAAACAAGTCGCAAAAAGTCAAATCGTCGCTTGAAATGAAACGAAATTGCACGCAAGCGAGCACCTGTTTGTAATAATAATAATAATAATAAAAAAAGCATGTTAGACACTTCCTTCCCCTTCAATTAGTTAGCCATTTCTCATTCGAGTTACGACTGCTCGGTCACATCGGTTCCGGCCGAGTATCGCCGATCGATCCAATCATTTCGAATTACTCGCTCTCGACGAGGTGGACGGTTTAGTTCCGATAAGATGGAAGCCCGAGGCCGAGTAGAGCCTCCGACGAAACAATGCCTACATGCAAATGAATCAACGAAGAAAGCGAAATCCGGCCGCGATTTCTGCGCCGATTTTGATGTTTTTTCCGCTTTCTAGAGACAAGCGGCAAATACGGTACCGCATACAGGGTGGCGTGAGCGCGCGCGGGTGTGTTATGTTAATTAATTTAGATAGTACAATGTTCTACTCGTTAAATCAAGAGCTTGAATTTGCATTCATTACACATGACTCTCGCAACGAGGGCGAAAACAATTCTAAAGTCTAAAGATCACATTTAAGTTTGTAAGTTTCTCTACGAATTATTATTTATACCCTAAGGGTTTTTCTATTGACCCTAAACCGGACTCTGTAGATGTAACCTACCTACGTGTATCGTAAATACAATAAAATCCAAAAAAATATAATCAAGCCAATTTGTCACATTCGAGCAACGACATTTCTCGCGTAGCTCTCCAGTGTAGGTACGATGCGTGTGCGCTATCTGCACTTTTCACCACCACCTGTTTGTGGCGATACCATCAATGGAAATTGTTGTCGTTTGGTTTCTATTTATAAAACAATACCTCGTAGCACGATACCGAGACAATAGCATCGTTCTTTAAAAATGATTAGTTGCAGTAGTTCGTACCTTGCTGTGGTCGGTGTACGAGTACGTCAATGCCTCGATCACTATTATAATTACTTGGGTATGAGCACCTGACAATATAGACAAATATATTTAGGCCAGACTGGCACAAGATTGGAGACAAGCGCTAAGCAAAAGAAGATCCTGCTTTCGTTAGCGGAAGCTTTAAATTGCGACGTTTTATGAAAGTCACACAGACCTGTCGCAGACCAGTGTTGTCAGTGCCGTTACCCTTCCACGACTGACTACGTGCACCCGATCTAGTACATATCCTGAAGGGCTCTTTTGCTGCAGACGCGCCGCGGCTGCTGCGCCGGCGCAGGGCGGGCGGCGGCGGCATGCGCGCGCGGCCCCGGCGGTAGCGGCGCCATGGCCGCGCCGCGGGGCTGCCTCGCGCTGGCGCTGGCTGTGCTGCTCTCGGCGGCGCCCCGGGCTGCAGCGCAAGGTGAGATCTCGTTCACGCCGCTCAGATTAACGCCGTGATTCATTCTAACGCTCTGGAGCCACAACCCTTGCGTTGCCCTTAACTCGTACGACATATCAAACTCCAAAAACGGATTTCCAGTGGCGTGAAGCTACTTATACAATGTTAATGAAGTGTTATACGAGTATTATCTAAATCTAGTTCCAACTGCAAAAAAGACCGAGCGGTCAACCGGTTTTTCGAAAACATCGCATATTTATGTAAGTAAGTCATAATTGTTACTGGCGTAAGAAATATGTGTTAGCTATTCAAGAGTTGAAGAAACAGTTGAATAATTTCTATGCTGGAACATGTTTGAAAACAGGAAGTCTCAGTAGTAATGAGGTACCTACAACACTTTACTATCTGAATAATATAGTATTAAACTGTCATGTCGAAAACAAAACGGCAAGCAACGAGTTGCTTGGGTTTATAACGGCGATTTCGCAAGTAGACTGAATTGAGCTATTGGTGAAGTCATTACCGAGTGATGCTTTACCTAACGTATCGAGACGAAAACGCGGGTAAACTTATCTAGGTTTATCGCTGATAGTTTACACAGTGTACCTACACCTAGTTTAATATAACCTAATTGTAGTTTAATATAAAATAGTCGCTAATATAACTTGATCACGCGCATGCACACGCGCACATACAAAAAGTTATGGTCTACGTGCTGTTATATTAATTAAAAGAGTATTAAATTCTTGTCCGAGATAACTGTCTTCGAGCGAACGGTCAAGTGCCGCGGCCGCACGCCACTCGTTGGCCCATATTTCACGGTAAATAAAACAAATTTCATTCGACAGCTATCTATCACAAATTACACAAATTAGTTATTGACGTGTTTGTTGCCTTTCATAATATTACTCGTATGTAGAAATTTGATCGTTTACGTTCATGACTTGTGCAATTCTAGGCAAAAATGAATTATTTTAACTTAGGTATGGATGGCTTCCAATATACGTACCTGTTGAATTTACTTATCAATATCAATCGATTACAAAATAAAACGCCAAATCAGAGTGTAAAACACTTAATAGTATTACGTTGAAAAAAGGCATGCAATTAATTCATAACACTTACGTAGCCCACTTATGTAGACGGTGAGCTGCAATTGTTCCAAAAAAATAATAATGGCCGTGTCAATTTCAGCATAACACAAAAGCTGGTGTGTCCGATATCTACTTGCCAAGACATATTTACTCATCCAGTCGAATTCGGACAGCTCTTAGCCCGCCCCAGGCCGGCGCTGACACATTTCACCGTCGACGCTAGACTTACACGGCATGCATTGCATTTTTGCGTTATTCCTGAAAATATTATTTTATGGAATTTTCAGCACGGCTACAGTTAAGTTAAGAATGAAGTAATTAATGGTGTTTATACACCGTGCTTCATGAAAATAACTGCTACTTATCGTGAAGATAAGCCTTACTAAAGCAGTTTTGACGATAAATTGTATTCTGTACTTAAATATATATTTCATTCGATAGTGATTCTTCGCGTGTAGTGTCCCGATTATGAACTGTCTTGGTTACCTTTAAGGAATCGCATCATCTCAGAACGGAACCCACCTATCTACCACATATAAGTCACCAATGTCGTCACCGCGACTGGCCAGTGACCCCGGAACAGTACCTTGCACTGCCGTTCCTGTAATGGCTAATTAATGTGTGCACGGCCCAGCGCGGCCTCGGCCAACAGCCAATACAATCCGGCCCGACTGTAGTATACGGTCCGACCACACGCCACATTTGCATACCGCACAATGCAATTCTGTTTTAAAAAAATAACCACATTTCCTCTATTTCATAATGCACGTTACGCGAGCTGTCTGGAAACGGTCGACGAACCACCTGTGTTAATGCTATCGTCAATTTTATCGGGACTATGATGTTACAAAGGACGTAGTTAGGATCATCAGTTTACTGTAATCTTGAGGCACTTTTGAGCCTCGAACGGTTTCTGCACTAAAATTGCCGATTGGAATAACAACAATAACACTTTCAAGTGATTTGTGTGTGACAAATGCTAATAAAATTTTCAAGCGCACAAACATTTTCCTAGAGAATAGCGGGAAGAGCAGATAGATGTGATCTGGTGGACTGGATGACCTCCAAGAAGTTGTCTACTTGTTTAGTCATCCACAGCTGGCGAGAGGTGACCGGTGACCTGTGCCTCCCGCGCCATTGTTGCGCAGGGCCGCCACTTCCTCCCATTTTGCGGTCCGCCGCTACCACAGTCGGCGCCTTCGACTATATCTTTCGATGTTTCGCAAATCGCAACATTAATCGGGAACCGGTCGTTGGACCCTCGGACATTGGCAATAATAAATCATACACATTTGGCAATCAACCACCGGAGTTCTTGCTGTTGGTTAATGCCGTTCATAATTATAATTAAAGAGAAACAATGAACCGTTTTTTTATTTCAATAGAAATGGGTTGATGGGTAAACAACTTAAGCGTCATGAAATTTATGTTCGTGACTTTCTTGAGCTTTTTATCGTGAGTATTTTTCGTATTGTCTCGGTTTTCGCAAGGATTTTTAATGGCAGATATCCGTCCCAGCACGTACGACGACGACCGCCCGTAGATAACAACTTGGCCTTCACTGGACGCCTTAAAGTTCGTACCTGTAATAGATGCTTTGCTACCTAATCTCTCAGAAGCTCATTGTTCTCAGCTTCCTTTAGCTGTTAATTTTCCTCCAACATCAGGCACTTCCTGTCCATTTTTTGCTTAACCTATAATTAACGACGCACCAATGGGAATCCCAAGGCTAATAAACAATTCTTAGACTAATTCTTTTTGGAATGATCTCATCAATGGCAATTTGCAATTACAACAATTGCACCAAAGGTCTAATAATTAATCGTAAGTTGTATAAAATTCGATTTTGTAATCACTACTGCGACAGCGACCGGAACGTCGTTTCGGGTTTAATTGATTTTAAAATTAATTTTAGTCGCAATAATTCTGATTGATACTCTGGTGACGTAATCGAGGTAGAACGGATGTCGGTAATGAGTTTAATTTGCCTGTCGCGATGTCGATCCGACTTAGCCATCGCCGACCGACGGCGACGTCGTCACACTCTCTCCGTTTAACCTTTCCTCGAACTTTGTTTACTTATGTCCTATTGTGGTGCCCTCTAATCGACAACGACAACTCATTTTCATTGGCTTTTAAATAAAACCTTTTCACGGACCGTGAGAGTCTTCTAAATTCGACAGAAGTCGGAGTGCCCTAAATATGAGATCATTAAGGGCATTCAATTCACAGAACTTTGTAAGGATATTGGATTGTAATAAGAACCTATGTACTTACATTATTTTCACATTATCTACGTCATCATAAAATAATTCGAAGTACGTTTAAAAATCAGAATTCCGTTAATGAAATATTGAAACTTTATATCCAAATTGTAAATGTTTAGGATGAACATTCTCCAACAGCTTGGCAAAGTTATCGAATGTGGCACTTAATACATTGTAATAAGGTAAGTTCCAATCGACTTAATGTCGACATACAGGTAGTGGCGTAAGGAGCAAGGGGCCCGTGGGTCCGAGGGGTCGCGACCCGCCATGCGTGCTTCCGCCACAACGCCGTGTTACCGAACAATGTTGCGATTGAGAAACTTTGAACAGCCACCATCAATTGCAAACACAAGCAGTCTTAAGAGATCTTCTCTACTTAAACTCAAAGAGCACGTGTATGCAGTTCAATTTACATACTATATCAAAAGGATTGCCATTATTAAATAGCACTCCACCGCGAGACTCAGACATATTAACTAAAAATAACGGATAACTCACGTATTTAAGTCGAAGCATGTCGAGCAAAAATTCGACTTAAATACTTTTAGTTAAATTGCCATTATTCTTAATGCATGTTATGGTTTCTATGTTTATTGGCAAAATTCGTATAAGTACTTAATTAAACATCAAATGCACATGTATAGATACATAAAATACGTCATTTTCACACAGCCAGAACCTACATACAAATTATAGTAAAAATGTAAAAATGCCTAGTACGTTAATCTCAAACAGACAATCGCAAGCAAAGTGTCAAAAATCTATTATTATTTAAGTAAATATATAGGATTTTGAACCTTATTTTCGCAATAATACGTTACAGGTATCCATTAAAAAAGTTGAAGAGATTCTGACAGAGTCCCAATTTAGACTTTAATCTTGTAGATAGGTAACAATTATGTTTATCGTGAGATGGAAAGTTCCGCTTCATTTTCTAAAGCGGCGTTAGAAGACAACTTATGAAAAAAGAACATGTTGTCTAGACGGAAATCCCATTACTTTCGGTTGCCTGTCTGTTCGCTGGTCAGTCAGTCAATAAGATAATGAGCGCACTTATTGCATTATTTTAACTGGATCGGAAGCCGCAATCAGAATATAATTCGATAAGCGGCATTACCGCGAACACCTTTCTCTCGACAAACAGATTACATTATGAACTGTTGTAAATAAATTAATAGAAATCTAAAGCAAAATTTGTAAACGCTTAATAAAACTGACAATAGGCAATGTTTGAAATGTAGTTCATAATTACCCATGATAAGTTGCGACTCGTTCTGAAATTATTGTAATTATCCGTACCACTTAATTGATGGCAGACTGTCGGGGCCGTGCGCGATCGCAATCGCGATGTGCAATGAAATGCAGCACGTGCGTTTGTTTACTAACCGTGTGAAGAGCAGGCTGCCAACGCCAACGCCGAAGCCGACGCGCCGCTGACTAATTCACGACACGCTACAATATACGCGATCAAAGAGCACATGTATGCAGTTCATGCATTCAATCATAAGGGTTTTGAGATTGATTATACAAAAGGTACTTCCTTATATTATAATGATATACATGTATGTAAAAACTTGCTAAACCGAAGCTTTTATTGTAAGCAAGCAAACAATTTTTAAACATTACAAACGATGAAATATGTAACTATTAAGCATAGGCAAAGGCTGCACACAGCAAAACGTTTAAACGAGTTATCGGATTTATATAAATCGTACGCCCCATAAGTTTGTATGATGTTGCGAGTACAAAATGAGCATATTTTCTGTATTGTTAGGTAGGTACTTAAGTATTTCTCTATAAGGACTTTGATTGTAGTTGGCACTCAATTGGATTTTAACACTTTTATCGGCAAAACTAACGAATCAACTTGTTCCTTGTGCTGAACTTACCTTCTTTTTCACATGCATGTTTTTTGGTGGAATATTGTTTCTTACATCGTTGGCTCCGCGACCTAAAGAGGATGTTAACCTCCGATTGTTCCCTATCGGCAAGTTTTAATAATTTTAATTCAACATGAAAATGAAAGCGTACTATGTCGTCCGCGCCCCACATCAGCAACCACCGCCGTTTTGAATTTCAAATGTAGGGTACCCACTTCCGGCGAGGATTTATCGCGCTCCTTCCGCTCCACTTGTACCTGCCCCCTGCGACGCAGCCGATGCCCCCAGTTAAGCTGCAGCCGGGGGCTGGGCAATGATTCATTTGTAGGGGACCGCCGATAGCCCCTCTGGCCCCTTTATTACCGTAGGTAATCCAGGAGAGACGCTGTAGTGATTGATTGGTTGAATCCAGTAAAATAAGGGTGTTGATGGACGCCATTACAACATTTCTAGGTTATACCTACTACGCTTTTGTTATCAAATACACGTAGGTAACCTACTTACATAGTCTTTCATGTGACTGAGGAGAGTAGCTTTTCCCTCAAAGAATCGACTAGAGGAGCAATCTGATCTTAAAAATGTTTGCAATTTAGTATTACCTAAATGGAGTGACTTTTTTGGGTTCTCCGGTAAAAATGGGTATTCCGCAGGGCTCAAAACTTGGACCTTTCTTATTTCTGATTTATATTAATGATATGCTATTCCTTATTATTTCGACACATCCTTGATTTTTAAACAGAGAGACATGGCATTAACAATGACCATATTAATGATACCCTGTCCAAGATTTTTATTGGTTTAATGCTAACAATTTATTGTTTATTGCGAAGAAGACAAAATGTGTTAAATTTGAATTCCCTAACGTTAAATCGACTAGTCCAAGTATAGAAATAAACGGAGAAAAGTTAGATCTTATTAATAAAACAGTCTTCTTGGGAGTGTCCTTAAATAGTAAACTTCAATGGTTTCCACATATATCATCCCTGGCCAGCAGATTAAGCTCCGCTGTATATGCAGTCCTCAGAATACGTGAGCATGCCGATGTTAGTACTGCTAGACTAGTTTACTTTAGTTACTTCCATAGCATAATGTCCTACGGGATTCTCATGTGATGTAAAGCGGCATATATTCAAACCATATTTGTGTTGCAAACACGAGCGATTCATTCTGTGTACCGTTTAGGCTCTCGGATTTCTCTCAGAGAACAGTTTAAGGAGACTAGTATCATGACTGTGGCTTCTCAGTACATTTACTTAAATATTTTATATGCCTGTAAAAATATACATAATTTAATAAGGAGGAAGATATCCATAATATCAACCTTGGAGCTAAGTCCAAACTCATGGTACCACGATTTCGTTTAACCAAGGTTTTAAACGACTCTTTTACGGCGAACTGTATACGTTTTTACAATAAGATTCAGGAGCATATATTAAGATTATCATTTCCAAAGTTTAAAAACTATTTTAATTTTTTTTTATTGAAAAGAAATATTACAAAATTGAAGACTAACTGTTAGATAAGGATGAATGGAAAGACGACACGGCTCCAGAATCCACGCAAATTTGATTCAAAGTGTATTCCATAGCATTTAAGTTTATTTAAAAAGAGCAATCCCTAAAGTTTCTTGCTCGTTCTTCTCAGGGAAGTCAGCGTAGTAAACGAGCAGTAGCTTGTAGCATGTGACGTTTTCAAGTGTAAATTTATTTTACCTATGGAATAAATTACAAAATTAAAAACTTTGACCTACGCATACTGTTAGGTAAAGAGGGATAGTAAAAAATGTTTAGGGTCGGTTGTATTTCGGTCTGACATTTTGCACAGTATTCTGCAAAAGAGTAATATCTGTCTGAAGTTCGATGTTACGATGACGGTGCATTGCGATGTGCAGCGGCGGTGCCGGCGACGTCGCCGCGGCCGCCGACCGTCGCCGCTATAGCGCTGTCCATCCGCTCACGGGGTGAGTGCCCTGCCCGTCTTACATCATCCACGATTTTTCCTATTCCACCAACCCCCACAATCGCACGCACAGCAATTATTCCTAATATATTCCATTTGTACCATTCGTAGCTCTCGACACGAGTGTCGCATGATTTTTATAAATTTATTTTACCTACGTACAATTTGCACGATCAGTAGCGTGACAGAAGTCTGTAGTAGTTGTTTTGTATTAAGTATAAGTATTTAGCTGTTAGTATTTCGAATTCTGTTGGTAGACTAGCCAATAACGCACGGTGCATCATTAAACTCAAATATGTGAATGTATATAGTTTCCACCTACATTTTGTAGTAAATATATATCCATCACCTCTCATAGCCAGTATATAGTAACCTAAGTATACATATATACACGTTCATTAAGAATCGGTAGGTAACAAGTGTAAGTTCCATTTACAACGTTGCCTTCCTGGTAAAACTCGACTACTTAATTTCAAATGAAAACAAGTGTATACAGCGTTGTACTTATTTTGCAGCGACGTGTGAGGGTTGTTGCAACAACACCCCGCAATTTGCGAGTGTTGCGCCTTCTGACCCAGTTCCTTTCATCCTGTAATTGTTGCCGTCTCTAATAACTCTTCGGCGGTAGAGCCACTCACTGCGGCTGCCTCGCACCGCCGCTTCGACTTTAATTTTGTTTTTCACTTAAATTACCTAGAGTAATTTTACACGTGGACGCTTGAGATGTTCCGCTCGTGATAGGTTAGGTCAATTTACGTGTGTTATAGGCGGATAATACTCAAGTGAAAGAGGCAGGCCGGAGGTCACTTTTTATTGACATCTCGTCGCAGCACCAATTCACCACCGTGAGAAACTACCTACCTCAATTTCATATTCATGGTACCATTACATGCACTGAATACGATAATGTAATTTTATTTTATGAAGTGTATTCATTTGATACCTTTCCCTTTCATGTGATCGCGGAGTAGCTGTCGGCATACTTGGAGGTATATTATACGTTTATTTTGCATTGACGAGTAATTTCATAGATACAGCAGAACGCGCAGCCGCATGTAGAGCTTGTCACCCGGATTCACTTATTGACTTCTAAAATAAAGCAATGATTGCCATAATGCAAGCAAAAGCATCTTCGCACAGCAGACCCCAACTCATAATTCGTTATCATACAAACAATTTGTGGTATACTAAGCTGATTTTTTTAATGTGCTAAGTAATGACAATCTCGTCAAATTTAACTGTAAGCACGCCACACATAACTTTTTTACTTTGAAACAATCAACTTTTCAAGAGATTACAGGTGAATAAAAGTTATCACGGAATGCGCAATCATATTAAAAAATAAGCTGGGTATTCCAGAAACCGTTTCTACGATTACGATTTATCAGTGTGGGCCTACGGTGTGCCGTCGACGTGCCTCATACGTCGACGCACGGTTCGCTGCGCGTCCCCAATGAATGTATTTTTTGCACAACCGAGCGTTTTATTTCACCTGGAAACAGACGAAACTGAGTATTTAATATAAGGTACCTAGATATGTCCCAGAAGCCCACAGATAATCAAACAAACATGCAATTACAAAAAAGTCATTGTCAGTGACGTCTATTGAATATACTAGTGGTAAAGGCAGAGTATTAACATAATTACTTACCTGCTTTAATTAGAGCGTAGCTCTAAATAAACCCAATTGTTTGTAGTAAAAAGCAATCGCGGACGCGAACAGTACGTACTAACGTGGGTCATAATTTTACTGAGCTCGCTTTGCCTCCTGGAGCAGGGTTGTCGCTGTTGGCCAAGGCAAAAATAGGTGTTAATAACTGGGTAAAGCTTTGGAATCACAGCAGTAGGCAACAATACTTTTGAATTCTACAGGATATTCCATTACTATTTACCTGAACTGCAAGTTTTACGCGATAGAGGTAATACCGCACGATGCTAGAAAGAATATTTAGTTTATAGAACGTAAAGAAAGACAACCCAGTCTGAATTAACTTCGTTTATTTTAGAAATTTTATACGTTTCGTGGTAAATTAACGGTATTAAAGTTCATGTGCTCGGCATTTCCCTCGTCGACCGTACACCCAACGAAGAGATACCACAGCGAACAAGAGTCGTAGACGTCGGTGAAATGAGCAGGACACGTAGCTAGGCTGGACGACGACCAAGACGGTCACTGAGTGGTACCCTGTAGGAGCGAGTCCTCTCGAGGCAGACCATCAGCTTGATAGTCGGACGATATCGTCGAGATGGCCGGAAGACTGTGGATGGGACTCTCCCCGATTGAGCTGGCGTGCGAAAGAGGATGCCTGTACCCAGCACCAAGCTTAGCACTCTTTATGTATATTATTACAGGAATAAAAACATTTCCCAAATACCCAAAGGAAACGGTGCAAACCCTATAAACTTTAAGGTGGAGGAAATGCCCCCATTCACCCCTTGCCCTGGATAGATAAACGCCGGACCGCGACCCCTTCTGCTATTAACCTATTGGTACCAACAATAAGGGCATGTTATTCTTCACATGTACACATGCCTTAATTTGATTGAACGCTTGTGGTAGGTCCCAGTTCTATTGATTTGTCGACCTAGATTCAGCCGAGGGTCGATTATGTTTTCTTATTTACTAATGGCATCTATGCTACGCAACGATCATCGCTTTTAAAACTTGATTAGGTATCATAGAAGCTTTTTTTTTCAACTTTAGTGTATTCAATCGTGTGTATTCTGTCTGCATATTTCGTTAGAGTTCAATGTTCGTAAATTATATTATATATATTCGACAAAATTCATTGAACTGTAACGAAATAATTTACTAGAACTGTCTCGTAGCAATTTAGTTCACACTTTAGTCACAAAAAGAAATAATAGAGGTAAAAATCTATCAACATGTTTTCAGCGATTCAAGACAGTCGGTGTTACCTGATGAACGGTGGAGCAGTCGAGAGCTTCTTCGTCAGCGAAGACACGCCTGTTGGCAGTATTATAGGTTTGTGCGTCATCATCGCAGACATAGCCTTCATGGTCGACATTTTCTAGACTATAGTACCTGTAAGTTTTATTTGACTATAAAACATTCTGAAAGTAATTGTGAGTATTTCGCAGGAACTCTAAGTGTAAACGGCGATCCGAGCGACACAGATGGCAATATATCACTGAAGCTGCAAGAGAAGAACGCAGCGATCGGTATAGTGCCCGGCACGAAGAACATCACGCTGCTGCGGCCGCTCGACCGCGAGGAGAAGCAAGGGCCCTCCAACGTGTACGTGAACGTGAGGTGCGACAGGCGCAGGACCACCGACCCGGTCAGAATGAAACGACATTTTTTTCTTTTATTAGTTAAATGCTACATTTTAAAAGTGAATAAAAATATCTTTATTTGGTGATTTTTTTTAGTTGTTACCCATAGAGTATATATGTAATTGTACGTATAGAGCTTCATAATTCCCGTGTCGGTCCGCGTGTGGGACGTGAACGACAACGCGCCCGTGTGGCTGGGCGCGCCGTACCGCGTGCGCCTGTCCGAGCTCACCGCGGTGGGGTCGCGGGTGCTGGCCGCCATCAGGGCCACCGACGCCGACCAGCCGGGGCCGCACGCCACTATACACTACTCCGTGCTGCCCGGACCGCATAGTGTGAGCGACTGCTATCATTTTTCTGATATTTGTTTAAGGCGGACCTACGTTGCAGCTATTTCATCGGATAACGTGACCTTGACCCGGGGGTCTCTATCGCGATCTTATCGGGTGACGTGTCGCTTGTTATATCGCAGGAATACTTCGGGTTCGCTAACGAATTGGACAGCGTCCTAGTGGTGAAAAAGCCGCTGGACTTCGAGGCGCTGAACAACTTTACGGTAGTGCTGAGGGCGTCGGACCAGGGCGTCCCGCCGCTGCACAACGACACGACGTTGCGCGTCGAAGTGCTCGATGCCGACGACCAGAACCCGCGGTTTACGCATGACCATTATTCCGCCATTGTGCCCGATGACGCGCAAGAGGTATGTGAAGCATCGACAGAACTAAAAATGAATATAATTAAATTGGTTGAAGTTCATGAAATTGCCTACATGTATTTGCATTTTTCCATCACCATCGTTTTTAAAGCATGCGCGTTTGTACGAGGGAACTAGAAGTATCATTTAAATTATAGATTTCAGCATCCCAACGGTCTTTCGTAAAGTATGTAGGAATTATTGCGAAATCAATAAACCTCCACGCGTCACCGAGTCCCGATCGTTCTAGGAGAATAATATATTCGTACACGACAATCGGTCGGACGGTTCGCCGTCATTTCGGAAGCGAAGTCGAATCGACAGGAGGAGGTGAACGAAAAGACGAATCGCATCGCAGGGCACCATCCTGGAGACGCGGCCGGGGCCGGTGTCGGCGGCGGACCGCGACGTCGGCATCAACGCGCCGCTGCACTACTCGCTGACGGGCGAGCGCCGCGACCTCGTGGCGGTGGACAGGGACACGGGCCGCGTGGCGGCGACGCGGCGGCTGCTGGAGGCGGGGGACCTGCCCGTCACCGTGGTCGTGAAGGTGCGCGGGCGCGGCGGGCGGGGCGGGGCGGGGCGGGGCGCCCGGCCGGACTGACCGAGCCCGTTGCAGGCGACGCAGGTGGACAACGCCGACCGCTACGCGCTGGCCACGCTGTGGCTGGGCCGCGGCGCCGCGCGCGCCGTGCGCTTCGCCCGGCGCGCCTTCTGGGCCGCCGCGCGCGAGGACGCGCCGCCGGGCGCCGTGCTGGCGCGCCTGGCCACCGAGCCGCGCGGCGCCGGCCCGCTGCAGTTCTACGTGTCCGACCGCGGCTTCCTGGACCGGTTCGCCATCAACGGCGCGGGCGAGGTGCTGCTGCGGAAGCCGCTCGACTACGAGACCGCCGACTCCTACCACTACCAGGTCATGGTCACCGACGGGAACACGGTGAGTGCCGCCCCGCCCGCGTCCCTCTCCCGCGCTCGATTCGTCCCCTCCTCTGAACGCGCCGTGCGGTCGCAGAACGACACGGCGTCGCTGAACATCAGCGTGCTGAACGTGAACGAGTGGGAGCCGCGCTTCCGCTACCCGCAGTACGAGTTCCGCGTCGAGGAGGCTGCGGCGGCCGAGGCGGAGGGCGGAGGGCTGCTGCGCGTCGGGAAGCTCGACGTGCACGACGGGGACAAGCCCGACACCGTCTCGCTCACGCTCAGAGGTTCCGATGCCGGGTAATTCTTCCGTTTCATTTCGTGACCTTAACCGCACCACAGTTCCACTATATTTGTCTAATTTGCAGTCGACTCGATATCTTCTCACCTCGTACGCAACTCCGCACGGCATATTCGCATAGATACTTCCGCTTCCTTGGCACATTCCGTTACTTTAAACTAAGATAGAATAAAATAGAATGTAAAATAGAATGTAAAATACAAGAAATCACAAGACCGCGTAGTGGTACCTGCATAGACAATATTTAATGCACACAACATGCGCGGATGTAAAAGCAAAGTAATTGGATTTAGTGTTTCGGTTCACTCTGGACAATTAGTGGAATGCCCAGTAAAAACAACGTGTACTCTGAAACATTGGTATATATAATAAGGGATTACAGCAAGGTATATATGGATAAGTTTAAAGAGTGTGTACAACAAATAAATTGGTTACAGCTAGAAGGAATATCAAGTCCAAAAACCGCATTCTCGGTATTCTTCGAACTGTTTAAGTTATTGTATTATTTATGTTTTTCGATAGACAAAATAAAGGTATCACTTACAAAGACACCTAAGTGGATGTCACGCGGAATAAGAAGATGTAGCAGAAAGAAATGACAAATATTTTGGAAACATAGATTATCACGTTACACAGAACATAAAGAGGAACTGAAAGTGTACACAAAAAGGTTGAAACGTATTGTACAGTTGACTAAAAAAGCTCAAAATATTATTTTTAACACTCAACTCTAACTCAATAAATAAAACTAAGGCAACATGGCAAATAATAAACAGATGTAACGCTAAAATGCCTAAAATAAATGATAACAGAATATTTTACAATGATGAATATCTAACAGATCCAACACAAATTGCCAATGCATTTAATAACTACTATATAGACCAAGCACAAGAAACAAATCTGAGGAATAATTCAGCTGCAAATATACACACCAAAATACCATACACAAGTAATTCCATGTTAATGTGGCGTACGACAGATAAGTACGTTGAACGAATAATAAACAATTTGAAAAACACACAGAGTACAGGATATGATGAGATAAATATAATGGTACTTAAGTATGTATCTGAATTTATATCTCCAATACTGATATATTTAATAAACTTACCATTAGAGCATGGAATATTCCCCGAAGAATTAAAAATATCAGTAGTTAAACCTCTATATAAAAAAGATGACAAAGAAAATATTAACAACTACAGGCCTGTTTCTCTCATTCCAGTTTTAGCTAAGATTTATGAGAAAGTTATATATGAAAACATGCTGTCATACTTAGAGACAAATAAAATTTTAACCAATAATCAGAAGGGCTTTAGGTAGGGTCAATCAATTAATTTGGCTATTTACGAGTTACTGTCTATAGTTCTAAAAGCAGTAGATAAAAGTAAACTGATCATAACACTATACATGGATTTGACAAAGGCTTTTGATTACATCAATCATAAAATCTTATTGGAAAAACTGTATAGATATGGGATCAGAGGCAATGCACACAAACTATTAGAATCATACTTGACTAATCGTAAACAAATGACATGCATCAATAAAATATCGACTAAAATTAAAACTGACATATCTTAATTTTCAACTAATAGAACAGTGTAAAGCCGTGGTAGCCTAATGGTTTGACCTACTGCCTCTCAAGCAGAAGGTCGTAGGTTCGAATCCGGGCTCGCACCTCTGAGTTTCTCGGAATTTATGTACGAAATTAATTTTAAATTATTTAACACGAGCTTTTCGGTGAAGGAAAACATCGTGATGAAACCTGCACGTTGAAGAAGGTTCACAACCCTCGGAAAACGTGTGAAGTCCCCAACCCGCATTGGGCCAGCGTGGCGGACTATGGCCTAATCCCTCGTCTGAAAGGCCAGCAATGGGACATATAAATGGGTTGATGATGATGATGAGAACAGTGTTACATGGAGTACCCCAAGGAAGTGTACTAGGCCCTCTATTGTTCCTGATGTATATCAATGACTTTCCTACAACTACAAAATATCCCATGCTAATGTTTGCGGATGATAGTACCGTAATTTTTGATATTGAGAACCACAATAGACTTGACCAAGAAATAAACAATGAAATAATATCTGTAATAAAATGGTTACAAGATTATAGACTACAAATTAATCTGAGTAAAACTATGTATATGAATTTTAGACACAAAATTAATAAAGTATATACTCGATATAACATAAGCTATATGAATACAAAATTGAAGTAGGAGGAAGTTACAAAATTTTTAGGAATATACATAGACAATAATATAACACGGGAAAAACTCATAGAAATCTTGTGTATGAGAATAAATAGATTTGCATACGCTTTGTGGAGATTATCTAAAGTTGTAGACCAAGATGCATTACTAGCGGCTTACCACGGATATGTAGCCTCAATCATAAGATACGGTATTATGTTCTGGGGTAGTACGGACGTGTTGATTGCACAAAAAAGGTGCATTCGGGCAATTTTTGGGTTGTGCCGTATGGACAGCTGTATACCGCAATTTGAAAAACTGAGATTATTAACAGTTCCTTCAATATATATATTTGAAACGATTTTTTTTGTTCGGAGAAATCTCACACTCTTCAGCAAGGTGGAAAGTACACGACGACACAATAAATTGAAACTGGTTGCCTGTAACTACCCTCTTTCATGATAATATTTGTGCCATGGAGCCAAAACTATACAATAAGCTGCCTAATTATATACTTGAGACTAACGACAATGCCAATTGTAAAAAGCGATTATTTAATTTATTGACTAGGAAAGGAAACATATTATAAAGTCAGCGATTACTTAAATGACAAGAACATAGAATAATAGTTAACCACAACAAAATAATGACATAAATATAATTAAGAATTTAAATTAAAACTAAGATTTGACATTTTGTAATTAAAATGTAGTAGTATACTGTTAAATTAATTTAATTATGTAAATTGTATGCCGTAAAATTGGCAATACGTACTGACACAACAATGTTAAATGAGACCTTATAGACGTGCGTACACAATAAATGATTAGATTTGATTTGATAAAATACCGTCAAATCCTGGCGGAAGAGAATGGAAAGAATAGTATAGAAATCGTTTTGCCTTGAATAATCAACACAGTACACATGCATTTTATAATAAGAATACTGATAATGATAGTAATAACTCACTAAACACGTATAATATATAGAGTACCTACAAAGCGTGCGTGCTGTGCTGCCAAGGAAACCGTGACCCACTCAGCTTGTTGTGGTCTCACGTCCAAGTGCTACGACGTTGTTTTTCACCGGATCCGGCAACAGAACACACTTGACACGGAACATAATAGCCGAAGAGACAGACTTACTTATAACACAGGGGGCTTGCCGGAAGTTGTTTCATATTGTATTTAAATGACCATTAATTTATATTATATTATAACTAATTGTTTTATTGTTAAACATAAAAAAAATGTTTTTAGGCCGTATACAAAGAAGGTACCTAAAATACAGTTATTCATTTACTTAATTTAAGCATCACAACTACACATTAGGTTCTACGATTAAAATGTATAGCTTTATTATGTAGGTTGTTTATATGAGCTTCCTTTTTATTGTTTATTTTTAAAATAGCTTCATTTACATTTGTTTATGTATTAGATTAAAATAAAAATAAATTTATCTTATTCTAATCTGAATTTATATTGTTCATCTTCTTTCGGTCTTACTTTATATAAAAAAACCTTCGAACGGACATTTACTTTGGGTCGGTCGTTGGAGATCGGCAGCCGTTGACATTAAGGAAAGTAATAATTTCTAAGAACGTGTGTTCCAGTATGTTCTACATCAACGACAGCGGTGAGATGTACATGCGGCAAGAGGCGCTGCAGACGCTCAACTCCTCGGTGCTGCACGTCGTCGCAACTGCCGTCGACTCGGGTGCACCGCCCAGGCAGGTCAGAGTCCGCTTCTAACCATTGGTTTTGCTTGTAACACCGTGCGTGATAGCGGGCGTGCCTAGCCCAGAACGCAGAAACCGATTACAAGAACTGCAACGGGCAGTCGGGAACAAATCTGCCCGTGAGGATGTTTCGGGATGGAGGTGTATTAAATGTAATGGACTATGGTATCGATTTTGGCAGACGTCGGTGCCGGTGCTGGTGCACGTGAGCGAGCGCCTGCTGTCGCCGACGACGAGCGGTTCGACGCGCGGCGCTCTGCTCGCCGCCTGCGCCGGCGCGCTGGCTCTGTTGGCGCTGCTGGTCGTCGTTCTGCTCGCGTACATCTTCCGCAAGTGAGTCTCACCCGCTGGTAGACATCAAGGTCGATCGAATGTCACTCGAACCCTCTAAAGGACCACGGTGTAGAGCGGTAGTGGGCGACCAGGGCCTACGCGCCTGCGCGGGTTCCCAGACACTTAAAATGACCTAGGACGAGATCGTTGAGGTGCCGCATGTTCAAAGTGACGCCTGCGGTTTCATTGTTCTAGCAAACGCCGCTCGAAATCACCCCCAACGCCCAGCCCCCCCTCCAAGGCCGCCGGCTTCGTCCCGCGCGAGCCCCCGCGCTCCCCTCCCGCCTCTGCCGCCGCGGCCCCCGGCGGCCTGGGCGCCAGCTCCGGCTCTCTGCTGAGCGTCAGCGCCGGGGCCAGCACGATTCTCGCGAATTCCTCCAGCAGCTTGGACCTGAGAGGCGACACGCTGCCCGGCAACGGGAACGGTACTAGAAGTGAGTCGCGCGCGACAGATAAACGGCGTCACGGTCGGATGTCGATTGTCCGATACGACTGACGTCTCGCACGTCTCGCTCGGTGACCAGGCGCGACGAGCGGCCGCCAGTCCCAGCGTTTCCCGGCCAAGACGAAGGTGGCCCCGGCGCCGCCCGCCGCCGACGCGCCCCCCGCGGCCCCGCCGGCGCTGGCGCTGATGTCGGACCACCTGCGCGCCGGTGCCGCCAGCCGCTCCGGCGTGGCGTGGCCCAGCGCCACCATCCCCGCCAGGGTCAAGAAGCTCAGCTGGGACGACGCCGACCACCCGCACGACGACGACGCCAAGGTACGTGTCGGGCCGACCCGCGCACTCAGCCACGGCTAGCCCGCACGCCGCGCCGCACCCCGACCTGCACGATTGCAGAGTGTTAGACGCTCGGTAGATTCCTGGCTGACGCGACTGGTAGCGACTAGATGTTCGCACGCGCAGACTCACTGCCCGCTTTTAAAAATTAGAATTAGAATATTTGAGAAAGATAAACGAGTCTGATGTGTTTCTCTACGGCTCAATTTATACTGCGGCGGAATGGCATGGAAGCGAACTTTTTTAACAATATTGTACATAACTTTATGGACAATTATGTAAAGTATAAAGTATATACGAGCCAGAATCTACCGCGGTATGCGCGAGCTTTCTCGAGCATGAGCATTAAACCTTAAACGCCTCATAACTCTCTACATTTTAGAACTCGCCGATTAACTGCATGTCTGTATTTACGATATCACGTACCGAGATAGCGTAGAGTACACGAAGCGACACACTACGACACTGACGCCCGACGTAGCTAGCCTGCAGGCCTGTGAGGCCCGGCACCCCCCGGAGCGGCCCTATTCACCAGAGCACGTTCACAGGGCAGTCCGCGGCCACTGGACGCCACCAACCCGGCGCTGCACGACCACCTCAACCTCACCGTCTACTTCTGAGCCACGCCGCGCCCGTCTCCCGAAACCTCATACCGCGAATTAGCACCCCTCAAAACAAACATCCCCTGTCCCTTGATCACAGTCACGACGTAACTCAACCTACAAACAATCTTCTCCAATTCTCCCCTCCGAATAAAGAATATTTTTTTCCTCTTAGCGGTGACCATAGTCTATATCTATCGCCACGAAAGCCTGTAGATCTTTCGTTGGAAACCACATTGGCGTCTGGCCCTTCGCGAGGAAACCGTTGTATGTCGAGCGTCCAAGACGAGACACAATCTGTGACGCTCAGCCCGAGTCGCCCCCGAGCTTGCAATCTTATCATGCCCACAACATATCCACCGCCAATGACATCGTTTCTGTCTCAAGACTTGCCAAACATGACCCAAGTGACGACGAATCATCCCTTTTCAGTCACCAACTACACTTATGCGTTAGCGGTTCAGCCTCATAACGCGAGCCGGCCAATGAATATGAACATAAGTCGTAAACCAAAAAAGTATCCCAAACCGAATCCAAAAAAACTGAAAAGTAAAATCATTCTGAGTCCACAATATCTAATAACAAATGTGCATCATCCATTGATGTCGACGAGTGGTCCTGCGATCGACACATGCCGACCCTCAATGAACTTGACTCATCCAAAACCGATCCCCCCTCATCCGTTATCCCTCTCGCATCCGCCGTTGCCCCTCCGCCTTCCGGCCAGCGCTCCTCGTCTGTCTCAAGTGGACCCCGTCGCCGCGGCGCTGTCGCGCCCCAAGGGCCCCCCGCCTGAGTACGCCACCATCGACCCGCGCAAGTTGCGCACCAGGCACCTGCGGCCCATTTTCTTTCGAAAAGGGGCTAAGGAGAAACCACTCAGGTACTTGTATAGCAATGTTATCAAATGTAGGCACATTAGTTTTTCTGTACGAAAATTAAGAAAAATAAGATTGATTTTTACAACGTTTCTCCAAATTATATTTACATTTACATTTACATTATATTTATATTTACATTACATTATAACAATTTTTTTTCAGTAATAATTCGGCAAAGAATAGAAAATTGTTGGATACACCAAATTGCACCCGACCATGGCGACTCAAAGTATAAAGGACTAAGTGGTCGGCCCATCTTTCTCGCTCACACTTAAGGTGTGATATACTTAAGAAATGTCGTTCGTAACGAGACGTTTAAATTAAGTGCCCAAACAAAACCATTACCTACGCAATTAGCGCCATCCAAAAATTTTGTGTTATACCTTTGACTTCAATGCAGGAACAAACTGGTCGCTCAAGTGCGTGTTTTTCATTTAGTTATATAATAAAGTGAGAATTGAGATTGAAGTGATACCACGCAACGCTGTCACGGCTGTATACTACACACAGTTTACCATATAAGTACCAAACATGTATTCTTATTGTACATTTTAAGCTAAGTAGGTGTATAGTCATAATATACGTGGGAACTACCACTGGCATATGAGGCCAGACAGGTGCAAAAGTTGCCTTCATCGAGAGTTTCTTCTTGTCTCCATTTCACTACGACCATTATTAGAAGGTCTAGGAAACATTTAAGGTCTAATTCAAATTCAAATTCAAAATAATCTTTATTTCATAGGTAAGCATTATTACACCGAAATCGTCGCAATGGTTAAACTCTACCGCTCATTCGTAAGGTAGATTCCACTGAGAAGAATGGGCAAGAAACTCTAGGGGTTGCTCTTTGTAAATAACATTTGTACGCATTCAACATTTTCAATATATTTTTTTTTGTTTTGAAACATCAGAGATCAAGACTACCTCCATGAGCTAAACGTGTTACTACCACGGATTTTTGTCGTCCAAGTACGCAGAAGTTGTATAATAACCTTTAGTATAAAGTTTATGTTTCACTATACTTTTAAACCTCGTGAAAGGCAAATTTTGTATATCAACCGGAATTTTGTTATAGAAGCGTTTACATTGCCCCTTAAATGAATTAGTGACTTTGTGAAGACGACTATCAAGAACAACTAGTTTATTTTTATTCCTCGTATTAATGTTATGTCTGTCACTATTTTCATAAAGAAATTACTATTCCTCTTAACATAAATTACATTTTCATAAATATACTCAATAGTCTCAATAGTTTCTTGTAAGTATAAACGTCTCCTGTTACATTTTTGTAGATATTAACTTATAGGTAATAGCAACGTAGGTACTTATAATAATTACCTACTTTATTATGTAGATTTCATACATTTTATTAAATCAATTTAAGTTTGCGTTGGAATTTTCTGTTTTTCTCAAATAATTTTACTAGAGAACTTTTGGTAAGAGCTCGAATTGTTATTAATAAATGTTTTGTTTACATTTTGTATTTATTATAAATTTGACACCACACAGACTCCCGCTTCGCGTGCTCGTATTTCGCGTGTCATACGAGGGCAAGGTACTAACGATATCAGACTTCTTTGTGCATTTTACGACCGATCCTAGTAAACTCAATGACCTTTGGAGCCTTGCAAATGACAAGAGAAACTGAACAGGATTTGTGATAGTTATCTGCACCACTACATTGTAGTCGCAATGCCGATGCCGGAGCTACATCAGTCAGGGGCGAGGCGAAGAAAGCGGTTGTTGCACAATCATAAGTCAGCCACACTGCGACCGTGGAGATTCGAAATAAATGCATGACTTTCATTCCGGTTCAACGATATTTTCAATGGAGAATTACCTGCGATTATTCAAATACCTCACTGTTTTAATATCTTTGATTCACGATTTCTAACTCAATTTTAATTTTAGTTTACAAAACAGCATATAACAGACTATTTAAAACCATTACATTATATGTAAGTAATATTATAAATCAGACGTCCAGTTATAATTGTACACAACATTCATAATAGGTAAATATTATAATATAATTACAATAAAAGGAAATATAACTAAAACAAAAATTACATTATTATAGTAAAGTACCCAGTGTTGTTCTGAAGCACTTAATACTACAGAAAAAAGTCATGGTGGGAACATAATTATATATTTATTCATAATGTACAACGCATACTAACGGTAACAACAACTACACACATAAACCATAGTCAATAAGGGTTGGGTCATTCCCTGCCCAAGAGCAAGTTGCAGAATTTCGATCACAGACCGACCAACCGTCTCCAAGTAGTAACCAGTCGATGTCAGAAATTTCGATGCAGAGTTACTGAACACGTAAGTATCGGTAATCCAATTTAGAGATTCTATCAGGGCTAGAGCCTCGTAGTATGGTATCCGCCTTAGTGCCTCCATGCGGGTTAGATGTAGAGCGAACAGTGGGTGGCGTAGAACGCACCGTGGTATTGGCGGGACCGAAAAGGGATTAGAGGGGGGTTAGTGAGATATCCCCTTATTAGGCAAAATATATACTTGAGAAGTGCCTATTTTCGCCTTACGTCTAGAGATACCCAAAACGAATGATGTGGAGTATATATAGGGATTGTGCCCATGAAGTTTTTTGTACCTACAAAAACCGCGCAAATGTCTTCTGAATTTTTTCTGTCATTGTCATGTACCTACAGCCCCCGTTCTTTCCTACATAAGTTTTGATTATAGTGACCCTCCCTACCGACGACCCTTAGGGTATACGAGAAGGGCACTATAACCTGTGCAAGCACAGGAACCTTCTAAGTTCAGGTACTGACCCCGGATCAACCGTACACTGGTTGATTAATTGTGATGTACAGTTGATTGTGGGGATTCCAGACTGCACAGCGACTCTCTAATTTTCTACGATTAACCGGCGGGATTAAGCGACGTTATTAACCGATTAAGCCAAAAAAAGGAGGAGGTGCTCAATTCAACTGTATGTTTTTTTTTATATGTGGCTATGTTACACGATAACTCGGCATTTGTGAACCGATTTTGATTTTTTTCGTTGGAAAGAGAGTACCTCAGTAGTGATCGCACTTAATCAAGATCGTACAAATTTGTACTTAGATTATATAGATTAAAAACACCGACCTCAAAAGTTCATAGAATTACATATATTTGAATTTTATTGAAATTGGTTACCGGAAAGTGCGTGAAACCGGATTCATCATTTCCACACATCACATTGCCACTCTTAGAGGTGAAATATTTTCTTCAAATTTAAATGGGACAACTACCGAGGTACCCTCTTTCCAACAAAAGAATCATCAAAATCGATTCACAAATGTCGGAGTTAAAGCGTAACATACATACAAAAAAAACATACAGTCGCATTGAGAACCTCCTCCTATTTTTTGAAGTCGGTTAACAAATTACCTTACGTTGGTCGAAAAGTTTCGATTGTAGTTTTATATTCCGAGACTTTTCCCTGCAGAATTACAAATATCAATAGTCAGTATGGTCTTTAAATTTGAGTTGTGAATTAAATCTTACGCCCAAGTCACGTACAGATTGCACACGATCGAGGGGCATTCCACCGATGTTACACTTGTTTAGGATGGGATCTTTACGAGAACATGACTTCACAGAGCATTTATCAATGTTCATCCCTAAGCCGTTAACTTAGCTCCGTGCGAAAATGCAGTTAATTTAATGTCAGCCGTACATGCGGTAGAACGAAATCCTTAGTGCTCTTCATGGTATAGCAAGTTTGACATCATCCGCAAACGTAGGGTAGACGGCCGACTTTACGGGCGTGGGGAGATCATTCAATGGCAATAAAGATTGTGATAAAACATATTTAATACATTTCTACAATTTCTGCTAAATATTGCATATAATTTGTTTGATATCCCAATATCACTTAAGTAGGTACCATATTGCAAAATAACATTTCCCGTATGTAACATTAGGAATAGAGAAAGCAACAGAAAAATATGTGGGAGTTTTTTCGCTGCATCTGGCAATAATTCACGCACACAATAAATGGCAAAAAACGGCTTTACATCCTTATATCCAATAAATATTTTACTTATTAGATGAATATTTTAATGATTAATTCATTTACATATATCATCAAAATTAACAAATTAAGATTTATATCAGACAAAACTTCGATCTGTTTCTGTCTCCAGACACTTCTACGCTCTCCAGGATTTCATATTAAGTGACGGGACGAACAAGTCGTGCGCCTGATGGTAAGCTACACGCCTGTTCATAACAGTTGCAGTGCCACTTAGAGCTTTAAATCGCAAATATCGAAGGGGCACAGCCACTGCGCCCGTCACCGTGAGACACATACATATATGTAGACATAAGTTGACAAGTGCCACGTGCCTGCAATTTCGTATGTTTGATATACATAGACTTATTAAGGATACCTGCACGTAAATTGCAATAAAAAAAATAATTAATTAATTGATGAGCAGTAAGTAATAAAAGAAGGGGACCGAGACTGCTGCCTTGACCTATACTATACCAGAAGGAACATCATAAGGGGACGAATTGAAATGCTCGTACTCAACATAAGTACTATGTTTTTTTATCTTGAACATATGTCCGGAAGAAATTCATTAAAGGAGCTGCAAATTCTGCAACACCCATTTTTACAAGTAATTGATCATTGTTGACTCGATCGAAGGCCTTTCGGAAATCGAAATAGACAACAACAACCCGAGCTTTTTGGTCTATATTAGACCCAATTAGAGTTGTTAAATTCAAAAGTTGAAAGTGGTTGAGAGTTGTGGCAAAAAAGTGTTGTTCATCACAATACCATCCACACAGCTGCAATGGTATGGCCGAACAGAGTACCGTTTCGAAAGTTTTTGGAAACACTGAGAGGATAGCAATAGATCGGTGGTTCCGTATATGACTCATCGAGCGATTTTTGTGTATGGGTATAACTTTAGATGTTTTCCAATGTTGTGGGTTCACATTGGATCTGATTGAAAGGTATACAGAGTAATTTGAGTAACTGAGCGCAGTGGGTAAGTTTGCGAAGGAGCTATATCTCTGGAACGGAGGTAGGCGGTTTGTTTGGGTCAAATCAGGAGTGATGACTAATTAGTAGTGATTTAGCACATGGACGCGAGGTCACTGGTTACCCTTTTATTAGCAAAAATCTGTTTTTGTTGTTTACATCCATAGATTGTTGTATTTTTTATCTGTATTTTTTATCTCATAACAATGAGTTGTGTTTTTTGTCTATTAACATTTCTAAGAAAAAGTTTCAAGTTATATTCGGTTCAAAATATTTTGCGGTCATTATTTTACAATTCAGTGCTTTGGGGAAAGTGTATGCGGGTGTGTGCGCATGCGTATCCTTGCTCCGTCTGTAATATTTTCGGCCATTCATTTGTACAATATTTTTAACATGCTTTTATTTTATATTTTTATGCCTAATCGTCATTGAATTATATAAGAAAAAACCCAAACTTAGACCTGTTTCTAAGTTGATAAGATGTTAATAAGATTTCCTTCTGTTTTTAATATTTTCATCATTTTTAATATTTTTATATCACATATAGTAAGTAATATCAACAATACATTTCAAACATATTTAGGTTTTTTAATAAAGAATACTATTTTATTATTATTACATTTATTTCGACCACGAGCAAGCAATGTCCTCACATACCCCAAGTGCGTCTACTTGCCCCGTGAGGGTGCGCACAGTCTCCCGCAATGCACTGCAAATGCAATGAACACATTCCGATTTTAGATCTCTTATTCTTAATAGGAAAAAGAGTTTTAAGTTGTTGTTTTTATTTAAATTTAGACTAAAATAAATGCTTTACTTGAAAGTAATACCTTAAGTTCTATGTGCAGTAAGCCCTAAATTACAAAAGTGCGCACACTTGACCCGAATGACTACATGTGTATATAGCGGAGGGGTTTTACGAATAGGTACCTCGTAGCAGTCCTTGACTACAAACTGGAGGACCCCTTGAGGGCGCTATGTGAGTTAATGCTCAGGCGCTATCCTCTCGTTCCGTAAAACAATTACGGGAGAGCGGGGCTGAACGTTCCGATTTTCAAATAAGCTGAAGTTTTATATTGAAAATGAAGGATTTGATTTTCTACATATGGAAATATTGAACAAAAGATTTTTTAAATCTTTTTGTAATAGTATGGTCACTTCTACTAATATCTCAATAGTCTTTTTCATAGAAGCAAATTTTTGACAAATTTCGGAGCGGAACATTTGGCCCCGCTTTGGGGTACGTTGTTCCGCCTATGAGGCGAATTGTTCCGCCTAAATTACCACAGGATAACAAGGTTTATTTTTTTAATAAAACCGCCTTTTTATGATTGTATGTATGTAATGTTTAGATTATGCACAACTAACTTAAAAAAAAACAACTACATTCTTATTCATTGCTCATTTCTTCATCTGAATCACAGTTGAGACACACACAAGGGACTCTGTTCTCTTGTCTAAATATTTGACATGAGCCCGTTTGTAGTTTCGCATCCTTAAAACAAAGAAAAATGGTCATAAGAATTTTAAGTATGATTGCAGGTCAATTGGGGAAATTGCTCCCAGGAACCACCAGCACCTCGAGGGAGGAACTTATCACCCCAAATTACGTTTTTATACGAAGACTGACATACCGGCAAAGTAATAGAATCAATGAAAAAATACTCAAATCAAACAATAAGATCCCTTACTAATGTCACTACAATTTGGAAAAGTTACGTATGAATCGGCCTGTAATAAACAAAGACAGACCAAAAAATTTAAACAAGAAAAAAGTGATGTTTTGACAGCTTCACGCACATGCACACGCACAGCCACACTTCCGTCGTCGCTGGAGTAACTGAAATGGCTGCCGGCAATGCGCTTTAACGACGTGCTTCACATGTATTGCTATATTTATATTTTCTTGTAAAGTTATTGCTGTGAGAACACCCGCGAACTACCCCGGGAACTACCAGGCCCGGTCTCCCTTATGTCAAATAAGTATACCTATACGTACCTAATACTCAACCAAATTAAAAGACGCGATGCGAATGGAGTTTCATACTTGACATTGTGTTTTAATTTAAAAATATCGGTGTTCGATCGACTGACAAAACAGGGTAGAATTAATAATTTTATGCAGTGTATGTACAAAGGTCTGTCCTGACACTTGCCTACGGTCCTCGATATTGGTTACATTGAATTTGCGTAAGCGATCAGTGTAATTAGGCAGTTTATGCCGTAGTACGAAATTTGCACATCTCCAGAACTGACGTTGAACGTTGAATAGACTCAATTCTCTTAATGTGGACGTGACACGCGAGGCACCAAACGGCTTCACAGCACTCCAAGATACTTCTAATCAATAATTTATGTAATAATATTAATGAATAAAAATGAACCCCCGCATGACGTACAATTCCATTCCTGTACGTCTGTCGCAATCTGGGCAACAATCGGCGACTGTCCACCTTACGCCGATTGGCAAATCCTTTCACCACAATGGCAAGCATTATAGTGTATGCCATCGATACGATAATGAGAAGAAGTGTAACGAAGGGCAAATGATAACAATTTATGTACCTTATTGCATGTGGAATTATAATGGATCACTTACGTTTATTTAAACCAATACACCACTGTGTTAACGCTCTATCCGTGATACAATGGCTTCTAAACACCATATAGGGTAACGATGAATCCGAACAAAAAACTCACACATGATGCACTCCCCTACGTGCATCACACCTACTTACTTTACAATGAATAAGTACCATTAAGGGGTGCGTTAAGTAGGTACCATTAACGGCCAAATGCCACATTATGTATCAGTCGGCGTATTTCCCCAATTTCTGTTGTCTTCCACCACCCCACTCTACCAACTTCGATGGTAGTTAATTATCCACAAGCAGCAGTCAGTTGAATCCCAAGCTGTGCCGCCGCCGCCGCGCACGCGCATCTCAAAGTGACTCCGATAGTTTCGAGGAGCGTTGTTGCTTCGATACATACATTATGGTTAGTAATTACGTTTATTATTTGATTCAAGTTAATAATATCTATGTGTAAGATTTAGTGTTGTTTAATGAAGCAGTAAACAATTTAATAGGTATCTACTTTTCACCGCGACTCTACTTCTAGCAGTATTTTGCTTTCCGTAAATAATTTAGTTATTTTATTAAATAATATAAGAAATTGCAAGTAAGTGCATAACATAAGAAGTTTTAGGCATAAAATAAATAAACAAGTTAAGGTAACTAGTAAATACGAGGTACGTACTAAACAAATATTTTACTTAGGTATAGGGTATAGATACTAAATCTATGGGTATAGGTATACCTACTTATCTGTCTATACTTTTGGCAGAAATGTATTTTCATAAATTACTAAAGAAAGTTTGAGCAGGTAAGTGCAACATTCGCGAATACGTCACTTTCTCAGTCTCGTGAAGATTAACTGCAAACCTGTATTTGGAAATACTTACATAAAATGGATTGTATTCTAATGTTCATTTCAATCTTATCGTCAAATAAGCACTTAGTTAAATGCTCTATGCTGCTTGAACCAACGGGTACCTAAACGCAAAATCCTTCGTAACGGGTGTTAGCGTGGGTGGTTCTGGCACCTTGTTAACCGGCAGAGACGTGCGCGCGCGCAGTGACCACTTTCACCGGAGCAGGCGCTAGCACGAGGCACGCCGCGCTGTTACATCACTAGTCATGTTATGGCGAGTTGCGGATAGTGGCCACGCCGAAACAGCTGCCTGGGCGGAATGTGAATCAGCTGTTTGGAGTCAAAACATGCAAGCGGGCCGGTAATAGGATGTGACATTAGATGTTACCTAAGACAAAGAAGGTCGACGACTCTCACTCTTACGGATAACAGAGAGAAAGAAAGCAATAGTGTAATCCAATAGATATACCTATATCCAACTACACACATCAAAAGTGTCTAGGGATCAAGTGAATATTTTTGAAATAAAAATTATTTAAGCAATATTTACCAAATCCAGTCTTCCAGGACGACTTCTTACTTTAATGCTTATGTTTTATTTAACCGTTGCCCCTATATTTAATTAAAATAAACTAAAATTGATGTTTTTGCAAATTGTGGGAAAAAACTCAAATTAACGGCGTCAATTAAATGACAAAAAAATGGCGAAAATGATGATTTTGCTCATTTTTATTGTAAAGATAAGAAAATTAATAATCTGTATTTCCACCATTAACACGAATCACACAATTACAGCGATTTGGCATGCTTAAGATGAGTTCATTAAAATCACTTTGAGGAATGGCCGCCCATGTGTTTTGTAACAAGTCAAAATATTGTTGTAGAGTATGTACGGTATGCATACTTGGCACAGCTCTTCTTTGAAGCATATCCCATGCGTGCTCAACTGGATTGAGGTCTGGCGATTGAGCAGGCCACGGCAGAACGTTGATACGAGCTTCGGCAAGAATGCGTGTTACGACTCTAGCCGTGTGTGGACGTGCGTTGTCATGCATTAGTTGAAATGAATCACCCAACTGGCCTCGCAAAGGGATGATAACATCTGAAACAATCCTCTCTGCGTAAACTTGAGCTTTGAGGTTACCCCTGATCCAAATGAGATCGGTTCTTCCGCCGATCCAAATACCGGCCCATATCATTATTGTTCCCCCACCATATGGATGAACTTCCTGACAATATCTCAAACGTTCATGACGTCCAGATGTTCTCCAAACTCGAGTACGTCTTGTATCCGGTCTCATACCGAAGCGGGATTCATCCGAAAAGCACACATAGCGCCAGTCTTCTTCCTCCCAGTTTCTGTGTTCGCGAGCCCATCGTAAACGGGTCCTGCGATTGCAGGGTGCAATAGGCGGAACTCTGAGCGGCCTTCGGGATCGCAGACCCACTTTACGTAAACGATTTCGGATTGTTTGATCGCTTATTAGCAAGCCTGAGGAGCTGTGGAGCCTCGTAACCAACATCATGGCGGTCATGGTACGACTCCGTCGAGTATTTTGGATATACCGGTCCTGTCTGCGAGTCGTGATGCGAGATCGTCCTCCATGTCGCTCGGCCACGCTGCCCGTCATGCGATAGCGCGTCCAGAGGCGACTTATGACGCTCTGTGTAGTGTTAAGAGTGAAAGCCACAGCACGTTGCCTGGAACCAGCTTCCAACATTCCGACGGCTCGCATCATCACTTCTCGGGTTAAATGATGTCGTCTCTCCATAATAATGTAAATTGTTTCGGTTCCGATGCAGATATTGTAATGATTTTGTCAAAACGCTATAACTCATTTTTGTACAAAACCACATTGACAATCGATTTTCTTCTTATTATCGAATTTTAAACAATATTCCTTATTTAAATGTTAAAACTCACTAAAAAGTATCAATAGCGATACAAAAAAGTTAATATAATTAACCCTAATTGCAGCAATACTCTTAAACGTACTTGATCCCTAGACACTTTTGATGTGTGTATTTAACTTATCTCTGAACAGAGTCTACTCCCGTTCGCCGAGCTACGTCCGTCTGAAACAACTACTACCAAATAAGTAGGTAACAGGTACTCTCCGTTAATTAAAATACAATGCAACCCTTACTGGTACATACAACGCTGCATTCGCATCACGCGTCTTTTAATTTGATCGACTATTTATGTGATTGCAATCGTTTCGGACGGAGAATGAAAGTACAAAATTCGAACTCGAATTACTTACCTAACTTCAAAACAAAAGTACGTATCAGCAGGAGAAACCTATGCCCAGTTGTGCTTGTAGTCATTAGCCTGATAATAATGGCTGTCACACATAATATTAATAACAACAACACTTTTCCACACGTCCCGGTTCTAGATGCCCGCAATTTGCTACACCTTGGTCGCTGTGGCACTGCTGTGGCCTAGCGCAAGCTCAGACAACAGCACATCAGATTCGTGTGGCTTGGAGCCGTGGGGCTCGGGTCCTTGGAGCGCGCTGCTCGAGGAGTGGGCTACTGCGCCTGCGCTCAGTGAGAGACAAGGTACAGACCTTAACCCCGTTGCTGATAATTGTTCGTTCGAAAAAACTCAGGTGCTAGGCACTACATATTACCCACCGTACCAATTATTACGAGTTTTGTAAATTTTAATAACACAAACCAGGTCGCATCATGTTGCTGCCTCCCGCATCCGGTTACTACGTGACAAACCGTGTGGACGTCCCCCCGCCACCGCCTCCACAACACGGCCCCCTCATCCCGCACAGCGTGCCGATGAGTCACGGCACACCTCCTCCAGCAGGCCCGTTCCCTTACGAGGAGTGGTACGAGTCTCCACCGCCTCCGTCCAGCAGTGGCAAGGGCAGCAAGATTGTTAACCGACCTAACCAATCTAATAAGGATAGATTCAAGCCGAGTCCAAGCTACGTAAGTACCTACATTCGAAATGAAACATGCTTACACGTGTAAGTAGGTAAGGTACTTTTTTCGCACATGAACAAGACGAAACAAAAATTTGATTATCGAGTTCTTAGGTTTTCGCGATTGTTACACATAGGAAATGAAACTATTTTTCCGGATTTAAATCGCGTATATTTGTTTTTTCAAACAAACCAAAAATTTGGTTGTTTCCATTAAAATCAATATTGTTTTTAGCAGCCTCTGCCACCTCAGAATCACCAGTATCCGTCACAATCGCACCCCCACTACTCCGCCGGTCCCTCCGCTCAGTACCATCAAACAGGTTCCCCGTCTAACCCGCACCGTGGCCCCGGTCCCATGGGGTCAGCCGTGGATCGCATCGACGACCCACCGCGCAAGACTGTCTCCGAGACGGATCTGTATCTGCTTAGCGCTATAGAGAAGTTGGTCTACCGCGTCGATCTCATGGAGAAGCGCCTGCGCAAGTTAGAGGAGAGCGTACACTACTTTGTCGCTGGACACGATAAGAAACCTGGTAAGTTGCATTTTGCACTGACTCCTCTCGTGTCTTTCTGTAGACCACATCTTCCATAAAGACCGGATGAACCGGATGCAGTTTTTTTAATATGTTAATGTTCAAGCAAGGTGCTTTCCGTAGATACCTATTGAAGACAAGTTTGAGGAGGCTAAGACTATTTATGTTGTCATCGAATTATTGATTGACTTCCTACGATTAGATACCGCGCACAAACAAATATGTGATCTGTAAGTGATGATTTATTTATTTATTTCAGGCCACATGACCCATATAATATATACCTTAAGGACTAACATACATACAATATAATAAAACACTACTTTAAGTAATCTACACGAATTGCAATTGTCGGCGATGTGAGGCGCAATCAGGGGGTTTACACTCGATCTCCGTCCGAAACAATTACTGCCAAATAAGCAATACTTGACCAATTGAAAAGACGCGTGATGCGAATGAAGCTTCATACTTGATACTTGACTTTTAATTTTGTCGAATATTACTTATTTCACAGTAATTGTTTCGGACGGAGGTCGAGAGTAGACCCCCTGGTATAGGTAACCGGCCGCGGTACCGCCGATATAAGACACCCTTCGGCCAAATTTCTTCCTTCATGAAGGTCGACAGATGTTCGGTCGGTACTCTCACCACAAACGAATCGAAATTCACGTTGTGGCAGGGAGTCCAACAGCTCGACCCTCAGGGTGTATTTGGTTTTATGTCTGATATACTCCACCATCTCCTCAGACTTCGTGGAGTAATGCAGCTGCGACAGGTACGGCAACGTCGTCGGTGTGACCATATTGTTTCGCTACACGTTATCATTATCTAAAATGACTAAGTAGTGTTTTTATTATATTAGTATGTATGTTAGTCTATAAGGTATGTATTTATGGGTCTTTGTTAACTGAATGCAAATAAATAAATAAAAATAAATAAATAAAATATTTATGGCGCCAAATAACCCTTGGTAATATATAATAATGGTGTCGTCAAAACGGTTTTTTTGTCACCTAATATGAATAAGGCGTGTTAATATTGAAAGAAGACTGTCGGAACGCACCGCTTTTCCAACTACAACGACTGTCGTCCGCACAGATCCGTGCGTGACGAACTTCACGCGCGTGGGCGAGGCGTGCTACCACTTCTCGGCGGAGGCCGCGGACTGGAAGGCGGCCAACCTGGCGTGCCGAAAGTTGCGCGCCAACCTGCTGGAGCTGGACTCCGCGGCCGAACGACGCGCCGTCGCCGCGGCCATGCTGGCCGACAAGAGGATCCGAGGTGAGTGTCGTATACGCGAGTCTGGAGGCGAGCGGCTCCGGGCTGACTGACACCTCGTCTCCTGCAGGCACAGACGTCTGGACGGGCGGGCTGAACCCGGGCCTGCTGTGGATCTGGTCGCACTCCGCGCGGCCGGTGGCGGGCAACGGCACCGCCGGTGGCAACGAAACCGTCACCGTCGTCGGCGAGGGCCGCTGCCTGGCCTTCGTGCACGACCCCACCCTCAACACTTACGTCTACAGGTAACGGAGAGGGGTTCTAATCCGAGTTGTTTGTGCGATGCGATTCAAACGATGGCCGATCTCACATCGCGGCTCAACATCTGCCCGCTTGAGGGTATAATGACGGCTGCTAGAGACGCTGTCTGTGTGGCCGAGTTCTGGACCTCAATAGTGTAGTGTACGCCATCGACACGGTAAGGAGAGGGTCGGGTATGGGGAGCGTGACACGGGTCTGAAGTACCCAGTGATGACCGACACTTAGTCTGTTAAAAAAAAAATTCGACTACTTTGAACGCCTCACGACTAGACTAGACTTTAACCCTCAAATTGGAGTCATAAGACAAAAACTGAAGACTAATTTAAGTCATAGTCTGTTAACCTTAGGAATTAAAGCTTAAGTCACTGATTACTGAAAAGCAGTGTTGGGCGTTAATCAATTAAATTTCAATCAGAAATTCTATCAGATTAAAAAAATCAATTCAATTGAAATCAATTGCAATTGATTTTAATTGCAATTGATTTCAATTGAATTGATTTTAATTGCAATTAAATTAATTGCAATTAATTTTTTAGTTGTACTAAGAAACAATTGAAACTAACAATTAAAACCGAAAGTACCGAATAACAGTGTCATTACGAATATGGGTTAGGGGGTCGATTGGGGTGTCGGTTGGGGTGTCGGTTGGGGTGTCGGTTCGGGTGTCGGTTGGGGGCCGGTTGGTGGGCCGGTTGTGGGGCCGGTTGGGGGGTGGTCAGGGGTTTGTGACCCACCACCTAACCCACGCCCTAACTCACCCCCATATAAATTTATCATAATTGTCAGTTCTAATTGTTAACTGTTAATCAAAAACATTTAAAATATTGAAAATTGATTAGTTATTAATTGTAGATATACGCGATTAACGATTGATCAATTGATTGATTGATTGATTGATTGTTTAATTAATTGTTAATTGCGGTCCTCGCAACTAACAATTGCTAACATGCTGTTTCGCAATTGACAATTAATTAATTGTCAATCTTTAATTGCCAGAACAATAAAATTTTGCCCAACACTGCTTAAAAGGCTCATAGGACTAAAAGGACTGGCGCCTTACAGTCTCGGGACTCGCGAATCATGGGTGAGTAGTGTGTAGCCGGCAACTTTACACAATTTGCATTTCGTCGGAGATGTGCAATTACACGTACCTAACTAGCATTGGAGACTTCTGCGTGTTTGACAAAAGTAGCCAATTTGAGTTTTGCGTGCAAAAAAAAATTTTTTTTTAGTTAAAGTTTCTGAAACACAAGAACAAACAGAATAAAAAGCTGTCCGAAAATCAATTGTTTGTTTAATAATCTCAGCACAGAGTACTAAAAAAATAGATCTCAAAAGTAAGTGGAATTACGTCTATTTGCTAAGTTTTATTGAAATATCCCTTAGTTCGCCACTATACTTGACACTGGAGATAATAAAAATCGGTTCTCACTACTCGAAAGTATATTGAGAGAAAAACGCCTTAAATTGGAGAAATAGCAAAATCAACCATTAAAGTAATTGCTCCTAAATTAAAGTTAGGCGCTATTTATAAAAATGAATCTTCAAACGTGAACAACCACCCTTCGAGGTGGATGCTTTTCTTCAAAATGAAATGGAACCACTATATAAGTACCCCCTTTCTAACAAAAAAAGAATCATGAAAATCGGTTCACAAATACCGGAGTTATCACGTAACATACATACAATAAAAAAATGAACATACAGACGAATTGAGAACCTCCTCCTTTTTTGAAGTCGGTTAAAAACGATGGCACTCCTGACTGTGCCACAGCAGGTCCACGCTAATCAATAATTCCTGGACCTGTCAATTTTTTTTTATGCGAGTGTGATAAAATTAAAGGCAATCTTATGTTCTGTAATTTGTGTCGATCTTTATAAAAGTGGTTTAAGTCTATACTTTAAAACGCATATTTTTTTGCTTATAAGCGTCACATTTAGTCATCTTTCATTATAAAAGTGAAGCAACTCCAATAATTGCACTAACATCCCATAGATGGCATTACTATTTTACTCAGAGAACTAAAATTACTATACACATTAATTTGCTAAAAGCACATAATTTCAGAATTCATTACAAGGACTTAATTAATTTTTACAATGAACGACATATAGAACAATAGATAGTTTGAGAGTTAGAGATAATATTAACTTTATTTTTTATTTCCAAATGTACGAAAAAGCAATGTGTGCGACTTGTGTGCTTATGTTCCTAATAGCTTCAATTAATTTCTATCGAAAGAGCCATCTGAAGGTATTTGCAGTTTTACGAGTGCCTAAAGGCAAAACTTTGTTATGTATTTGTTAAAACAATACAGTTACAGTTGTTTTAGTCTAAATTACACTAAAATGAATAATCGTTTGGTTGTTAATTCACTAATATTGTTTCAAAAATATAATAAAAAACAGAAATTTTGCTACCCGGATTTATTTTTCTTTTGATAACTATGAAACATTTATCTTGGTACGCCTTTTATATCGATATCTCGGAACTTACGTCAGTTTCCATTCCGGTCAGTACGTGGCAACTAAATTAGCATTATTTCTAGGTATGTATCGTTATAGTTCGTAGACGACATAATTAATGGTTAGGTACTGTGCAAAAATGAAAGTCAGCCGTTGAAATAACAAAGTACCTAATTACGTTAAAACACTCTCCTGTAAAATTTGGTTTTCTGTAGATACACGTCTTTTATTAACGCTACATACGTGGCATTGCTTAGGAAATTAAATATTTTTTAACCGACTTCAAAAAAGGAGGAGGTTCTCAATTCGACTGTATGTTCTTTTTTTGTATGTATGTTACGCGATAACTCCTGTATTTGTAAACCGATTTTCATGATTCTTTTTTTGTTAGAAAGGGGGTACTTCTATAGTGGTTCCATTTCATTTTGAAGAAAATCATCCACCTTTAAGGGTGGCTGTTCACGCATGAAGATTCATATTTATAAATACGCCTAACTTTAATTTAGGAGCAATTACTTTAATGGTTGATTTTGCTATTTCTCTAATTCAAGGCGTTTTTCTCTCAATATACTTTTAGTGAGAACCGATTATTATTATCTCCAGTGTCGTCCTGTATAGTGGCGAACTAGGGGATATTTCAACAAAACTTAGCAAATAGACGTAATTCCACGTACTTTTGAGGTCGGTGTTTTTAGTACTCGGTACTGAGATTATTGTTAAATAAAATCATGGTTATTAGTACTATGTACCTAGCTTTGTCCACTCACTTGTTACACAATAGAAACGTTTTCAAGTCCGGGGTAGGTTTTGTTAGAGCTAAATGGAGGTCAGATATGGAATACACCGGCAGGTCTAATTTTATTTTCAGTATGACATGGAAACAAACCGTACCAGGGTGCGAAGTACGACACGTTCTTAGGTATCGTCATTCCTAGAAAAGATACAAATTGAACGACGTCACACGTACCTGCACCAAAAAATTATCAATTTTTAATATTAGTAAACACGATTATAAACTGCAAAGTATAATTTTATTTATAAACTAGGGTCCAATAAAGGCACTAGAGGACTCCAGCGCGTAACGGCCTGGAAGAGCTGGAACCGTTCCGAATAAGAACGCGACCGCGTCTTGCGAACCAAACTCGCAGGTGGAACTTGCACTTGCAGGGGCCAGGAGTGCGCGCTGCGGCACCGCTTCGTGTGCGAGGCGGCCGAGGCGCCGGCGCGGCTCAGCAACGAGGTGGCCCGCGTCGCCCGCGCCGCACGGCTGCGGCGGGGCCTCGCGGAGGGGGAGCGGGGCGGGGAATAACACAAAAGCCTTTGTCGCAATGCCTTATTATTCTAAATATTTACAGGTGTAAGAATCACAACAAAAGAACTTATTTGTAGATAAAGTATCCTCGGCCGGAAGCGCCGGGAGCGCGCGCGCGGTCCCGCCGCGGCCGGCCCGTATTTACATTATTTATTTATTTATGTAAGTTTAAGTTCAAGGACGATTCACCCTCAAGTGGGCGTGCCGCGGGTGCGTTCCGAGGATGCCAAAGAATTGCCGTGAATCGTCCTTAAGGAACAACGGTCACGAAGTGCACGAGACCGGTGCCGACTTGTGTAATGTGCGCACGAGCGACTTTCGGTTCACGCGTGGAGACTAGTGCTCCGTCCCGAAAGGCGCTTCTGCGGAATACGTTTTGTCGGTGTTGTACTTTCCGCGCTACCTTCGATCCGTTTGACAATAAAACATTTCACAGTTCACGAGATTTTCATTTGACACTAATATTGTTTCTACAAAAAAACACAAAATGTCCGTTCTGTACTTAAAATAAGACAATAGTAAATAGAATATGCCTAGTGCCAAATAAAAGCTCGGTTACATTAGTACGGCAAACAAATAAACCATGTTAAATTGAAGCTTCCACGCGACCAACGAAATGGTCAAGAGCGACGTACGTAATTTTGCAAGTCAAGAAATTATTTTTCATCACACTCGCTCGTAAACAGTGTCATAACATGCAGGCAAAGCCAACCGTAATGTCCTAAATTACGCCCACGGGCTTTTTCACTACATTACTGCCTTATAACAGTAATAGATTAATTTTTTAATTTCATTGCACTACACTTCTCAACGTCAAGATTAAGCAAAAAGTATTTACGCTCGAAAAATCGAAATGAGTTTCGCACAAACTGAAAAACTAAACATTTGCAATTTAACTGTTTTACTAAATTAATTTTATAAATTCAAATTGAGTATTTTTAGTATTTTGAAATGATTTATTTTATATCTTATACATCACGGCTGCATGCGTTTTTGTCTTTTACAACATTTTAGTTCGAGTTGTACTATTTATAGAAGAAAAGGTGGTCACCTGTTTACAAGAAAAAAACAACGAGCCATTTGCAAAATCCGTAATTGGTGTGTTGTACATAGATATCGTTGGTTGTGAAGCGTAATTTATTTTTCCTGCATTTATCTTTGTATTTATTTCCTCGCAAATGTGATGAAAAACATTGTACGTAACACGGGCGGTACGGGAATTACGAACCTGGACTCCGAAAGCCCTCAATCTTCGACTTAGGGCTTCTAATAATCTCATTCGTAATTCCTTATTTACAGCCCTTCATACAGAATGTACCATGAAACATCGGAGACCTTTCCGATCCTTTTACGCCACGCTCTATGGTGAATTGGTAGGCCAAATCGCAACCATAAAAAAGGCCATACAAAAAAGGTACTTGTATTTTTTTCAAAAATGCTTGGAAGTGTTCGTTGCGAAGAAAGAACTCGCAAAATATATCATTTAGTGAAGTATCTGCTCACTAGCAGCTACTTCCGTTATTTCGAGAATTACAAAAATATTGTCTACAGTAGGAGTTATTTTGGGTTGAATTATGGAGCACCAATGTACCTGCATCACATAGGTACTAAAAAACGGCGGTAAAGTAAATGATACGTACTTTGCAGTGTTTTTTTTTGTATTTCTTTGTATTTTTCACATTTTCTTTTCGAAAATGAATTCAAGCGAAAGTACAATAGTGCACTGTAGTATACACTCCGCCTAATTTAAACCAAGAAGCAAAAGTTGTCATGTGAACTAGTTTTACTTTTTCTATTAAACATTCTGCTTACGTTCTTTTAGTCATTTATTTTTTCCTCGCATTGTTTGAGAAAAGCCTGTACCCACGGCCGTGCCTCTCAGCCTCTAAACCGCGCATTTGTGCGGGAGACGAGCACCCTTTCCTTACGCAATGGCATCACTGGCGCAAGTTCAGGCATGTAGCCGGTCCGTCCCGGCCCGGCTCGCGGCTAGTGCAGGTAGAGACGAAGTCTGCCGCGAGGTTCGGTGTTATCAATCAAAAATTGCGTCTCAACATTGTATGTAATATTAAACTAACAGCGTATGTAATATTAAAAGCGCGGTGTGTCTACGTGCAACTCGATGGAAGCTACGTTTGTGTGCGTCGCGTTGTACAAAAATATAATGGTATAGAATTTGATAGGAGTATAAAGGTGCTTTTCCACCGGCGAGGCGAGACGAGGAATGAAATTTGTATAGCGACATTTCAACTCTCTCCTAACGCATTTTCGGTGGAAATGGTCCGGATTGACGACGACGCGCGAGGCGAGAATTGAATTTGTTGATTTAATATTGAACCGTATTGCTGTCTGCATAGAGTATTGTACTCTGCAATGGAAATACGATTTGTCGCGCGAGTTCGCGATGGCTATTAATATCAATCGCGATCGTATCGTATGCCACATACGATTTGAAATTTGAGAAATAGGTGATTACATCCGACTTTTTTTCCGTATTATCTACGTTGTTTTATATGCGTTTATATCGCTAGACGAACTCAGCAGTACTGAACCTTTGCTACCCACAACCACAACTCGGACTCGCGCGAGCTATTGAGGGCAATCTCGTCTCGCCTCGCCGGTGGGAAACTATCTCGGCAGTCGGGTGCGGAGCCCTGGAGTACTGCGTCTCGCGTCCAGCGGCTTCGCCACGAGAAGGCGCCCGAGGGCACCGGCACTAGTTGAAGTGGAACTTGAACTGGAAGGGCGAGCCGTACTGGAAGTGGTGGAAGGGCGCGTGGAAGGGGCCCTCGTGGCCCCCGGCCCGCTGCGCCTCGGGGTCCAGCGGGTCCACGCCCTGGTCGAACTGCGCGCGCTTCTCGGGGTCCGTCAGCACCTGCGGAGCGGAACGGTCAGCCCGGGGCCGCGTCGCCGCCGCCGCCGCCGCCAGCACGCGTACTTCCTTGGCCGCGGCCACGTCGATGAACTTCTTCTCCGCCAGCTTCTTCTCGTCGCCGTGGAAGTTGTCCGGGTGCCACTTCTGCGCCGCCTTGCGGTACGCCTTAGTGATCTCCTGCTTGGACGCGGACCTGCAACGGACCTGCGCTCGGATCGGGCTCGGCTGCGGGCGGCGGGCGGCGGCCGAGCGGCGCGAGGGCGGGCGCACCTCTTGACGCCCAGGATCTTGTAGTAGTCCCGCTGCTCGGACTGCTTCTGCATCTTCTGTGCGCGCTGGATGCCGTCCTTGGCGCGCTGCAGCCCCTCGTCCAGCTCCAGCGCCTCCTTGTAGGCCAGCAGGGCTGCGGACAGAGCGGGTCAGCGCGGGCGGGCGGCGGGGCGGGGCGGGGCGGGGCCGCTCACCGTCGTCGAACATGTCCAGGCCCAGCAGCGCGTCGGCGCGGTCGCACAGCAGCCGCGCGTCGCGGCCCAGCGCCAGCGCCTCGCCGCAGCGCGCCGCGGCCTCCGCGAACAGCTCCTCCTGCGGACCAACGACGCCGGTCACCGAACGCCCCGCGCCCGCAACCGCCCCGCCCCGCCCCCGCCGCCCCCGCTACCTTGACGCTGCAGCTGCACAGCCACTTCTTCGCCTCGAACACCACCAGCGGCACCTCGTCCTCCGCCTGCAGCACCTTGTTGGCGCTGGCGATGCAGCCCGAGAAGTCCCGGGCCTCGCTCAGCTCCTCGCACTGCAGCAGCAGCTTGTCCACCTTCTTCAGCTTCTTGTACAGCGGGAAGCACTGCTTGTGCTCGGGGTCCAGCCGCAGGCACTCGCGCGCCTCCTGCGGAAGGTTCCGCCGTTTGAGCGCCGCGAAGGCGCGTAAGCGATTATTCCACGGGCAACATTTTAACACTCGACGACGGTTTTATAAGCTCCTCGTTCCCTACGCTGGCCTCCCTGAGAGAACAAGCGAGAAACTCCAGGGATCGCTTTTATCGAATAAACTCAAACGCTACGGGATGCTTTTGAATCGCAACTATACCATACCATACATCTTTATCAAATACGTAGCTTCTATTCCCCATAAAAGAATCGTTTACCTTAGTCCAGACGAAATCGTGGTACCATGAATTTGGGCCTAATTCTAAGATCAATATTAAATATATCTGAACAGTGTGCGGTTAGGTATTTAATGTGGTGTTAGTGTTTGTCTGTCAATGTAGTGTGTAGTTGTATGCAGCAAATACCAACCGCCTGCTGTACATGAATTTATGGTAAGATAATAACTACTCTATCAGAATCTAACGGAGAGACCTCAAGGGTCGTCTTACGATCTGTCAAGTGTAGCCCTACAACCTAACGGTGTGTAGCGTAACCTAACCATAAATATATAAATGGAGAGATATATAGTATAAGTAAGGAACTCTGTCACCAGGAGACCTAAGGTGACAAACGGAAGTTTTTTCCTTAATGAAATTATGTATACTTTTACGAGTATCCAAAATATTTGAGTAAATGTAATATAATACTATAGTTATAACACCAGTCTGCTTAAACTTTTCTCTAAGAGTAACCTGAGAACCTAAATGGTAAACAGAACGAATAACTCATTTTTACAACATAAATACGGTTTGTATGTCTGCTGCTTTACACCACATTAAAACCCCATAGGACATTATACTATGGTAGTAACTAAAGTAAATTAATCTAGCAATAGCAACATCGGTAAGCTCGTATTCTACAGATTATGTATGCAACAGAACTCAACACGCTGGCTAAGGAAGATATATGCGGAGACCATTAAAGTTTATTATCAAGCGTCACTCCCAAAAAGACAATTTTATTAACAAGGTTTTCTATTTATGGTAGATCATTATGGCAATGGAAATGTCCAAGTATTGAGTCCTTCGGAACACCCATTTTTATCAGAGAATGCAGAAAAGTTATTCTATTTATGTGTACTTTTTGAATTTTACTATTAAGATATGACAAGTTCCAATGTCTTTTCGTTTACTCTGTAGTATTTCAATTTCCTAACAAGAGTAATATGGTCTACACAAGGAAATACCTTCGAGAAGTCTCTTCGAAAACTCCAATAGTGTTTTGGGACCTTTTCAAGTTTCTAAGCAACGAATAAATGTTTTAGTAGCGCTATTCCCGCATTGCTAGTCGACCTACCATTAGTGAACCTATGTTGTTCACTGAAAAATATGATTCCCATCGAAATAGGACAGAAGTCGAGTCAACACGACCTTTTTGATCATTTTGCTTAAAGCTGGTGGAATTTAAACATATAAGGCTTGTAGTTGCTAGGATCAACTTTCGTACCGCTCGTGAAAGAAGGAATAACCTTGCGGTGTTTTATCAATGCACCCCGTTAAATGTGGGGAGGTTAGAAAAACTACCGAGTCTACAACTCTAGTCGACGTCCTAGCGGTTTCCAGCCTCTCGGCGTGTACAGATTTAGAAGCGTCAATGGCGTCCTGCGGACTACCGCGACGAGCTCGAGTGCGCCCTGCGAACGCCGACGTTCTGGGAGGCCGAGGGCGAGAGAGGCGCGGGCCGCACCTGCAGCGCGTCGCCGACGTGGCCCAGGCGGTACAGCAGCTCGGCCAGCCGCAGGTGGCCCTCGGTGGAGTCCTGCTCCAGGCGGTTGACGGCGCGCAGGTCGGCCGCGGCCGCCAGCAGGTCGTCCAGCTGCGCCAGGCAGTGCGCGCGCAGGCGCCGCAGCGGCGCGCTCCAGGGCGAGGCGTCCAGCAGGCGCGAGGCCAGCGCGGCCGCGGCGCGACAGTCGCCGGCGCGGGACAGCGCCGCGGCCCGCAGCGCGTCGGCGGCCAGCGCGTCGGCGCGCGCCGCCGAGCGCCGCGCCTCCTCGTGCGGCTCCGCGGCCGCCTGCGGCGAGGGGCGGGGTCAGTGAGCGTGCACGGGCGCGACCGCCAAGCGGGGCGGCGAGGCCGGCCGGCTCGGTCGTAGCGGTTCCAGGGAAACGGTCCTAGAGGACTGTCCGTGAGTTTTGAAGATGTTGCGATCGTTCGGTACGGTCAGCAAGATAAAAGGCAATTTGCACGAAACTTTTCTTTGTGCCATTCGATCCGGTCCCTGGTGAGGACCAATAGTCTCCATGGGACCAACTGAGGTAAGAGTACTCGAAATGTCAGAAATCGCGAAGAAGAATTAAGTAAAAACAAATTATAATCATAACATTACTTTTAAATTTCAAACAGCTTTATTTTACTAATAGAGAATTGTCACCTTTCGCACAATTTTTAATCAAAATGGTCTCAAATGTGGAAACAAATACATTGAAGTAAAATTGCAGCCACCACTTACTATTAGCAGTAGAAAGCGAATCAATCATAGACCTTTTATGTTATTTTGCTTTCCACTATTATTTTGAAATACATAACACGTATACAATTCGTTAATTTCCTTAACTACCTAGAATACCTAATGATTAGATATGTCCCTACAAAATGTACGATAAAAAGTTTTTTGCGATTTCCCACATTTCAAGTACTCTTACCTCAGTTAGTCCCATAGAGACTATTGATCCTTACCAGAAACCAGATCGAATGGCACAAAAAAACATTTTGTACAAATTGCCTTTTATCTTGCTGACTGTACCATTTTTTGAAAACCTGTGAATGCCAATCAAAATATCCTCAAAATTCATGAATAGTCTTCTCGAACCGTTTTCCTGTAACTATAACGATTAAGGTAACTGGCCTTGCTGTACCGTCTCAAATTTACACCTGTATAGTTAAAAATTACTTTCCTATAAATTTACCACGCCGAGCGCCTTAAAACAATGGTTAAGAATTTAAATAAGGCAAAGTTGACGAAATTGCGTGTACTACAAATAATTACATGTGAAGAAATAAATTCACAGCACGTGTAATGCGGAACTCGAAATTTAGCGATAAATGTACGCGATTGCAGCTGTCTTCGTTTATCACCGTGTTTTGTTTAAGAACGGCGTTGCGTCATGTCGTACGTGGCTTCTAGGTGTCCTACAGCATTGCCACATCAGAGTGTAACAATCATCAGTTCCCTGTATTAGTTACACTATACAGTTATTTCATATTACAAACTGTTGATTTTGTTTAACTTAAAATTCCCCCAGAACATGACCAATAGCTATTTACAAAATTACAACACCTTGATTTTTTCAACACATAAAGATACTTCATTTTCATAATACGAATATATTGTTATCAAAATATGTAATGTATTACAGACAACATAACAGCTTTTCAAATACTCCATAAAAATATCTCAGTCTTGTTTAATATTCACGCTGAAGTAAATAAAATAAACAAATTGTAATTCTGTCAGTCGGTAATGTAATGCAAACATAGTTATTAAATATACAATAATCAAATTATAAAATGGATGACGTATTTCAAATAAATAAAATTGTAGTATAGATCACCAGATAATACCACCACTGCACGTACATCAGAAGATAAGAAAAGAGTGGATGGTCACAAAGAGAAATAACAAAATTGCTGATGCAATACCTATTATTTCAGTAAATTTTGTTTTATATGAAGCCATAGTTTTGTATATACTATAAAATTACAATATTAACATGCTCTTAATCCTAACCTGATCTAATTAATATTATATATTAATGTACATAATAGTGTGACACAATACATATATTAGCAGTGTTATTTAAACCTATTTCAAATGTATGCAAAGATACAAGATGCTAAATAAATATATGAAAATAAATAAATCAATGTAAATCATTAGCATCATAGTTCAAATCATTCGCATAATGATGAAATTTTCTAAATTTATTATTAAAATATTGTGGTATATCATAATAGGCTGTTGTCAGCTTCGCAACGTTGATGACAATCATGTGTAAAATACATATTTAAATACGTTATGGGAATGGGAATTTATTTCACATGCAGTAAATAGATAAATATACTCACAACTTGTAAATAGTCTTCTTTGGCATTATCATACTGTGCTAGCTTAAAGTAGACATTGGCACGGTGCAACCTTGCAGCTGTGAAGTCTGCCTTCAGTTCCAACACCTGTCAATAACAATTATTCACTAATAATGTTACAACTAGCTTCTCTGCAAAATAATCATCATCACATATGACAGAAGATTGTTTGTATATGACTGTTTGTTACCTGAATAAATAAAAAATTACTTTTGTTTGATATGTTTAATTGGTAGTGGATTGCTAACGGCTAAAACTATAACAAACATGACTTTTTAACATGACGTGACCATGGGACCTGTAAAGGGCCCGAAAACAAATATACGCAATTTAAATTCGGAAAAATAGTTTAATTTCCTATGTGTAACAATCGCGAAAACCTAAGAACTTGATAACTTATGAACATGCTTATCAAAGTTCGCTTCTCTAGTCTTTGCAAACATACCAATGCCTATGTTGATACATTTTAATAAAATAAACAAAATCAGGATTCCTACTTGACTATAGTTTATACACATGATTGTGTCTACACATTTCTTATTATGAAGTCACACATTCTAGGACATTTTCTCAGTTGGTAACATCCAAGATAAGAACCAATATGAACATAGTTTATTGCTCTAGAATATTCTGTACAATATCTGTATTTACCTTGGTGAAGTCTTCAAGGGCAAACTTTGCTTTACCAAGTGCATAGTACACCGTACCACGTTTGAAGTATGTGAGGTAGTTGTTTGGGTCGCCCTCTGCGCACATAACATTGCAGTAAATAGTTAATGCTCTTAGCGACTTTGTTGTTAAATTCATGAATGAAATAAGCTGCTCTATACATTAATGATATAGTACAAGCGTTCGTAGAGAATAAGCCGATGTAACAGCCGGCGCGGCCTTGACATACACCGAGGACGTCGCCTGCTCCACATCCTAATGAGGCGCACTCACCCACGGCTGCATGATAATGAGTAAGCGCGTCCGACAGCTGTCCTCGCGCTAAAAAATCTCGCCCCAGTTCCAGGTGCTTGTTCACCTCAGCCTGCGTCGCGCACTCTGAAACTACACACCACAGTCAGCACCCTCGAGCCTCCCACATTATACTCAAAACTTTGCCGTCAAATGCACTTACATTCTAACACTACTTCTAATACTAATAATACAAGGCATGGCGTGACTTTGTTCCAGTTGATATTCGCTAGAGAGTCCATTATAATATTATAATTTACTAACTGCAGTCTTAATGAAAGTATTTATCAATTAATTCATTGCAAACTAATTTATATGACAGAGCCACAATCCATTTTGTGATTTTTTCTTCGTCTCTTTTCGTGGTTTTTTCTGATTGGTCCAACAAATCAGACAGATGGTCAACGCATTGTTGCCATTACTATGAAATTGTCTGATGTAACATTTTCACTACACGCTACGCTATAAAATTAAAAACAAAAGAACATAATAATTGCATTAAAAAAAATGAAAAACTACAAACTATTACTTATAATCATCTTCTAATACTAAATAATAACAAATAACATATTTTTGAACGACTCAACCGCTGTGTTGCCAGCTTCTAATATTACCGTGAAATATAGCGAAATAGCTGAACCATCGACAGGCGGTATAAGGCGGCTTTAGACTCCTATTATCACTGGCTCGCTCCAGCACTCTTTGGACGAGATTCGCCAAGCAGAGTGTCACACTTGCCAATATTTTCGATAGTTTTTTAGGTACGTGGAGTGTCACTTGTGTCAACGATTTCAAATGGTTTGAATTGTTTTGTAAAACTACGAAATATTATAATTCATGAAGTTCACGAGGCCGTTTTATTATTTGATAGGGGAACGATAAATTCCATTCCAAAAGTACGTAAAGAAAATTTTGCTGTATCGAATTGTGCATTTTTTAATGTTGTACCAAGTGAACGGGGCGAATAAGTCGTACGCCTGATGGTAAACTACACGCCTGTTCATAACAGTGAATTAAAGTTGTAATGCCACTCGGAGCTTCAAATCGCAAAGATCTGAGGCGCACTGCAATGCGCTAGAGACAGAAGTTGACATGTCCCTTGGGCTTGTAATTTCACTAGCACCTTTACCCTTCAAAATCGGAACCACAAACATCGGAACTCAGTAACGCTTACATTTGATTGGCGGTAGAATTAGGTAAGTTGCCAGTACTCGACTGGACGTACTATTTCACAAGAAACTACTGCTACTACAGTACTATGCAATGCAATATAAATAACATTTTCACAAAAGAAGTGAAACACATCCGAATCAATTTAAAACACAATTAATAATGTAACTCTTTAACATTGCCAGGTGAAAGTCATTATAGTTTTCTATTATTTAATGCCGTGAGATTCTGGTACACCTATAGTATATTGCAAGATTGTAAGCATATGTGATACCAACATCGCAATAGATTAATTTGTAGCTTAGTTTGTCCCTGTTTGTAAAGATATTGGGAATTTGGAAATTGGTTATTGTATAACGAAAAAGCGGCAACACTGCCGTTCTTTCATTTCTAAGTTTCCGGTTAGTGTGACAAAATCTTTAAATATTTCTTATTTACTACAATTTTCACAGAAATAAGTGTTGATTTGTTCAATGATTTTGTTTGATAATCCCTCGATACCCTATAAAATATCAGATTACTTAATGTTGACGAGATTAATTGAGATTAGTTGTATTTAAATGTCAACATAACCTCTGAAGTTTGATTGAAGAGGGTTTATCTAAGTGGTGTTTTAGGAATGGCAGACACAGCGCCGTCCACTGCGCCTAAGGCGAAAGCGCCTAAAACTAAGGCCCCAAAAGAGAAGGCCGCGAAGGCTGCCCCAGCAGCGCCCGCGGAGCCCGCAAAGGTGCCGCGCAAGGTGTCGTCTAAGCCGCGCCACGGACGACTCTACGCCAAGGCTGTCTTCACCGGCTACAAGCGCGGCCTACGCAACCAGCACGAGAACACAGCTCTCCTTAAGGTGAGACTTTGTTAGGTTAAATTTGAACATACTGTCAAAAACAAATTATAATAATGTCACTTCATTATAGTTTTCACACAATATGAACTTTCTGTTTATTTACTGCTTTGTTAAAATAGTTTATAACTAGTTTTATTTGATATGATGGAAAGACATTTGAAACCTGATACTCTCTACAGATGTGTTGACAAAATTGACTGATCACTATCTTCACCAAAAACGTGGCTAATAATTGTAAACAATGACATTGAGGCAAACACTGACTTATCATTCCAGATCGAGGGTGCTCGTCACCGCGATGACGCTGTTTTCTATACAGGCAAGCGATGCGTATATGTGTACAGAGCTAAGAAAAGGACACCTATCGCTGGTGGCCCGCGCGGAAAGAAGACGAAGCTGCGTGCCATCTGGGGCAAAGTGACACGTCCGCATGGCAACGCCGGCGGAGTGCGTGCTCGCTTCAAGTCCAATCTGCCTGCGCAGGCCATGGGACACAGGATACGAGTGGTCAGTGTCATCCTTTACAGTAATACCCTGCATTACGTGAGGGATGCGTTACGGATAAAATCGCGTTAAGAAAAATTCGCATAAAACGCGGTTCTATCTTTTGTGTGGCCAGACTGGTGTTATAAATTTTTGGTCGTGCTAGTGTCTTAACTAACATAACTTGACCTAATGACTGCTACCAGGGATAGAGCAGGGTATGATCAAATAACAAGTATTATAATTATGGACGTGCTTTATTTATGTTTCTTTAAAAACTTTAGAAAACTGTCACAAAGAAACAGACTTTAGTTAACTATTTCACTTTTAGTTGTCTAAAGTTTTTTGGTTGACTCAGAGGCCAAATTGTCGTCCAACTTCTGTAGCTTTGCCTCTGTTATCCATCTTTTTTAAAACTTTTATCTTCGTCTTCAAACTCAAGCTCTCACACTGGTCACAAATTAAGGGAGCCACCAAGAAAGAACTATTATTTCATTGGTTAATTCAAGCAAATAAGCCGAATAAAATCTGATTAATCAACCTTTCAATGCATCTGCATAAAGCGGGGTTATTTAGTGCAAAATTTGAAAATCGCGTTATAACGGAATCGCGCAAAGCGGGGTCGCACTAAGCGGGGTATTACTGTATTTCTTAAACGCAGCTCCCTCTTTGCAGAAAACTAAATTCTGCAACAAAAACATTGCATCACTCAAAGTCTTCTTTGTCTTTGTTTTGACTGTATTATGTTCAATTGACATTACATTGATGGAAATGGCACTGTAGTTGGATCTTTGCCTTTTTGATTTTGAATGCGAATTTCAGAATGCATTGTATGAAAAATAAGCATTTGTTGATGCAATCATATGGAAAGGCTTCCATTTTATTACGCTTATGATGCAATTATGAACACTTCTTTACTGTTGTTGGGTGTATGAGTTCCTCTTTTACATTTCTGAGCATGTTTAATAAAAATTAATTTTCTCAAACATGTTCAAAATATTTGCATTACTTTCAAAAAACGAACACGGAAAGTTGTCATTTATGGACTGTGCAAGTTCTTCCCGCCCATGCTTACAGCTGTCCATTGCCTTAAACTTTTAATGGTCTATCCACACATATCCGGGCCGTGCCAGAGACGTGGACGGGCCGTGCTCTGTCAGGGGCTCAAAAAAAATATCGTTGCGTATATTTTGTATGAACTCGTTCCAAATGTCCGTGTCTGGGCAGTTCATACAAACTAGCACGCCCGGCCACGTCCCGGGCACGGCCCTGATGTGTGTGGATAGTCCTTTAATCTATCTACTAACAATGAACTATGTAATCAGGCAAAAGAAAAACACATACAGACAACTGCCAAGTGTTCGTAATTGCGAGAATTAAAAATAATTAATTATTAACCTACCTGTAGCACTTATTTTAAAAGAACAAGGCGGTAAAATAAACTGAAGTGCTTTGGTATTCTGTTTTGGTTTTCGACTATTTTTTTATTTTAGTCGCTTTTGTATTTTCGTCACGAAAATGAGTTCTAGTGAGAAGGGCGATAACGAAAATACAATAATGGATACACATTATACACGTCATTAGAAGTTAAGCAGACTACAATGGGTCTGGAAAAGCAATAAAACTTTCTTTTAGCAATTCTGAAAAGCTGTCAGTATAATCTTCATTCATTTAGCACAGTGAGAATGATGTTGAAACAAATTTTCTCTTTCAGATGCTGTATCCATCCAGGATCTAAGACCTGTTATTTAGTAAGCTTACAATAAAAAACCCAAAAAAACTGATTTTAGTCCTTTTATTTTCTATCGAACCTATTTGTATTCCTTCCGATGAATTACACGACGACGTAGGTCAAGTGCGAGTTTGATCAAACCAGTAATTAGTCAAAATCATTATTTCACGAATTATGTGTGTAAAATTCATTTTAAAAAACTTTGAGTTTCTTAATTTCCACTTGAGTATATTAAAGTAATAAGAAAGGCGTCTAAGAAATTGATCGAAGCGATACACTTAAGAATATTGTCTGAAGAACGTGCTGATTCGTTATACGATGGGATGTACTTTATCGGATCATATAAAAACCTGGAAACCGGCTAAAATAAGTCTTAAAACGAATAATTTAAGTAAAATATCGTACGCTATTACATATCGTTGTACATATAGTAGATGTTGAAAATAAGGGGAAAATCCCTTACCTTACTTCGTACGTACAGACGACATCACTTGCGACTACACATTGCATTCGAGGCGATATTACCTATATAACCTGTACACATTAGTAGTTTATGTGACTGTTAGATAATGGAAAGGCGTTAGAAGACGAGTGTGGGTTATGAATATATAATGATCAAACTACTCGTAAGTGTACTCAAGTTGCTATAATAAAGTATAATTTTTAATAGTTATTGTCGTCTTATTTTTTATATTTTTTAAATTATTTTTTATAATAACTAACTGACGGGGCGAACAAGATGTGCGCCTGATGGTGAGCGTTACGCCTGTACATAACAGTTGCAGTACCACTCAGAAAATCACAAAGATCTGAGAGGCACTGCCAAACCGGCACGCGCAGTAATGATCATATTACTGCTTGGCTGTAGAAATAAGTAAGGTGCCACTACTTTTTTTTATAACGCGCACACTCGGTACTTCTCTGGACAACTCTTAACTCAAAGAGCTCCACTACTAAAACTCTTATACTACTGTCTGTACCTATACCCGAGGCACTAGCCTCTTGAGAACCGGATGAAGTACGTGACAACGGTCTGTTTGTGTATAGGGATGTCCCTGTACACAAAAGGTACAATAAAAGGTTCCTGTGCACGCACCGTTGTAATGACCTCGTATATCCTAAGGGACGGATGGTAGGGAGGATCACTATAATCAAAACTTTGTAGAAAGGTACTACGGGGACTGTACTAGCTTATTTTAACAGTCGTCGCTAGCGATTACGTGTAAACTATTTTTTTTAAGGCAAATTGTAGAGCGCCCTCTAGTGGTCCCAAGAAGAAGTAACATTTACATACATATAATTATTACGTTAGCGACGAATGTGACTTTAAGGGTAAAGATACAGATTTTGACGTCGTGGTTGTTTTGTATTGCCGCTAGAGGCCGCGAGTTGTTCCTTCCGGAACTGGTAATAAGTAGCCGTAACATGAATTTAGAGCCCTTGTCCACCAGTGGAACAGAGCAGGCTTATAAAAACACTATTAAACGTTGATAATATGCTTTTACATAATGTAAATACTGTAGTTGTATGTTGTAAACAGAAGTACTTGTATTGAAAATCATTAAAATGTTCTATCATTTTAATGTTGTGGTTACCAATTTAGTAGCAGTAGAGCTCCTTGTGAAAGACTTCGTCTTGGGGAGTATTGTCACCTTACTTATTTCTGCCGCCAAACAGTAATGTGAGCATGACTGCGTTCCGGTTTTGAAGGGTAAGGGTGCTGGTGAAATTACAGGCACATGGGACTTGTCAACTTATGCTTATGTCTCAGGGTGACAGGCGCAGTGGCAGTGCCCCTCGATCTCTGGGTTTGTAGAATCTGAACCCGTGGTCTGTTTCTTTGCGATTTAAAGCTCTGGGTGGCACTGCACCTGTTATGGATAGGCGTGTCGCTTACCACCAGGTCCACGACTTGTTCGTCCCGTGACTTGGTATTATAAAAAAAACTACGCCGCTAGATGTCACTGCTGCTAAGTTTAAGATCTCAAGTATATAAATGTATTATCTATGTTTAAGATTTTGGGCGGGGAACGTTAAGTTGTGCGTCGTGCTCACCTGTTGTGTGTGGTTTGAGAAATAAAATTGATTGAAAGAACTATGTGTGTTTTCCAACACTTTTGTCCTGGGTTGTACCTAACCATAGACCTACGAGTCAGTGGTTGTAACGGAAGCTTTCTGGCATACCTCAACTAGTTGAGGGACTTGGCCGTCCCTCAACTGTCATGCTGCATGAAATTTGAATAGCATAAAAATACTATACCTACTACAGGTTGTGACGAAGATCAAATTTAAAATTTGAGACATGAGATAATGGAGGTCAAGGGGTACAATGTTCAAACACTAACATACAATTTTAAATTTTAAAAATATACAATTTTAATGCAAAAAGCGCGCACAAATGTGAAGAACAGAAAAATACCGAAAAAAGAAAGTAGCACGGATGTAAAGTTTTCAGACGAATTGAAGTTTCAATAATAATCGCTTTTTATCAATTATGCATATTATTTAGTCTTATCCCTGATCATTTCCTGCTGATTTTACCTACGTTTAGTTAGAATCTGGAGCTGCTCGTTCTGGCCAGAGTGATATTAGCGCTTGAAGATACCTTTTTCCATCCTACTTTCCATCTTGACTTTGTTTATGATACAAAGAGACAGGACGAACAAGCCGTGCACCTGGTGATAGCAGTTGCAGGGCCACTCAGAATCAGAGCTTTAACTTGCTAAGTTCTGAGAGCCTCTGCCACTGCGCCTGTCACCCTAAGGCATAAGTTGACAAGTCCCATGGGCCTGTAATTTCACCAGCACCCTTACCTTTATTTATTTATTTATTATATTACATATTGCTTACAGATTAATATCCAAACACAATAGTAGGTACCTAATTCTTAATCTAATATCATAGATTTAATTAATAATGTAATCATATTTAAAAAAGAATTGATACAAAATAAATTGAATGAAAACTTTGCAAATCATTGAATTTGATATATTGCATAAAATAAACTGAATAAAAAATTAGATAAAAATAACAAATCATGGAATTGGACATAACGCAAGTACATTATTAACAATCAAATTTTAAAACATTAACATAGTATTAATTATTCGGGATGCACAATACTTAGATGATGCTACTGTCTATGGTCAGTGACTCGAGACATCGTCTCGCGGAAACCTTAAAATGGGCTTCCAAGCATGCAAAGAGGTCCAAAGAGGAATCAAAGATAAACATCCGATTGAAGTACTTAAGCGTAGTACGTACGTACGTACTTAAGTACCTTTGAAAACCGAAGCACAGTAATGCTCACATTACTGCTTGGCGGCAGAAATAGGTTAAGGTGGCAGTACTTTCATCGAGGAACTCTTTAGTAGGTAAGTATTGTAATAGCCATTATGTTGTCATCACAAGGCCGTGAGGCTTGTTTGTAGCTTTTAATGCCTGCGTGGAATTAAACTAAGATGTTTTTTTTGGATTGATATACAAAATACTATATGTACATTGACTTACAATTATATGGACGTCGGGTCCGCGCTAAAAAGTGTCCGCACTTGTAAGGCGCTAAAATCGTATACAGAGCGCGACACTCCGCTTTAGTCTTCATTTGTTCTACTGACAGTGCGATACTGCGATGACATTACAATTTAAATTTCGAATAGGTTGACTTGGGACATTTTTTTCGTGGTTTTTGTATTAGACCCGTCGTCCATTTATTTGTAAGTCAATGTATATATAAGAAAGTTTATACATATGTCGGCGAATTACTTTTTCGAATAGTGATGCGAGTGACTTCACCTCGGTGTTACATAAACCATCAGCTACACTTAGGTAGGTAGGTATATTCTATTATAGACGAGTGTAAAAAGCGGTTGCAATCATAATAAGTACATAATGGAGACAATCTTTGCAATAGTGCACGGTTGTATTTTTCCGTAAATAGGGGAGCGTGGGGGAATGGGAGCCTACTAAGGAAAATTGATAATAAAAGTAATAATTTAAGCAATTAAAATTTTTGTTAAATTATGAATGTACGCTTCACATATCTGGGTACTAGATAATCACAGAAAAAATGTGAATTCAAAATATAATATTTGGTTAAAAAGAAAAAACTAAAACATGTCATTTGCTCCCATTATCCCACAGTTCAGGAAATGGGAGCCGGTAATAATCCCGTATGTCAAATGGGAGCCATTTTATATAATATCTGAAAAAAAATTAAAGCATTAAAATATATAAGTTAAAAAGTAATGAGAATAAACAAGAAAGTGTTAAAGGAATAGCCAGTGAACATTGCGTTGGGATAACGAGAGCCAAATAGCTCTCATCACCCGCGCAACATCGAATTGAAAAAGGAATAAAACAGTAAAAACAATTCTATTTTTATTGTGATTTCAAGCATAACTTCTAAGTTTGATAGGTATGCTGACATAGCTAGTGTAAATACAATGTAGTATCTATGCATTTTAATGCTTTCCTGGGATGATGCAAATAAGCGCGGAGCGAAAAACACGCAACCATCTCATACGACTAAACGCGGGGTTCTAGGGGGCGCCCACAGAACTCGAACCTTGGCGAAACTTAACGAACCTTAACGAAGACAGGAGTGCCGTTTGCACAAATACGAGCATTGGGAAGAACGTCCAGTTCAACACCGCTCTCGTTACCCGCGAGCTCCCGATACCCCACGTTCCCTTACTTTTTGTACTTCGTGGTCTTTTTCATTACTTTAGGAATAAATAACAGCATACAACAGATTAAATAAGCAGTTTTATTAGACTTCTATTTAAGTATATTGTATAGTTTTATTATAATTGTTATAAGTTTATACTTATTCTTAGACAACTTGTAGGTGTCGAATCTTCATCCAAATCCACTTTTGTTGTACTAAAGGCCTATTCCACTAGTCCCTGAGGTGACACTCTGTGTCACCTCTGGTGGGGACATAAATACTGTAACAATAATATGTGATGTACTACTCACATAATACGTCCTCGTCTAAATGTGTTACAAGTTTCTGATAAGCTGGGACCCCATGCAAAGATCGATATTCGAGGAATCTGCTTATCGTCAGAAAATAAGTCGTGCGGTCCCGTAGTGTTTATAGAGCGAGCTTGCACACGAGCATGCTAGCATTGGGCCATAAGAAATTAGCTTCGTATTGTGACTACTGACGAAACGGAGCTTCAGTCGGGACGGTCGGGACTCGGTGTCCTAACAATTTGCAATCAATACTGCTCGTATGAAGGCTTACTTTCTTACTTACTTTCTTGCAATATACAAACACGTGTCTTTGTGCCTGTAATTGACAGTTGTTGCACGGAGAGTTGGATATAATGTACTTATGTAATATTTATACGTACAAGTAGATTTTAGACTTAACTATAATATGTTACCTATAATCAAGTAAATATACTCAATATTCTAAAGATGATAAAGCATTTGTAACTACGTAGAAAGGGCTGGTAATAATTTATGGGTAGCGTATTGATAGTTAGCATACACAATATTTTGGTATTCGGTAGGGGAGACCGGGACTGGTAGTTCCCGGGGTAAGTTGTTGTTGTTGCACAGCAATAACTTTGCAAGAAAAATATGTAGCAATACATGTGAAGCGCGTCGTTAAAGCGTTAGGTGATGCGTCTTGCCGGCAGCCATTTCAGTAACTCCGGCGACGATGTGTGGCTATGTGCGTGGAGCTATCAAAATATAATTCGTCTGTCTTTGTTTATTATGGGTTGATTCATACGTAACGTTTCTAAATTGTAGTGACATTAGTAAGGAATCTTATTGTTTGAGTATTTTTTTCATTGATTCTATTACTTTGCTGGTATGTCAGTCTTCGTATAAAAACGTAATTTGGGGCTATAAGTTCCTCTCTCGAGGGGCTGGTTGTTCCTATGAACAACTTTCCCAATTGACCTACAATCATACTTAAAATTTTTATGACCATTTTTCTTTGTTTTAAGGATGCCAAACTACAAACGGGCTCATGTCAAATATTTAGACAAGATGATAGAGTCACTTATGTGTGTCTGAACTGTGATCAGATGAAGAAATGAGCGATGAATAATATTAGTGATGAATAAGAATGTAGTTGTTTTTTTTTTTAAGTTAGTTGTGCATAATATAAACATTACATACGTACAATTATAAAATAGGTGATTTTATTTAAGATAATCTTTGCTATCCTGTCATAATTTAGGTGGAACAATTTGCCTCAAAGGTGGAACAACGCGCTCCAAAGCGGGGCAGAATGTTTCGCTCCGAAATTTGTCAAAAATTTGCCTCTATGAAAAAGACTACTAAGATATTAGTAGAAGGGACTATACTAATACAAAAAGCGATAAACATTTGTTCCACATGTTGTAAATCAAATCCTTCATTTTCAGTATAAAACTGCAAGTTATTTGAAAATCGGAACGTTCAGTCCCGCTCTCTCCTACTTACTTATACAGTACAATATGAACATTATGGATAAATTGTTAACTTGCTATACATTGTTCTCTTTAAAAAAATATTTCTAAATAAATATATCTTCGTCGTGTTATTCATTTTTAGTGAAGTTCTTAATAAAAATATCGTCGGTATTCATAGAAAGCTGTGATTTTAATACCTACACCATGGAGGTAGATAACATTTTTACATACGCTATTGCAGCTACTTACTTCTAAAGACAAAGATAAGTATTATTACCTATACTCGTAAGTTAAGGCAAATTTCCACTAGCTGGATAGGTGACGTCAAACTAAAACGTGACTTCAAAAGCGGTAATTTATGGGAGTTTATTCTATTTAAACGTGGGTAATCGTGCGTGAAATAAAGTGTATAATTATAGTAACCATAGGGTCATGTAGTGTTTTAGACGCAGGCTGTAGCGTCGCGGCGGCGGTCACACGGCGCGGCGCGTGCGCACGTGATTAAAGAGCGGTTACACACTGCGACTTTTAGCATCGCGTCTGCAGCGATACAACCTCTAATCGTCTATGTTTACAGACACGCACGACTTAAGCGATATAAAAAACGAACTCTTTCCACAAACTCGGCTCACAAAGTCATAGCGTAACATACATACAAAAAAAACCAGTCAAAACCGTGAGAATCTCCTCCTATTTTTTCAAGTCGGTTAAAAGATGTCTGTCTGAAATATGTAAACGATGAATGAATAAATAGTTACAGATAATCATTTAGTATTTAAAAAGAACTTCAAATCCTTTGATAATAGGGCCCAAGCGCAACGTAAGACATAGATGGGTTAACACCATGTTAACACAGATGTAGGTGCAATTTTACGTTTTGACAATATTGTGGAATCGTTGCGCAGGCTCTGTATCTACTATTAGTCTGTTTCTGTAACAAGTCTGAGATCCGCGCTGCATCCGCCTGTCACATATCTCACAGCGACCTCAACAAGGGACCAGCGGCTATAGTTACGTCACTAATCTGCAGATTATGACTAAAAAATTGTGAAATTTTTACTTATGTAGATGACGGCTCTTATAGTTTCTGAGTCGACTTGGACTGAAGCTAAAGTGAGCGCTGAATCGGCTCTTATGGTCTGGTTGAGAACGAACTTGCTAACATTAAATGATGAAAAAACAAAATATATCAATATTCCTTTTCTATAAATGCATCCGGTCAGCTACCTCCCTCTTACTCTGTTTCTGCTTATACATGCATACCGAATTCCGTTGTTTGCTCTTGTCGTGAACTCCTAAGAACTAAATATTTAAAATACCTCGGTATTATTCTCGATGAGGGTCTGAACTGGCGAAACCATATCTACAGTATATGCTGTAGTGTGAGGAAATAATTTTTCTCCGCTGTAGCACCGGCCAGAATGCCTTGTATATGATTTATGACTCTCTGTGCAGGTCAATTATCAGCTATTGTGTATCAGTGGGGGGTGGCGTGCACAAAACGAGTTTGTTAAGACTAGAACGTGCGCAAAGTGCTGTAATAAAAGTCATGTTATCGAACCCTTATAAATATTCTATGTCCTCCCTGTACGGAGAGTCAAAAATCCTAACTGTTTGACAGTTGTTTATGTTGCACATAATTGTACGCCGACACCGTACCATAGCTTATTCCTCATGTATTCATGGCGATTATCCTAGACGTAAACCGAAAGCTTGCCCTAATAAAGACTATAGAAAAGCCTTCGCTAGAAGACGGTACCATTGTGTGAGCTCTTACCTGTACAACATAATAAACGATAATCTTAAGATAGTTTCCTTAAACAAATATAACATGAAAGTCAAACTTCGCAATTGGTTACTTACCTTAAATTACGATGAAACCGTATTACGCAGAGGTGAATAATGAGATTTCATTCCATGTCCACACACGCACGCACGCACAGATACAGACGCAGACGCAGACGCAGACGCAGCCTCACACACACACACACACACACACACAGACACACACACACACACACACACACACACACACACACACACACACACACA
>NW_020653424.1:337775-352746 GCF_003589595.1 Hyposmocoma kahamanoa
ACACACAAGATAAACGTACTAAATTAAGTTAATTTAATCTATGTATATTATATTACTATGTATAGTAATATAATATACATAGTAGTGTATTACTATGTACAGTAATATAGTATATTAACTATACTTAAAAATAAAATACAGCATTTATTTGAAATTGCTTGTCAAGGTTGTAAACTGTCACGGAGGATGACTGACACCCATAACACAGATTTTTTCTAGTATGGGAAGTCAGTGTTCATTTGCCTTAGAATTAATTGTACAGTCTAATATTTTGCACCTTGTTTAATTTTAGTTATCTATTCTGTAATTAGGCCTTGCTAAATAAATTATTATTATTATTATTATCGTATTTATTTTAAACTCTATTATATTATTATTATTAATCATGTTCAGATCCGTAACAGCGTCTTTCCTGTGGTATGTGTCATCCTCATCAGACTAGGCGACGTAAAAATAATAGAATACAATAATAATAATATACATACTCCAGGATGGAGTAATAATATAATAAGATATAATAATTAATTTATTTCATGTAACATAGACCCATATTATTTGTTAGTAAAACCACTTAATGATAATGTTAGTAAGTACAAAATTATACATAATAGATATTGCTGGAAACATGCAATTCACAGCAGTGTCTCACGTACGGACAGTCGAACCTGTCCGCTTTCGAGCTCAGAATGGGGTTGGGGCTGGCCCGCACCCGGCGCACCAGAGACGTGCTTCGCTTGCGCATGGTCGCGTAGAAGCAGTCAACTCTTGCTTCAGCGAACATCCCTGACGCGCTACAGAAGCGGGGCAGCCTCACCAGCACCCGAAACTCATTATTATATTGAATCTGGAGGGCCCCATAGGCCCGCTGCGCATATAATAAAGCGGGTTCAAACACCATATATTGGCTTGTTATCACATTATATTTAAGCCCATGTTGACTGGCGTACTCCTTACATACACGCAATAGTTTGCGTAAACCACAAGCCGATGCGCTGAGCAAAACCATGTCGTCAGCATAGCTTATGTTATTAACACACACTGTGTCAATATGACAGCCGACATGCATTTCGCCCACCAGCTCAAACAGTCAAACCATATAAAGATTAAAGAGTGTGGACGAGGTCAACCCTCACTGCCTCACTCCACACTCCAACAGATAGAGTCCCAGACCACCTAACGCTGTTGGCCTAGTTTCCATACAAGTATCTGAGCATGCGTACAGTTTCCGCAGGTAATTTAATGACTACTAACTTCTTCCATAAGACGTTATTTACGTTACGTTACGTTATTACGAAACCAGGTCAAAAGCCCTAGATAAATCCAGGAAATAGTCACTAAATTAAATTTTTACCATTTGCACACTACCATTGGTCCCTGTCTGTTCTGGAAGAGATCCTGATCGCCACATTAGAGCTATTTATGTACCGTTTTTATTTTAGTGTGTGTGCAGTAAAATATGTATTATGTCTATATAAATTAAATTAGGTATGTTCACTATAATCAACCTGTATCAAGCTTGCAAATATTGATATCATTTAGGTAGACTGCAACTCGTATGTAGAAAAAAACATTGTAAACAGCGCGATGTCTGTAATTCTGCCAGACGCGATTTCAGCGGTGGAATAAACGATAATAAGCCCTGACGAAGAATCAACATCTCGGCACGAGACATGATTATCCAGTTAACCATACAGTATTTACTTGAACATGAAAAACATTTTGCTAGTTATATCCACATTCTATTTCTTGTGAATGTATTAGTACGCGGTGAACATAGTGTGGAAGTTGTTGACTTTAGATATTGTGTTTGCCACTAGTAACATTAAATACTTACTCACCTATGTATCTATGTATAAATATAAACGTTATTGCGCGTCTTTACCAATTCTTCTTTTCTAGAATACATTTTCCAAGAAAATTCTTTCGAGAAACACGTTGCAGGAAAAATCAACATTGTAAACATCGAAGGCATCATTGTTAATAAATAGGTCGGAATATTCTTAGTACTTTGATCGTACTACGTTGTAGCAGTAATTTGGTTCCCCTGCGATTGGATAATAGCAGTTGAGAATAGTCTAAACGATATCTGATGGCCTGTATCCTGCCCTGCGGAGCCCACTGCGCTGTTGGAACCATTAACCGCCATGAGACTATTGACAATAATCACATTACTTACTTAATAGTTTCTTAAATTAAACACGTACACAATACAATAAGACGGGAAGTCAAAGTCCAATACACTATGAATTAATTTTAAAAATAACTGTACCAAATTTCATTTGTAACGTTCGGTCGTCTTGATTTCTCACGTGCTTGTTTGATACTTGGATGATATACCATAGAGTTGGCACATCTAATCACGATGGAAGTATTTTGACAAAATTCCGGTCCATCATTTTTTTTCCTATTTTTAGTTTGTAAATTAGACTTGCATGTTTATAAAGACGTCCGTAATGTATTGTTAAGAGAGGCAGTAAAAGTAAACAAAAATATGGCGAAGTAAGACGATTTGAACAAAAAAATAAATAAATAAGGGAATAAAAGTGAACTAAAACGACAACTTACTATTTAATTATTATAAAATACGTTTTCGTCAGTCTGTATGGGATCACATTTTCCTGAAATCTTTATGCTTATTAGCTTGAAAATGCATTAATCTGTACCTGGATTTCAGCCACCTACCATATACGTGAACAAGGGACTGAGATTTCAACTCTTAATCTGTTAGATCTTGACAATCCAGCACTTTATCTACTGTTTAAACCGGCTTAGGCACAAAATCGGTAAATGACCATTACGTCTCTACCAAATATACCAACCATCTGAGGTTGGTTATTGTTGAAATCACTCACCAGGGAACTGAAAGCTTGACTGATAGCGACACAATTTCTTACCTAGTAAGTAGTAGTAGTAGCAGTAGAGCTTCTCGTGAAAGAGTGCGTCCTGGGAAGTATTGCCACCTTACCTATAACCTATATTGCCAAGTAGGAATGTCAGTATTACTGCGTTCCGGTTTTGAAGGGTAAGGGTGCTGGTGAAATTACAGGCACATGGGAGACTTGTCAACTTATGTCTCAGGGTGACGGGCGCAGTGGCAGTGCCTTTCAGACCTTTGCGATTAAGTCCTGAGTGCCATTGCAACTGTTATGGACAGGCGTATCGCTTACCATCAGGCGCCTTGCTTGTCCCGTCACTTTGTATAATATAAACATAATATTTCCAAATGGGAATTAACGCGTTTAAATAATTTAATTTGAAAATACTCATTAAATTGTTTACACGCGTTTGTTCCCATTTTCAAATGTTAGTACAATGCAATGCGATAGTTTAAAAATGTATATCTCATACTGTCGTATGAGACTCAAATGAACATTAAAAAGTCCTACGCAAAAGTAAAAATATCCCAAAGTCTGGTGAGTCGTAGGCACATCAACACAGCAATGTACTTATGAAGAGGAGGCAAATTACGTCGCGGGAAGTCAAATTGCTGGTTTCCGCAGCTGACGGCCCGTCATGTGACGATGACTTCTCGCAACGCATTAAAAAAAGCGAGAACCTTCTAACCAGTATAAGTAATAATTTACTAAAAACACTTCATTTACCTTCTGGCACATTATACTATGATGAACACAACCACAAATAAAATACGGTCACATGGATTACAAGAAGGTTACCTATCAGTACGAAATTACATTTTCCAGAAATAACGTTTCCTCGAATTTTCATAACCTTGAAAGTAATTTTGGAGAAAAATGTTTTTTCTTTTAAACCTAACTTAACCTAACCGAAACGAATCGTATCTGCGATAAACATCCAACATATCCTAAAAGAACAACGGTTTCGTTATAATTCGGTTTTCGGTGTAGGTAATGAAAATTCGAACAAACGTTATTTCGGAAAAAAGATCGAGTTTGTGATAGGTTATCCAATAGAAGCCATCGGTATACCTACTCAATGGCACAATTTGAATACATAGCACTAGGTAGGTACATACTCCTTCTCAACGAGTTCAATTCTATATATTTCATATACATATATTGTATGTACATACCAAATTTCAAGTCGATTGGTCAAGTAGAATTAAAGTAAACAGTAATTTTACGACTGAGACCCAACACTAAGGTAAAAGAACTGATGATCTTTATACAGCTGAACAGGTGACCATTAAACATAGCTAAGAACCAATCCGATTGAATATTGAGCCTTCAAATAACAAAAAAACTGCTTTGAGATTAGTCCATCCGTTTGGGAGCTACATGGCCACAGACAGAGACATATACATGTGTATATGCACGGACATGTGTATCGGTACAGAGATTCCTACCACGAACAGGTTGAATATATTTTCCTAACGTTATTTATGACTTTGGCAAGATCCAGTAAATTTTTATTTATTACAAATTTTGCATTAGCAAAGTGATTTCCAAATAAACACAGTACACCTGTAATAAAACAAACTAAATCTGTGCCAAAAATTCAACATGCTCATAATGCAGTGTTTCCAGAGCACATTGCTGTCCGATGGCTAACCTCTCGAAATACCCCTCACGTTGTTCAGGATGCCAATAAACAATGGACGTACATCTAATTCTACAGAATTAAACTGAAAACATTTGCCATCCTTTCTAATTTGCTTTAAAATGGTTAGCAGCTCTGAAAAACAGATAATGTTAACTTTTGCATAGTTAATCATAGACACATTTTAATTAACTTTTATTTTGTTCTAAATAAAAATTCTGAATAAGCGCTTTCGCCTTGTTACATTGGAACGAAATACATGTATAATTGTAGTGAGTTAATATTTGCAACGGAGGGCGTAGTATTCCCCGTTTTTTTTTACAAAACAACAGTAACGCTTTTCATGTTTCATAACCGTTTCTTTTATTCAAGTAATCCGCTCTTTTTCGTTCAGATCGGTTCCTACTCTGATAAAAGTGAAAATCGAAAACCGACTGGCTAAGGGCGTTTGTGTTTTGCTCATTTCATCATCATTATCACCATCGTGAACCAATTATACGTCCAACTGCTGTGGACCGGTCTCCCTAAGAATAAGACATTGCCCGCCACAATGGTATTATGCGAGTTGAGAACTGCACACGTTTTCCAAGGGTTAAATGTCACTAAATATTTACAAAGGTGTACGTGAAATGGCAAATAAAATGCGTACCGCCACAGGGATTCGAACGGTCCTCCTCTCGATTGAGAACCAATCGTTCTCCACCAGGCAACGGCCTCTCTCAGTAGTGAATGTTTCAATCATCCTTTCATCGTTTACTAATCAGTGATTATTTCATGTCCATTACAAATGACTCAGTAACGTTGAATTAGGTTCCGAAAATACTAGCACATTGTTTACGAGACAGCCACGTGACTGCTAGCAGAGGTACGTATACACAACACACGGCATGTGCGTGCGAGTAACGCGGTGACGCAGCGTGGAGAGTATCGGGTGTCAAGTTCATTGCTGCGGTCGCGGCCGCGGTCGCGGTCACGCGTGTGCAGATAAGTACTGGAACCAACAGATTTGGAAGTTTCTTGGTGGTTATCTACGAGTGGTAGTTATGGCGTGAGCATTTAGTAGGAAACTTTCGTGTTTTTTTTATTAGCCGTTGCTTGTTTCCTGGTACTGGGAAAAAAATCTCCTATTTTTACTTATTTTTCAGTCCTATGCTATTACCGTCCATTTTCTGTCCCGAGAGCGGTAAATGTTCCACTATTATCTACGGAGTGTATCCACTCTGTAGCGACCCGGGCCCATCTTTAGGCCCATCTCTCTTCCAGCCCACTACTGTATGAGTTCAGCTAATTTTGTGCCAACATCGATGAAATGATTTCTGGAGCGCAGTTCTGTTGTTTCGGTCTAACTACTTTAGGGTCATTCGTATGCTATTTCTCGACTTTTATGCTTTTTTCAATATGCAATTAGAGTGTTTTTACATCACATTTTTTTATCTTAATAGTATAATTTGGGGTGATGAAGTAGCAGATAATATTTGTATACCAAATTTTTATGTGCATGATACGAGGACATCCTCGCATTATATTTATCATTACATAGTATTTACATCTCTGTAATGGGATAGAAGGTAGTAAACAACAACAGAACATTTTATAACACAGGTGTGGACCTGTGTAACGAGAGGCGTATCTGCATATGCGCATGGCCGTAACACGTGATGCCGTTCGTTTGACTTTAAGAAAAAATGCGACGGGCGAACGGCGGCAAATTAAATTGGCAATGAAGCGTGTAATATTCACACATAATATAAACATTTTTGCTGGGCTCTTATGCGAACACAAGCCTGGTACTCGTACAATATCAATTTCGATGTTTTCTGTTTGAATCTTGGATAGATGTTAGCCGTCACTGACACAGACGATTTATCGCCGATCCGTATTATAGTGTCATTACTATAGTTAAATTGTCTCCGTCGAACACAAAAAATTTGCACGTTGTCAGGCTGAAGGAATGTCGCCTTGTACGGTTGCGAGGGCGGGCGGGGCGACAACGGCTGGAGAACGGTCGGCGTGTCATTTGCTTAGAAATTCTGTCCGCATAAATTGTTCAACATTTTTTCAGTTTCTCTTTTCTCAATTAATTACCCTTACCCTGTCGGCGACGTTTGTCAAAATTAAATATTTCGGTCAACCTTTACGAGTACCTACAAGATTCAAATAATTTTCTATCTACCTATTAAAAATACTCACTTGGTAACAAAATGAAGTAGGTATTTTGTCACACGCTGGGTGTGCAAAAAGTGAGCTATGAACATTTAAAAAATTAAATTGTTAAAAAGGAAATAAATAGCAAAAAGGAATTTATTGAGCACAGTGCAAGTGAATGTTTAGTTGCAACACCTCTCGTTCAAGGTGAAGGGAAACATCTCGATGACACATTCATATCGAACAAGGTTAAAAACCCTTACAAAACGTGTACTATCCTAGGCCACTTAGAGCAGACCCGTGCCCGGCGGTGGAAAGTAATGAGCTGACGATGATATTGTCAAGACTAAGACTGACTTGGAAAAATATATAGCTAAAAACAAACAATGAAACAGTCCGGCTGCACTCACGACCCCAGTTCAGTCCGAACATTATTATTTTTAAATTATTTTGCCACTTCGTCAGGGCAGGTCAAGCCAGGTCACTAAGGCTACAAGTATTAATTAATAAAACAGACGTCTCGTTGAGGAAAGCTAGTAGGTATCTACACGCCGCTATCTTCTTTCCCAACGATATCTATGTTGAAGTCGTTGTTCTAGCTGACATTAAAGCGTGGAATGGTCGCATAATGTCATTTAACTCCCGGGGGATGACTCGCTTCGGAAATATACTACGCTCTGTTGCAACTTCGAGTACTACGTACATAGTACATAGTAGAGGTAGTAGTACTCCTCGATAGCGCTTACTTTTAATCGATCCTATTCATAGTAAGACGGAAGATTCCTTCATTACGTAGAGGTGTATTGGACAGGAGACGTTACGGCTCAACTACTTATTTAAACAATATTTTTGATGTGGTCGAAAGACGGTAACTAAAACGGAGCTTATAATTAAAAACCACAATCTAATGTAACACTCCCATGCAGAAGTAATCTAGACGCACAGAAGCGTGTTAGCCAACGTTTAACAGAAGGAGTGAATCAATGTTTGTTGTCGATGTCGATATTGTAAATGTGCACGTTATCACTATAGTTATATATTTCTGCGGATAAGTTTCAAGGAACTTTAATTGAATTGATGATGTCGATTATTTTCGACGGAGCCGACGGACTCTCAAGTTCGCTATTCCAGCCGTCTAAACTTGACCCCATTTTCCATGCCACATGTTGTTGGATATTATACATACATTATATGCATCGATTTCTCAGGACACAAACAGTACAATTTAAGCAACAGTTGATTTCGCCAGAAAACAATGTCTTAATGTATTCTACGACTCTCCGTTTCCCGGTGGCGACAGAGTTCGATGAATGCCGGGAGGTCAATGAACTACCTTCAATCACCCCTAATGAGGAGCAACTTTTGTTCCGGACTGTCCATTAAGGGCCAAACATTTCTTTCAGTTTAAGAAGGTTGTTGTCACTCATTCACCTATGACTCTACCTTCAGAGTCTACTTATGTGACACTTTATATCTGCCCTGAGTTAAGTCATTTTAACAAATTGTCTTACTAAAACTTTAAAGTAAAGTTTTTACTACTTTATTTCTTTAGGTGCAAATCCTTTAGCTTGTCGGACTTATAAGTAACCTTCATTAGTAAGTCAACTTGATGGCTTTTAGATTCGACATCTCGATTTGATATCTAGACATTTATGGCGCTAGAACTCTAAGAAGTGTACATTCATACACTTTAAAACTTCGCTTGTTCTATTTGCAGTATTAATTTATAGCGCACAATATGATTAAGAAGATCAGTGAGCGACGAGAGCGCCACCTAACCGACACGTGGCTGCTCAAAAATACGTACCTACAAAGGCCAGGCAATCAGAGCTTAATTGGAGGGTAAAAGTAGCTTTTTCCTGGTAAGTTTATAAAATTGTTGTAATGATTATTTTAGTACCACTTTGGATCTCTCTATGGTATTTGAACTTAACTTCGCACGTTTACCCCACAACAGTTAAGAGTAATTAATGGTTACGGCGCGCAGGTCTATTTTAATTCGATAGTGAACGAGGGAATAGCCGTGGATTTAGTCTTGATAAAAGTGAAGTTAGAATTGGATTTAATACAGCGATAATACTATACATTTCGATATGGCATTGAAATATAAACATTCGGATTTGCGAAAAATATTTCTTTTGGCCCGAGATCAAAACAAATACTTTTATTATCGATCGATCGATTCGCACGATGACTAAAATGTTTTTATGAAAGATTCACTTCAAAGAAGATTTGGACTTGATTAGTCCAACTCTGCTCTCTCTAAAATTTCAGCGCCCCGAGGACGGGGCGCGACATGTCTAAAGCTAAATATAAACAATCATGCAATAAATAAGAATATGAATAAGAAAAATAATGGACCACTATATTACATACTTTGTGGGTTATAGTAATATTAGAGTTTGATATGAAATTTATTTGGTGCAATAAATTGCAATGTAAGTCGTCTTTTTTTCTATATACTTACAAAAGTTTATGGTTATTTCTAAGCCTTATTTCAAAACGAAGAGTTTAATGCTCCTTCTTAATATGTTACAAATTTGTAGTACCTACCTACCAATTGCCGAGACCACTCGTATAATATCAACATCTTAATATTTGCGACCCACAGAGGCTTAAATTAGAAAATATCGTTATAATGCGTCGACCTACGAAGAACAATGAAATCTTTGTTACCTTTGTGTGTTGTATGGGCATCACTACCCCCTCGCACCCCCCACTCCCATACAACCAGTATAGTAGTACAGTACAGTAGTGTTCCGTGTTCTATGTATAAAAGTTTATGGATTGTTTAATATTTAGTAAAAGTTCTTGTCTGTGAAGGTTTCCTATATCACACAACCTCAATTAATAAACTGGCAACCAGAAATGCTATTTGATTGGTTCCAGATAATAAAAAATTCTGCGATATGAAAAATGATGTGTTAGTTTTATTTCGTACGTTATTTTTTTTTCATTTATTTTGTCGATTTCATTGGCGAGGGACTGACGAAAAGGTCAATCACTGTCGATACAGTGCAACTCTGTTTACGGCAGGACATAAACGCGATTGGTAATATACTTGTCGGTACTCATGCGAGTGTTATAGGAGACATCGGCACCATTCCTTCGATACTCTGGTAATATTTGTATTGGATCAGAGGAAATACTCAAGTTTCTACTTCACTTTAAACAAAATTATAGAATTCATGACATATTTACCTCAGAAGCAAAAGTTCCTTTGTCACTTAATACCGTAGAGATGATGAGAAATATTATTTCAATGAATAAATAATTTTACCCATACTCGTATCTTATGTTTTTGCTTAAAAATAATTTCTACATTTAGTACTTCTCGTTGATGCTGCATGCGTTGTGTCAGCGCCCTTTCACTGCCTTAACTTTTATATCTAATCAGTGTTAGTCTAATATAAACGAATAAAGAGATTGTCACGTCTACACGACTTTCTACTAATTACGCTAAAGTACTTCTAATTTTATTTTTATTTATTTTTAAAAACACTTAAACTATCATGATAGAATTAACCTAATTCTGATCATAATATACTAGCGTGTGGCGTCCAATGTACTGGTGTGAGATACTGGCACAGTGAAATGGGTCAAGCGTTCGGGGTAGATAAAAACATGACCAAGGGAAATCAGCACCAGTAATGAGCAAAGTTACAACTAACTCTAATCGAACCATCATCGATCCCTGCGGCGGCCATTGGGGTTTTTTATGATATCAACCGACGAGATGAATAAATCGTGTGCCTGCAAGTAAGCTACAAGCTTGCACAGAACAAGTGCGACTTCAGAGCTTTAAATTGCAAAGATCTAAGGAGCACTGCCGCTGCGCCCTTTATCCTGAGTTATAAATTGACAAGTCCCGCGTGTGTGCAGTTTCACCAGCACACTTACCTGGCAAAACCGGAACTCAGTGAGACGTACACTACTACTTGGTGGTAGCAATAGGTATGGTGGTGGTACTTCCCTGGACGAGCTATAATTATGTCGATTCAATAAAACTTTGGTACCTATTAACGTTTAGTTTTTAAACTGCACATAGAAAACAAAATATGTCAACCGATTTAAAACACTCAGGTAAAGAACATATATAAACTAAAGACATGACCCTTGTGTTGTTTTTCGACAAGTTCGTTTAAAGAAATAAATTTTCAAATTCGACAAGATAATCAAACAAACTTTTTACCACATACATTTTTAAAATATACAATAACATCTAGAAGTTTTACCACATATCACTGCTTCGTATAAAATGCCGCTCCGTAGAACACCCCCAAAGGACCGTTCAGGATTACCAGAACTGGAAAGAAGCCTCTCGCTTTCAATTCCAAATATGAATGAGGCCTCAAGCATTCAAACCCGACCTCTAAAAAGGAAACAGGGGGATGAACTCGAGAGCTTCATTTTTAAAATGGAAAATATGTTTAAAACAATGCAATCGGAACAGAATGATAGACTCGATTCAGCGCTATTTAAAATAACCGAGCAAAACAAAGAACTTACCAAATCAATTTCATTCCTATCAGAACAATATGAAGATATGAAATCCAAAATTGAAATGCTACTTAAAGAGAAATCAAACAGCCTGAAGTACATACAAACCCTGGAAGATAAAGTAGAATATCTTGAGAAAAAATCCCGCTCTTCGGCTGTTGAGTTGCGTAACGTTCCATTGTTAAACAATGAAAACACAGTTGCATTATGTAATGCGGTCACCAACATAGGAAAGTTAATTAATATTTCAGTACAGCAGTCGGATATTAAAAATGTATACAGGTTAAATAAAAATAATGACAATAAACCTATAATTGTGGAATTTATGTCTAATATTCTGAAGGACAACTTTGTGCGTTCAGCCAAGCACTGTAGAAAAACTGACAAAGAAAGGCTAACTTCCACTGGTCTGGGTATCGAGGGTCCTTCTAAACAAATTTATGTGTCCGAATTCTTAACTCCAAAGGCAAGCAGATTGTTTTTCTTGGCGCGAGACTATGCGAGCTCGCATGGTTTTGAATATGTGTGGACATCTCACGGAACAGTCTACTTGCGTAAAAAACAGGGAGACTCGGCTATTCGTCTCAATAATGAAAATGACCTAAAGAATTTATCATCCAAATGACTATTTGCCTCTACAGTGTTAATATGTGCCTGCTTCCTGTTTCTCCTAGAAAACTTAACATTTAATTTATCACCAACTATAGTGCAATTTCTTTACCTATATAATCTTATCTATTGTTATTGTCGAAAAAATAAATTTATATACAAACACCATTCTTACACGTACAACATACTACTCATGCGCAAACACACACAACAAATTTTAATACTCAAATACACAACATTTCATCATAATTACCATTTGTATACTGATATACTACAAACTCGTACATATAAGCACTGCTTAACTACTTGGGTATTTATCGTAGCCAAATTTTATTTCAACCATCTTCTGCTGTTTTATCTGTTCCTAACCAAACAAAATTCGCGTCTGTAGATGACTTAATTAAAAACATAGATAATTTTGATATTTCAGTCCCTATTTCGTGCCCCCCTGAACAGAGTAATATTTACCTTGGAAACCCAAATTCGCACCTGAAAATTCTACAACAAAATATTCGTAGCTTAAAATGTAATTATGACAAACTAACCGTGCTTTTATCTAGATTAAGATTTCAGCGTGATCTGATAGTCTTATCGGAATGCTGGCTCTCTTCTTTAGTCTCCTTCCCCGAAATTACAGGCTACACCTACTATAAAACTAATGACAGCTACAACCAGAATGACGGCTTGGTTATATATGTACAAAGTCAACTTAATTATATAGTAGAGGAGCCAAACTTGACTGAAGCAAATTGTCTTTTAATAAAAATTGGAAGAGAAACAGTAGTTATTAGTATTTATAGACCTCCCTCTTTTAAACACATTCTGCCCTTTTTGAATTCCCTTCACATTCTACTTGAAAGTGTCTCGTCCTACAATAATATCATTATAGTCGGTGACATAAATATAAATTTACTTAGTCTTGATAATGATACTAATTCATATCTAGATATAATGTCCTTTCATGGACTTCTACCCGCTATCAACACTCCGACCCGAGAAAATAACTGTCTAGATCATGTAGTGCTAAAAACCAAACTTCCTGCTATGACTTTCAATTTGCAAACTACATTGACAGACCATACTGCAGTCCTTTTCTGTCTAGCGGATAGAAACGTCTATAGACTGATGAATAACAACTTATCTCGTAAAACTAATTGGGAAGGTATGGTCACAGAATGTAGGAGTACAGATTTTAAACCTCTACTCTCTGAGGGGAACTTGAACAAAGCCACAAATGTACTAATTGAAATGATTATTAATATTATCAAAAATAATACCCAATTAATTAAATTACCTAGAAGCAAATTTATAATAAAACCATGGATCAGTCCTGGCCTACTGAGATGTATTAAGAATAGAGATTCTATGCATAAAAAATTAAGAATGTACCCTAACAACGAAACTCTTAAGTTAACATATAAGAGGTATAGAAATTTTTGCAACAGCCTTCTTAAAAAGTTGAAACTTCAATATGAACGGGATCAACTAGTTATGGCTAAAAATAACTCTAAAAAATTATGGACTGCCATAAAATCCTTTACTAATACACAAAAGCAGAAAGAATTCCCTCACGAACTACTCGCATCTGGTGATTCACCGCAATCTTCCGCTAATGCAACAAATAGATTCTTTGCAAATGTAAGTAAGCAGCTGGCCGATAATATTCCGACTAACATCACTCCCTTCAAAAATTACTGGAATACTGAATGTATACCCTTGCATTCGTTTGTTTTCCTTGAAGTGGATCATGAAGAGATTGAAAGGGTTATCTCTACTCTTAAGACAGACTGTTCTCCAGGGTGGGATGGTATTCCGACGAAGGCTTTAAAAAAGATTTCACACTTTATTAATCCAGTACTCACCAATCTCATAAACCGCTGCATAATCGCCGGTACTTTTCCCGATGCCTTCAAAAAATCCATTGTTCATCCGATTTACAAGGCCGGGGATAGAAGCGTGGCCAATAACTATAGACCAATCTCCATACTTACTTCCTTGTCTAAAATCTTTGAGCGTGTTATCAATAACAGACTTGTCAACTACCTTGAAACCAAACACATTCTTGCGAAGGCTCAATATGGCTTTAGAAAAAACATATCTGTGGATGATGCGGTTCATGATTTTACAGATTTCTTAGTTAAAAAGCTTGACAGTGGCATGAAATGTATTACTATATTTATAGACCTTGCAAAGGCCTTCGATACGGTCTCAATTCCAAACCTGATAGGGAAGCTGGAAAAGATTGGCATTAGAGGAACACCACTAAAATTATTGACGGAATACTTGACAAATCGAACTCAGCGTGTCAAACTTGGTGACTACCTCAGTGATGAGCTCCCTATTACACATGGTGTCCCGCAGGGTAGTATTGTTGGCCTAACCCTCTTTTTATGCTATGTAAATGAGATATGTAAACTCCAACTACCAAATTGTAAAATAATTGCTTATGCGGATGACACAACACTTACATTCTATGGTGACTCCTGGGATAGTTTGTTCGCATCTGCCCAACAAGGTTTAAATGTAGTCAGTCACTGGCTAGCAGCAAACTCTCTAACGCTCAATGTAGATAAAACGAAATATATAACTTTTTGTATTCGGAACACCAAGTCTTCTTCTTATTTAAACCAAAACCTATATGTCCATAGATGCTCATTTCCCCCAACTACTGCCTGCAACTGTAAAAGTATTGACAAAACACAAACCATACGCTGTCTTGGGATCACTATTGATAACAATCTCTCTTTCTATTTACATATTCAAAATTTGTCTCAAAGAATTCGGAAACTCATTTACATTTTTAAACACCTTAGACAAGTCACTGACAGCAAAACTTTGCGAAATGTGTATCGAGCGCTAGTACAATCAGTAATTACCTATTGCATTACGTCTTGGGGGGAACTACTAAAAACCATTTAATAATATTGGAACGAGCACAAAGATGTTTGCTGAAGGTTGCACTCCTAAAACCCCGACTTTTTCCCACATCGCAACTATATTCGGAAGCGAACGTACTATCTGTACGGCAACTGTACCTGCTTCTGACTTTAATACAAAATACAAAAAAATACAAATACAAATACAAAAATATTTATTCATCAACAAATCATACAAAACAAATTAGTGGCAAGGGTACTCCTTTTAAGTATATAAATACCTGTGTCAGGAGACCCCGCTCTTCCTTAGTAGAATGTACAAA
>NW_020653424.1:352756-361924 GCF_003589595.1 Hyposmocoma kahamanoa
GCACGCACGCACGCCCGCCCGCCCGCCCGCACGCACGCACGCACGCACACACACACACACACACACACACACACACACACACACAGACACACACAGACACACACACACACACACACACACACACACACACACACACACACACACCACTCACCACACTCACACACACACCACTCACCACACTCACACACCACACTCACACACCACACTCGCACACCACACTCACACACCACACTCACACACGCGCCCACACACCCACACATACTTTACAAACTTTCAAACTATATTGTTAGTTTTAGTTAGTTCACATATTTAACTTTGATTTTCTTTTTCATTATTGTATAACCTTAATCTTAAACTTAATTTTAACCTCTGCAATCATAGTATTAAGAGAAAGTGTAAGTTGTCTGTGGTGAGAGACCTGGTATCCTATATTACAAGCTATGCTTAGTTTACGTACCAGTCTTTTACAAACATAATATAAACGCCATTTTTGTCTATCTTTCTTTTGTCCATGTTCAGTTGTTATGTTTGTGGAGAGAAATAAATACATTATTATTATTATTATTATTATTATTATTATTAAACACAAAATATTATGGTCAAATTCACTCAAAAACCACTTAAATTCAAAAGGGGTTGCGTTTAGTAACACACAACCCCTTTACAAATCTACAGCGTACATGCGTCTACGAACGCGGCCGTAGCGCTACGAAAGCTCGCTCGCCGTTTAGTCGGTACTCGCTACGCCACGGCCGCGCGCGTCTCCTCCGAGTGCGGGCGAACTTTTCAGAAACAGAATACGTAAATTTACTTCCAACGACTTTTATATTGGTAAGTGAAATCATTTAAATAAGTTGCATTTGTTGTGACGGTTATTGATTGACTTAAAAATTTAAACAATTTACTATTTCCATAAGGAGTTCTTAGGTTTTCGCGATCGTTACACATAGGAAATGAAACTATTTTTCCAGATTTAAATCGCATGGGATCTGTAAAGAGCCCGAAATGTTGATTTGTTTAAAAAAATAAATACACGCTATATAAATCCGGAAAAATAGTTTCATTTCCTAAATTTACTATTTCTTCAAACCTCAAATGGCTTTTTTTAGTTTTTAGTTTAATTCGCATTGTATCATCTACTCTAACGCGAGTTATTTCGAAAAAGATCGCATTCAGTTAAAATACCCTTGAGTGAATTATGATAATTTTACAACACTCAGAGGTGTTGTAAAATGGTCTCGGAGGAGGGCTCGGCCGGATACTAGCTGCAATAATTAGCTGCCTTGGACTAAAAAAAATACTAATATAAAATAAAAAATAAAAAATACTAATGTGCAACGGTTATCTTTAGGAATCGAAGCTTTTAAATCTCAATGCCCTGCTTGACGTCGGAACTTTTAGTTCCACCCACACCGTTCCTCTTTCGATCTACTAGAAAGTTCGAACTCTATATTTACGTCATTGCCTTACCTTCCTTTCGTACGAAGAGACTTGCTTCCTCCTTCTAATGCATACGGTCAAGGAATGAAATACACTGCTACTTACTTACTACAAATACATGAAAGTTGGTTCTGCCAATACAGCGACAAGCGAACAAACAATTGCTCGACAAAGTGAGTCGCACGTTATGTAAACAACTTTTCACGAACTTATGCAATCCCTGTCAACGTTGGCTCACACGAAAAGCTCACGTCATTGAACTACTTTTCATGTATTGAGTCAAGTTTACAATGCTTTGTTTGTAATATGTAGTACTTAACATTAGTTTCATTTTAGTATTAGCTATTTAAATAGCTATTTTCAATTTGAATCATAATTTGTATGGCATTTAATACTTTGACAACTAAGTAGGCAGTTTGAAAATCATCAAACAAAATATAGGTTGAATATGAATAGAATAGAATCATTTACTTCATTATCATTGTCACTATAACATTACAATTTAAAGTACTAATAATATGAACAATTACTTACACTGGCTCAGTGACCCAAAATGTGTCTTGGGCTCGAAACCATGATCATCCCCCTTCATCGGTCCCGTGTAGTCTCTCGCTTGTTGGCTGGCAGTTCGCGCAGGTCCGCTTTCACGGCGTCTCGCTCCGTGATACCTGGGACGACCAACCGGTCTTTGTCCCATAGGCCGACCCAGATAGTTCTCTTCATGCTTAATTTAAACAAAATGCTATAATTAAAAAATAAATGAACACATACAAAATGTTGTCAAAATATTGTTATATTTTTATTGGACATAAAAAACATTTGTAGTTTCAGTCCGGTGTAAAACAAATCGACATTTGTAACACTTTCGGCATGTGCGGGTATCTACCCGTGAATAACGGTTCCTGATTCTACGACCATCTGGTCGTAGAATCAGGAACCGTTATTCATGGGTTTCTTGTTGCGACTCATGTATTATGGGCAACGGATTAAAGTTCTCCCGCGTCTCGCAATGCTCGGCCCACGTCGGTGACACTTACTTAGACTTTGTGATATGAATGTTATTACAACAATCTATTTAACAAGTTTGAGAACGTGGCGGTATTCTCGCAATCAATGCTTCTGCTTGTGATTGACGTTTGCATTCTCGTCACCATCTATCCATGTTTTGCGGCGCGCGGCCGTAACGGCATGCGTAATCATTTGTTTCTAAACATATAAAATGTTATAGTGCGATTTGAGTATAGCCGATGACTGTTCTCGACGTGCGTAATGTGTGAACGTGAATGGATCATTCGTTTCGTCATTTTAACTCGCTGTTTTTTTCGCCACGCTGCTGAAATATTCTTAAGTCAAATGTTGGATTTGGGAAGTGTTATTTTTATAAATTTCATCTCAATTAGATCCCAATTTGTTATGAAGTGTTTTGTTGACATATTTATAACTTTAATTAATCACTCCAATCAAAAGAGCGATGGTAGCCCAATGGAAAGAGTGGAGAGGGGTCGATACATCGAATACCAGTGAATATTTCGTAGCAAGCAATGCCTCTCACTAGCGGTGAAGGAATACATCGTGATGAAACTACATGACATAGAAGACACACAGTCCTTAAAAAAGTGTGAAATCGTCAACCAGCACTTTGTGTGAAGAGTTGATGATGACAAACATGGTCTAGCACTAAATACTAAGAAATTATGATTTACAGGTAGCTTCCATGCTCACTAGTTTATTTACAATCCCTTATCAAATATTAAAATTTATGATTTCACGTGTTGAATGTGTTAAAAAATTTAAATTTCCTAATACGATAAACAAATCAGTCAACTACTTACAACCAGTATGAATGTTATAATTTGCTTTCTTTCGACATCTACGAATTGCGCATCGTCTTATCAATATTGGATGTTTACAAAAGCATTAGCGCAATTTTATTGAATGATCAATAGTCGTCTATTGTTCACAAAAGTTTGGGCGCGAAATTTTGATTTCGTACAGAAACAAAAATAATCATTATTATAGAAAATGAAACTTCTAAAAATGAGTTTCATTTCCTATGTGTAACAATTGTGAAAACCTAAGAACTCGATAATCATTATTATTTTAAGCGCGGTCTAGATATACGGTAGTGAGTCAGCAGACGTTCACAAAACAAACGGCGACGTCTGATGTACTGGCAGCGTGTTGTATTTCATGACCTATTTCGAGCTATTTTCAAGTTCACAATTCGATATCTATTTGACGTACGCACTTGTCTGTTCATTTGTCTAACAGATCCCAAATTGGCAGTCTCGAAATTTAAAAAATTGTCAAAATATGGTCGAGAGGTCTCTTTTTAAAAAAGGATCTAAAGATGACATGAACAATTACAGGCCAATCTGTGTTCTTCCATGTACATCAAAAATTTTGAAGTGTGTAATAAAAAATAGACTTGCTAGCTATTTTGAGACTGTAAATATTTATAGTACAGTGCAATATGGATTTAGGAAGGGTAGGTCAACTACAGATGCAATATCCAATGTGGTTGACTTTGCTTTAGAGGCTTTGGATGGTTTGTAGAAATGCACGAGCATATTTTGCGATCTTTTAAAGGCCTTTGATTGTATACATCATAATATCCTTATGTGTAAGCTTGGGTATTACGGTCTGTATTACGGATAGGAATCAGTTGGTACAAATTGAAGAATCTGTTTCTGTACTGGGAAAGTCTGACATCGGGGTTCCACAGGGATCTGTATTGGGCCCTATATTATTCTTAGTATATATAAACGACTTGCAAAACAGCTTGCCTAAGTGGAGCTTTGTAAATTTATTTGCTGATGACACCCATGTCGGGATAAAAGATAGAGAAGAGGAAGTTATGGCACAAAAAGTTGATGAAGTAGTTAGCCTATTAGATAAATGGTTTACTACTAACGGTATACTACTCAATAAAGAGAAAACAACTGTTATGAAATATTGCTCGGGAAAGCAACGTACGCTAAATTTTAAATCAAATACAAAATGTTTAGGCTATGCTAGTGATAATACTTTGAGTCATCAAACTCATATCAATAATGTGTGTAATAAAATAGCAGGTGGAAATTATGCACTTCTTAAATTAAAGCCATTAATCGATAAAAATACATTGTTGACTGCGTATTATGCGTACATTCATTCGATAATAAATTACACTGTGACAATTTGGGGCAACGGCGCCGATGTAAAACGCACTCTGGTGCTACAGAAAAGATCGATAATAATAATCAGTGGTATCCAAAGAAGAATATCCGCAAAAATCTTTTTTGTTAAATTTTGGGTCATCACAGTAATATCATTGTTTATTTTTAATTTCTTGAAGGAAGTACATAAAAACAAGAATAACTTAAAAAGAACCAGAGACATACACACTTACAATACTAGAAACAAAGACAAACTGATAGTACCAAAAACGAGATTGAAAAGAACTGCTAAGCAAGGTTACTGTCTAAAGATAAAATTATACAATGAACTACTACCGGCTATATCCGAATTGCCTGAATTAGAATTCAAAACAAAATTTCCCAACATTAGTTGGGAAATTTTGTGACTGTAGTTTCACCGGCACCCTTACTCTTCAAAACTGTAACGTAGTTAATGCTCATATTACTGTTAGGGCGCGTTCCCATTATGTCGCAACATTTTATTTATCGTTGGACGACTGTCGCGTCTAACCTGTTCCCGTATCACGACTATCTGTCGTGACGGTGTGATGGAGTTTATGTGGTGTTCCCACTACATTCTGACGACAATTTATCATTTCACAGCAGCCGCCTTGTTGTATATGAGGCAACGATAAATAAAACGTGACGACAAAAGTGGTAGCGATTATCTGTCGTCACATTAAATGTCATGATAAACTTGACATGTTATTTATCGTCGGACAACTGTCGTTCTAAGTCTTCCTATTGACACGGCAGTCTGTCGTCATAACGTCAAAAAAGTCGTGAACTGCAGTTAATCATGTTGTACTGTATGTGAGTTACTTTATTTAAATATACAAGATACGACAATTTAAATTGCATGACTATCTGTCGTCACTACATAATGGAACGCGCTCTTAGGCGGCAGAAAAAGACACGGTGCCAGTATCTCCCTGGAGAATTCATTCATGAGGAATTCTGTTGCTACTACTTATCAAGAATATGGTGTCAAAATTCTAGACCACTTTCATTTCACTTAGAAACTTAACAAAATGGTCTAATCAGATTATTATGCTGTTTATATAGGTAAAATTGAAGATTATCAACTTAAACGTCGTATTAAAACCCTTTTATGGTATCATGTATTACATGCAGAGAAGTGATCAGAATAAGTAAAATGATTGACAACGAATAGTTTAATCCTGAGGTATGTAACTTTACAAAAGGTGTTCACTAAAATAAATACACCACAAAACTAACAAGTAAATACGTTTCGGCTTTGTGGAAATCTTAAGTGTCACATCCGTTTAGCACGTAATTCATAAAATCTCATCAATCAATTTTATCTAATTTCAAACTGCTTTAAGTGTTAAATATTACCATAGTTGACGCCTTGGGTTGCATCATCATAACAAGAAGCCCTCCAGATACGTATTTAGCAAACCTTCATCATGTTGTAAAACAAAAGACCCTGAAACTATTATGTGCTCGAAAACAAATAAACCTTGTTTTAACAAAAGCTACGGTTTCATAACACGGTTTCAACCAAATGATTGAAGTGGACAGACAATGTTGGCCACACTGCTCCCTCCAGAGACCATTTTTTTGTTGCCTATTTTTCCATTTTACGTTAACCAATAGAGTGTTCCCCCGGGTTACATAGAAAAAAATAAAGAAAAGAAATTAAGTAAACATGACTTTTTCGGATCTCAATCGAGTATATTTGTTTTTTAAAGAAACTAGCGTTTTCTAGCTTTTACAGCTCCCAAGGTCAATTGTCAAAAAAGTGGCTAATTATAAAAAAACACGCGATTTAAATCCGAAAAAAGTTACTATACCAATTAACTCGAAATGTGGTGAAATAACAATATATTCGCGAACTCTGTTGAACGCATGACATGTTACCCACCATACTGTTTACTGTGCTATGCAAAACTGACATTGAAGCGGGATTACATACAATTTTAGTGTTTTGAAATTACATCGTTCCGGCTCTTTGACTACACAAAATTTCTACTACTTACTTTCTACTACACTGAACTGTAGTTTGCGCCCATTTAAGTAACTCCTGTAACACGAATAACTACGCAATGTCAAATACCATACAAATAGACTAATTAGAGGATGAAACAGCTTGTTTTAGGAAAGCGTCATGTTTTATTACAAAAGTTGGTCGTGCTTGTTGAAGATAGTGTGGCTGGCGTAGCTCCTCACGGGGCGGCGGCGCTGCCTTTAATTAAGACTGTTCATTCCTTTGCAGCAGACGAGCCCTAATTAACATCTACTCAGTTATTCAGACTCAGTTTCAGCTAATATTTTTGGAGCAAATGTAGATTTCTAGCAATTCCAGATTTACAGAATAAGTCGCTGGTAATGAGAGGTTGCGCTTCTTCTTTTTATCGATAGAGGTAGTGATACGTTTCCCACTTGAATTAAAATGCCAAGGGTTAACACGAAAGCAAAACGGTAAAGTGCTTTCGAACTTTGATACGGTCAAAATAAATCCAATTGATTTCATTATTATTAAATAAATGCCAAACCCAATTCTGTTTACGTTACTAACAATTTGTTACGAAAGGCAAAACAATGTCGTGACTAGTTTGTTATTTGTTTCGTAGTTACAATCATTGGGCGGGGTGAGGCTTTCAACGATTGTTCGTTTTGCGACCAGATGGATGAAATTTAGTCGCCCTCAGTCGATTAGACCAATTCTCATACTTCAGGTTTTATAGGGTATAATACAAACTTTTTGAGAAGGTTGTTCAAATGTCAACGTTTTTAAGTACTACGTTCGAAACCAGGGAGTACGCGAAGGTACATTAATGTAGCTTGGGTATTATATATAGAGGTTTACCAGACTTGTCGTCCATGACATGAGACAGTAGCACCAATTCAGGCAAAAGTAAAGTTAATCTAAGTATAATGCGTGTCTCGTTATTGGTAACGAAATGGCAGGCGATTAATTTTAGTTCAAAGCTGTCAAATTTCGTAATGCAACAAATACATGCCGGCGAATTTTGTGGAGTCGTTTTTGGGCGTCCACTGTTTTATTATTATTTTATTTATTTAATCTGTTTTATTTATTTAATCTTCATTGTTCAATACACTGGTATAATTGGCAGACTTAATGCTATCTACCCGTCAACCATGGGGCCAAGAGAAAAAACAAACAGGTTGATGCTTTTTTATTTATTTTTTATTCAAATGTCAGTGTGCATTTGACCTCCATCTCACCTGATGGAAAGTGACGATGAGGTCGACGATGGAGCATGCACACCTAAATAATGCTTATTCACTCTCGCCTTCAGTCTGCAGGCAGGGAATTCCACTCCATAGCCATGCGAATCTTTGGAATATCCATAATATAGGGGTGGAAGCTGAGACTACGCCTAGTCCCCCGATGATGGAAAGAGGTAGGTGGAATTAAATCGTGTTATACCGTCTCACACTCTCCGTGATAGATCCTGTAAAATTCCGATAAGCAGGCAACTTTACGGCGGTGTTCAAGGCTCTACAGCTTCGCCTCCACTAATTCCGAGTCACCTGTAAGCCTCTTGGCACGCTTGTCAATTGAATCCGAGGTGGCCAGTTGTTAGGTAGCAGAGCCATCCCAAAGGTGGCAGCAGTACTCTATACACAACCGGACTTATGCTTGATACAGCTGAAGCAACTATCCTGATGTGCTGCTTCCTGGCTGCATTTTTGGCCATGGATTCGATGTATCTGCCGAAGTTCAGATTGGATGACAGGTCCATTCCAAGTAGCTGGAGACGGTCGGCTATCGGTATGGATATATCGCGAAAAGTCGGAGTCAGTCTGCGTTTTGGTAGCGTTAAATTTGACAAGATTGGCATCGCCCCAATCGGAGCCCGTCTTGAGCGTCAAATCTAAACGGCTAACCATGGACTCTCGACAAGACTGGATTTCCTCTCCACTGACCCTTGCATTCAAGTATCTATCTACAACGGTGCTGTCATCGGCATACCCGCTCACGCGATACATGCAGCCGTAGACGCATACCACACCTAGAGGTGCCGGTGACGATTTTATACCATTTTATAGGATATCAAAGTAATAACAGGTAAAAGAACTAATATTAATTGCTATTTCGGTAACTACTCTAGTAAACCATAAAGTTTTTAATGCCTGGGTCTGTCATTAAAAAAAATAAACAACTTCAAAAATACGTCACGACAATCGTGTGTGTTATTGTTTGGGCTGGTTATTTCGGTGTTTATTTATTGAAAACATACCGTAAGTAGCATTTTTTAAGTTTACCCTGAATGTAAATGTTTATAAACTATACTTTAAGGAGTAATTTCTTGGTAAACGTTAGAACCACTCAAACGGAATATTATCATATTTATCCAAGTACACCAAAAATTTAATTAGTGCTTTTTAAGTGCGGGATTTGCGGTGTATTACTGCATTTTATTTGAGATGTTTTTGTTGGTAGTACAGAGGGTATTTATTTAGCAATGCAGAATAATAATTTTTATTTATAAAAACTAGTATTTAAACTGAATGCTTTTCTAATTTGCGAAACCAAATAGCCGCCATTTTGCGGTAG
>NW_020653424.1:371924-453334 GCF_003589595.1 Hyposmocoma kahamanoa
CCTCTATGTAAGTTTTAATTGTAATTTAATTGTATTGACATGCGTTCCTATTTTATTATATTTTATTTTTGTTATTTGTATTCATCATTTCAACTGATTAATTATTTTATTTTTTTTCTAATGTAATTTGATATGTAAAGTCAATAATATTTGCATGCCAATTGCTGGCGCAACACGCTGAACTTTTGTATTTGTACATATAATGTAATAATTGTAATCTACTTACCGTGTATGCTTGCAAATAAATATATCTATCTATCTATCTATCAAATAACCCAACTAAACACAAAAAATTGTACCGATATGTATAAATCTCACTTTAAAAGTAATAATTACGGAGTTCTTCAAGGGAGTATACTTGGTCCCCTGCTATTCCTATTATATATTAATGACGTATGTGATAGCACGGAACACGAAATAATTCTTTTCGCAGATGATATTTCAGTGGTTGTCACTTCTCCAATAAATTCAACATTAGAATATCATAAAAACGAATTGAAAAAAACAATGACTTCACTAATTGACTACCTACAAAAACACAATCTTCAAATTAATTTAAGTAAAACTAATATAATGAATTTTAATAAGTTACGAACCCAGACAATTGACATGGATTATAAAGGACAAATCTTGCGAAACGAAACCAATGTGACATTTCTAGGATTAATTATAGACCAAAAGATGAATTGGAGGGATCAAACGGACAAAGTGTGTGCTAAAATAAATAGGTTTGCGTTTGCTCTTTACAAATGGTCAAAAGTAGCGAATAAATGCACAGCCAGGACTGCCTATTTTGCGTATGTTGAGTCTGTACTCAGATACGGTATCGTAATTTGGGGCAACGGAACAGATTTTGCGAAGGTTTTTATTGCTAAAAAGCGATGTATACGTGCCATAAGCAATGTAGCATCGTATGTCTCATGTCGTCCTCACTTTAAAACACTAAGAGTATTGCTCCTCCGATGCCTGTACATTTTCGAAGTTGGTATATTCGTGAAATTCGAAATCTATCGAAATTCTTAATAGCATTCTTAATAACATAGCGTAACATTCAGAAGCCTAAGGAAGCCCAATAAAGTCGTACTAAATACAATACCCAAAACAAAACGTCTTCTAAATAACTCGTATGTAATGTGTGGAAAATTTTTTAATCGTATACCAGATCGCATTAAGCCTCTACCATTGACTAATTTTAAAAAGGAATTGCGCATGTGGCTCTTTGATCATTTGTCATTTACTCTATTGACGAATTCATGAATCATAAAGAATAATTAATTGATGCATACATTTTTCCCACCATTAAAAAAAATAAATTATTATTATTATTAAAATATGACATACACGATTCTGACATATCAAATTAAATCAATTATCTTAAATTTATCAATTTGTTGCCTAATTATTGTTTTAAAATCGAATCTCAATCCACCAATGTATTATTTTATTATTGTATTTGCATGCTTTTATTTTAGAAGGCCGAATAGGTTTAAGGTCTGATTTAATTTTTACCATCAACATGTGTAATGTACCCTACCCTGTTTGAAGCGAATAAATTAATTATTATTATTATTATAAAATATATAATATAACATAATTATACTTGATATATACATACATAATAAACCTACATTATATATTATAATAGTTTATAATATAATAACTTCGAGAAATAAAATTGTATAATTCTTTGCTTATTTATTTGTGGAAACACAGATTGTACAGAAGTTGACAGTAAGAAAATAAGTATAGTTTCACCGTGTCTGGCCAAACACTGGCCTATACAAATACACAAAGAAGAATTTATTAGACGTAACAACCACTAGATTGTTTTTTTTAGCTACTTTATGTACGTGCGGCATTTGGTTTTGGGGTATTAATAGAAACTTTGTTGCGTAAAAACGTGCCGTTTTACGATTTGCAATATGGCCCCCAGAGTAAATAATAAATAATAACGCACACTCAATATAGCCCCGCACTAGGGAAACCCTGTGTCGCGGGTGCCATGGACACACACATAGACAACCACAAATTACACCCAAACTCACGAGAGAAATAAATGTAGGCGTTTGTATGGCCTATTTCTCCCGGCCCGGGAATCGAACCTGGGACCTCTGCGTGGCAGTCCGGCATGGTAACCGTTCGGCCACGGAGGCAGTTAAAAGAGTGTCTCTGAAATATGAGTTTAAAGAAATTCTTACACAAGGGGGTCATAGTATATTTGTGAAAATGTAGTATTTCATGAAAAATACTGTTAGACTTAAGTAAACTGTCTGTTCTCTTGTCTTCACAAATTCACTTGAGGAACAATGTATAAGTTTCTGTATGATTCTAGATGTAATAAAAAATTTGCCGTTTACGAGGTTTAAAACTATAGCGAAAAACAAAAATATTTATTAAATAAACATTGTAAATGTTAAATGCGAACCTATTCTATATATAAAGAGCAACCATAGAAGTTTCTTAATTATTCACCTCAACGGAATCTTCGTTACGAATGAGGAGTGGTGTTTTATCGATGTGATGATTTCAAGTTTAATTTGTTAACCTATTAAATAAAGGTATTTTGATTCACTTTCATTTGGTATTCAAGGTGTATTGTTTACATTCTACAAATAATTATCAGAAAGCTAAACGAGGCGTGCTTAAAAAGCATGAACTTAAAAGCTTAGTTTATGTTTGCGCTTATCGACGCCGCGTTAAGTAAGAAATTTATAGGTGACTTGCTATCTTAGTCCAAAGAAACCTGTCAACTGAATAAGTTGAAAATGCATTTCAATTGTTTTACGTGACAACCTCTAGTAAAACCGTAACAGTCAACGAAATATATATTTTAGTTTTAGATTCGTTGACTTATTTAACCATGGCATATTAATTACCTCACACATAGTGTGTTCAAAAAAATGCGCTTGTAATGAATCAATCAGCACTTGACACACGTTCGTATTAATATTATAAAATTGAATGGATTGTTTCTTATGCGAAAAGAAATGCATTGCATTCAAATCGAGGTCGACTGTACGAGTACTTACGCGAAAACAAATCGATCATAACTTGACGCACCGTAAAACGTCGGGAAACGCAAATGGATGTAGGAGTAGGTACGGACAGTATGGAACTGTGTTTTCTTTTTGAGAATTCCTGAGCTCTTAACAGGTCTCTAAAGTGGTTTATGTCAGCGTATATGTTTGGTATATGTTAGCCTATTACCAAGTTTATTAGATATTTTAGTAGGACAATATTTCTGCTCGTACCAGGAAATAGGCTAGCTTTCAACGTTGCACTTTTCTGGAAGTTTTATCTGTGTTTGGAGCTGTTCCTTGTGTACCGAACGTGGGCGATGGTGAGTATGGGCTGTGGGCGAGATAGGTATATAAAGATTACGAGCTACGTAAAATTCAACGAAATCCAGAGAATTACAATGTTAAAAATAGCATTGGCTTAACTTAAATGAACATCATGAACGTTATTTTCATAAACGAGGAAATTGAATAAAAGTAGATTTACGAAAACCGTAGGTTGTTATTGATAAGATTGCCTAAACAAATGAAGATGGTAAAGACATAATATGGTACGAGGACAAAAGACGTGCCCAAAATGAGTCCTGTTGCCGACTATGGTGATAGAGATTTTCTTTCATTCATTCATTAATTCAACTTTATTTGCAAGCTACATGGTAAATCAAGATTTTGAAATTTATATTACAGTACACGTAGCACCCTGCAAGGGAGGTTTTCTTGTGAATTATATCAAATTGAACATTTTATTTTGAAGCAATGTCGATGAAACACAGTGACAATTTATAATAAATTTGTTTTACACATTATTTGTGGAGGTTTATTAATTGCTGATGTACATTCTCTAAAGTCAGCAATACATGTTGGCCCGGTGCTGCTGAATGAAGGCCAATACCAACGTATAGACAGCCTATTTGCCTTGCCTTACCATCACTCGATGTCGCTCTCCTAGCTGGCCGAGTGAAGGCGAGCGCCAACGTGTATAGAGCTCTTTTGGTGCAACTTGGCTGGGTACAACTCGCAGTCGCTCGTGACCACTCATCTCACTTCAGAGCGATGTCGGTTTTTCTGCATAAATCAAAGGAGCTCGCCTGCGTTCGGCCAACAGTGTTTCCACATTTGTGAAAATAGATAATTAATAACAAATAAATTTATTATATAAGAAATTAATAACTTTTATAACTGTAGTGAAAAATAGGCATTTTGCATTAATATTAGATGTCACTAGTATAGGACTTACGATCTCGGCCAGCTGACGAAACGTTAGTTTATTTGAAAAAAATATATACCAGATTTAAATCCGAAAAATAGATTCAATTCCAAAGTTTTAAAATGTTAATGCAAGTTGTAAGTGTCACTTCTATGTTGTCCATATAGTTTCAATGCACAATAAAAACTGACAGCGCCCGCGAATGTGTGGCCAGTTTCACAAAACTAGCTTACATTGGTCGTTTGTTGCTCTTCTTCAAACTTTTTGAATGTGTAGACGGTGACACTCGGGCTCGGTGACACTAGCCTCGACCAACATGTATTGCAGGTTTTGGATACTGTAACTCGTGACGTTTACGTATTGCCGAATAGATTAATTTTTTTTTCTTATTTGGTTACATCACCATCGACTACTTTACACGTTCCAATGCTGGAAGATGTGTAGGCCATAGTGCGTGCTTCTAAGGGTTGTGAACCTTCGACATGTAAGGTTTCATTACGATATTTTCATCGTTAACGAGAGGTTTTGATACTAAACAAACAACAACAGATGTAACTTAGAGATTAAAATCATTAGTACATGACGCAACAGGGATTCGAACCATCGACCTCTCTACTGAGAATAAACCATTCTCCCTTTCCTCTAGTAGCAGTAGAGCTCCTTGTAAAAGAGTTCATAGGGCAGTAGATACTGTCATCTTACCTTTTTTGCCGCCAGGCAGTAACATGAGCATTACTGTGTTCCGGCTTTGAAGAGTAAGGGTGATGATGAAATTACAGGTTTATGGGATTTGTTACCTTATGACCCAGGGTGACTGGCGCAGTGGCAGTGCCCCTCAGATCTTTGCGATTTAAAGCTCTGCGGAACACTGCAACTGTTATGGACAGGCGTGTCGCTTACCACCAGGCGCACGACATGTCCGTCCCGTCACTTGGTATTATAAAAAAATCCTACTGGACTACCAACGCTCTACATGGTTTTCGCATGTGAAAAATATAAAATGTTTAATAATTATTAGTCTCTTGTTTTACAAAACCAATAATACTCCTTACTATAAACATGGAACACAAGAAAAAAGTGCAAATACGAATTGCGCATAAAATACACATGTTTCGCAGCCGTCACTGACACTCGGCCAAAACCCGCAATGGTAATATTCCAATCGTTTTTTAATACGTAAGATACTGTGTTTGTATATTCCATACTCCACTTCCAAATCCACACAATTGACAATTAAAATACCGCAGCTGAGTAATATCGTGGCAGAATTAAATCCGACAGAATGTTCCGACGCCAAAGTGGAATGGATTTCTCGTTTTACATTCGCGTCGAACGCAATGCCTTGTGTGGTTATTAATAGTCTACGCTTCAAAATGAACGAATGTCCTTCTGTAGGAAGATTATATTCCGAATATTTTTTTAATCTTCATTCATCGTTTTCCTTTAAAGCGATTTTCTTTTCAAATGCCGCCACACGTATTTAAAGTCCCTGTAGCGGCATGTTATGCCTTCTATGACTTCTATTTATAAGTTGAGTATATTTCTGAATGTTTAATAGAAACGCCTATCGCTAACGTTGAACAAAATCACCATATGAAACATTCATGGAGAGGGCGAGAGTGTATGGACATTATGTAGGTATGCATGCTCCATTGTCATTCCTTGTCAGATTTGATAGATATTAAAAAAAAAAAGTTTCACAACCCGTTCAAATCATGTGAAGTCTCCAACCCGCATTAGGCCAGCATGGTCGACTATAGGCCAATCCATTTTCTTAGAAGCGACTCGTGCCCATCAGTGGGATGTAAACGAGAGTCGAAGTTTAGTTTTCGTTTTACAAATTACTTTTCGCAAGTGGTTTTACTGAACAAGTGTACATGATGACAAAACTAAGTGTTTCGCCTTGAACAAGCAACGCTAGGCATAAAAATGGGATGTGGGACATTTTTCAAAAAAGTGTACCAGGTGAAACAATTGTGTATGGTAATTAGATAAAGCTTGTGATAAAATAACAGAGCTTTACCAAACATGCCCATGCTTCATCCGTTTGTCAGATAAGATATTCCAACTGTGCTAATTTGTCAAGATTCTATTGATTACTGCTCAAAATTACGTCTTCTTTATTAACGTCGTTCATGCCACGCTGAATGGTTCATTCAGTTCGATCCAGACGGTCTCTTTGGAGGAGATATGCACAGCAATGGAACGATGGTCTTATGCGATTTGTGGAAAAGCTTAGATATGAAACATCGCACCTTCGTGGTGCGAGTCTGGAGCAGTGCCAATATCGGTGTATTGCTGTCAAATCACGCTACCCAACATATGATCTCGAATTTGATACCTAACACTCTCGAAATGTGTGTATATCTCGAAATATAGTGTTGAATGACTGATGGGATTTGACGGGAGGGGTGTGGTGCGGGTGTGGTTTACACAGGAGATAAGGGCTAAGTAACACGAGATCGGGTAACAAGGATCCAATATTCACTATCACGATCTATCTGCACATTATCGTGACTCAACAATCTGATTGCTTCAACACGTTCGTTAGGAGTGCTAAGGCAGAAACACATTATGCTGGTGCGAACGCTCGCTAGAGATAGACGGGCCATCAGACATTATACAAAATTTACTGAAGAATTGCCTGACATTACATCAAAATTCCCATTAGTATTGTGGTAGCATTGTTGTCCCCGGCCGGGTCAGTGTAGAAACAAATTTTTGTATAGTCTAATAATAATATAACTGTACGTATTTGTACTCCATATCCCTGTTTTTTTATGCATGTCGTACAAAGTAGTTCTAAAACTTAAATACTGGGTAAAGTTTGCTATGATTCCACATTTGCGACGTTATAAATTCTACTTTTACAGAGGTTCATCTCCACAAACAGCGTTTCGTGTAGTTTCAAAGTCAATAACGCCGAGATAACGTCGAGTTTCGAGACTGCAGTTGAAAGCTTGTAAAGTGTATGCAGTTAGTGGAACTCGCCGTATTCGTTCCGAGTTGTGCAATTTCAAGTCATAATAAGCGGAAAATTTAAAGCACATGCGAGTACGTACTTACCCAACATAAATCTGAATTTCGAATGCTGCCCGAGTCCATTTTCTTTACCATTTCTTTACCACAAATAATCTTCAAATACAATAATACCAATATAATAAGGACAATATGATTATTTTTATCACAATAAAATAACTATTTGATTTGAAAATTCTGACAGTTTTCATACAGTATTTAGGAAACATACACTAAGTTTTGAAACTTTTTCGATAACAAACTCTGTAGTTCGTATAACGTAGCAAGCTAAAGTGCAGCTACGCAATACCCTGAAGAATGCATTCATAACGCGCTTATACGTAGTATCATCTGGTGAATATTAATGAATCCCTCATTGCATCACAGCGCTGGCGCGGGCAGAACGCGCTGCATAGCGATTCGTTTGCTGGGCAAAACTTTACACGCCATCTGGAATCTATTCTGTATCACAAATTGTTTAAATTCATGTCATTTGTATGTAATGAAAAATTCTATTTTACATTAGTTAACACGAAAGGGATAGCGATTGCGCATTTGTACCGCATATTTGCCAGATGCTTTGTTTTCAATACGTTACAGGGGAATATTATGTGTGGTAAACAGTTTCTACATTTAGTTTCGACTGCTTAGTTTCAGTATTTTTAAGAGCAATACTTTGAAACGTCCTACAGTTGCGGGGTAAAGTAAACATTTTCATCCACTTACGTGCGATCCTGAGTCCTTGATTGAGTAATAAAACTGTTATGTTTTATTACTATTTTTTGTACGTAACAGTATTAGGATAGCATTTAAGTATAATGTCACTTGATTGTAAGTGACGAGGGTGGAGAATGCTTGGCTAGCGCTACGTAAGTGTGGAAGTGGCGTGTAAGCGAAGTTCTCGACAAGTGGGTCACGAGTCTCGTGCACCTCCGTGTGCGGACTCGTGGCCCTCTCACGCAAGTCTCGTGGCCCTCTCAGCTTCAGTTCTCGTGGTCCCCCACGCGGCGTCGATACCGATGTTCTCCCTAGTTCGTTTGCTCAGCGGCTTAAATCTCCAACATCCGCATTATGGAAAAGAATTTAATGTTTGCAGTATAGACAGTGTAATACATACCCCTTTCACATAGAAGCAGAATAACGTACTTGTAACAATGCAAGTCGATGTTGTGTATACTTACATCATTTTAATGGTATAAGATGCCCAACATACATAATATTATGTATGTTTCGATAATCGAGTTTTCCTATTTACGTTTATCATTAAGCTTCAATAAATGCAAATTAGACAAACGCCAAATGACTGATCGAGCGATGCTGCATCATTTTAGATTTTTATTTTATAAAACATATATAAGATTGTGCACGTACGAACACGTGCATTGGAAATGCGAATGTTGAGATGGATGTGTGGAGTGACGAGAAAGGAAGGAATGAGTACGTCAAGGGAAGTTTGAAAGTGGTGCTAGTGACGGAAAAGATGAGGAATAAAGGCTTAGTTACACGGGAAGAAAGTTTTCGCGCGGCCGCCCGGTTACCACGCCTTCAAGTAGGTACATTAATGGCGAATCTGAACTCAATTTACTAGGCAACAACATTTAAATTCCAAATTCAAATTCAAACTCAAATGCTTTATTGTTAAATATAGATCTTAATTTAGTACATACAGTGTCAAACATGAACCCTGTAAGGGCACAGCAATGTAAATTTTGAAGTACATTCTAAATATGTCTAAAGTTGAATTACAATTTATTATATTATAATTCTCATATTACAATTCCTCGGAATAATACAACGGAGCGGTGGCCGCGCGGGCCGCCGCCGCCGCCGCCGCCGGGTAGACCAAATTCAATCCAGACTCGCCCGCGTGTCCGGAACGTAAAAGCTAAATGAATAGAGCGTATTTTGCTATGAGAGCTGCGCGGCGGCCGCGCGGGGTGAGCGCGATGAAATTCGTGTAGAATAAGGGAGACGAATAAGTTAACGTGACTATAACGTTGTTTCACTACCATAACATACATTAATTTTTTGTGAAAATACTCCACTATTTTGTTTTGTATTTTTTTATGATACCAAGTAACTGGGCGTACAAGTCGTGTAGCTGCTGGTAAGCGACAGGCAATTGCAGTGCCACTCAGAGCTTTAAATCGCAAAGATATGAAAGGTACTGCCACTGCGCCCGTCATCCTGACGCAAAAGTTGACAAGTGTCTGTAATTTCACCAGCACCCCTTAAACTGAAACGCAGTAATGCTCCCACTACTTTGGCGGCAGAAATAAGTAAGGTGGCAGTACTTCCCTGGATAAACTCTTTCGCAAAGAAGAACTGCTACTATGTTATTATGTATACCTAGTTATGTTTATAGTTATATTACTCAGTTACTTAAGTTAAATAAATAACGCACACACTCAACATAGCCCCGCACTAGGGAAACCATGTGCCCCGTGTGCCATGGACACACACATAGACAACCACAAATTACACCCAAACTCACGAGAGAAATAAATGTAAGCCATACAAACATTTCTCCCGGCCCGGGAATCGAACCTGGGACCTCTGCGTGGCAGTCCGGCATGGTAACCGTTCGGCCACGGAGGCAGTTGTTCACTTTATTTAAAATGTTAGTAAGTGTTAGTGATTCGTAGTGATGATTGAGGCTGTAGTTTATGACTTTAGTGTAGTAGTAATTAAAGGTGGAGGTATGACGTATATATGTGAATTCATCATAAGTCATGATTATGATATGTAAAGTAGTTTAGAAGGAACTCCCTTCCTCATTCATTAAAAGCAATATCAAATGTGTTTTATTGTGTCCTGTCTAGCAGAACTCCAGCTGGTGCCTTAGGCAGACATCTTTCAAATGCATGTCTCGGGCAATCTTAAAAGAGGAATGTCTAGGAATCCCCATTATTTGAAGTGGCAGCTTGCGACTTACTTGCAAATTATTTTCGACCGCATATAAGGATGATCTTTTGTATATAAAAAACTCGGCTTCATACGAGTACGATGTCTAATATTATAGTCTAATATTGCTGTGTAACAGTTTAATTTATATAATCAAGTTGGAATCAGAAGAATGTCTGGAAAAGTGTACCCACAGTGCACCTATTTGTTTTTTCATTATATAAAATGGCAATTTCTTTTCCCTACAGTTTTGTGGCGTTATTTTTATGTTCATTGGTATGCATTACATCCTCCTGGGTGTTTCGCACTCGTCTGCGCTGACGTCTACAGCTTGCCTCGGGATATTACTATTAATCTTGACGCTGTTTTTGTTTACTCGGTCTTCTTTTCATGTAAAATACTGCTGTTAAAAGTTAACTTGCAATTGGTGAACACTTGTTGCCCTTTACTTTTAACCTTTTGTTTACAGCCTATTTTTGTGTCTGAGTATACAATGACGCAAAGCATTCCATAATGCAGCTTTGATTTATCCTGTAACGAGATGGGTAGACAACATTTTCAAAGTCACGGGCCACAGATTGGTGAGAGTGGCGCGACATGGTAATGGTTGGTACAACTACGGGATGGTTACACCTAGCAGTGGGTGAAGTCGGGCTGTGGATAATGATGATACCATAATGCTGCCAGCAAATTTATCTAAAAAATAACAAAGTATCTAAAAAATTTATTTCATTGCTACTCGCGAGTTAGCCATGTCGATATGATTTTTATGAAGATCTTATAGTCGGCACGTGTAAGAAACTATTTAATTAAATGATGTCAGACTGTAATAGTCCATACTATAATCTATTACGAGGCTTCAGCCATGCAAATTGACAAGAGAAAGTTAATATAAGCCTCATAGCTGACGAACAACTTTGATCTTACACCTCAATGCCCAACGATCTCTTTCTTAGTAAGATACTATTTTTGTTATTTATCTATCAAATTATTTATTATCTATCAAAATTAAAATTGTCTATTACTAAGTTTAATTTTATTCAAGTACTGACTACGTAATACAGTGTATCACTTTCTGGTCTGCTCTCAAAGTTTACGTAATTACTTGCTTGCAAAGACGCCAGTTTAATTAGTTTTATATAGTTTGTGATAACCTCTAAAACTATCGATTATAAACCTCTGTAACTAATCCGAAGACTGAAATTAATGTCCTTTTAATGCATGCATGCATTAAAAGGACTTGCACAAAAACCTTTTAGTTTTTGTAAAACAAAGCCTTGGCACGTAATATGCGATAAGTCAGTCATACCTAGACTAACTAGTAATTATTATAATATTGAGGTTTTTACTAAGTTACTTGGTTTAATTTACTTCTAATTTGTGTTTACTTCTTGTCGTGTACGTGTAATATAGTCCTTTCGGAATGTAATTTGTGTTTTGTGTATACACAAATATCTAAACGAATTGTTTCATATTCAACGATGTATTTGTAACACTCGTATTTCATTTTTATTACTCGCTTTTGCAAGGTCGATATTACGTTCTCTACGTAAGAAAGACATATAATTGATGTAATCGTAAATATTAAAGTGTTCCTTCATTTACTTCATTTACTTGGAATTTTAGTACACGCTTCGACGTAGTTAGCCGATAACAGTTTTCGTAATTGTTGTCGATGTGAAAATTTATTGTTTGCTAAATAATATATCCTAGAAATTTAATTGTCATTGTCGAATTCTTAGGTTTTCGCGATTGTTACACATAGGAAATGAAACAATTTTTACGGATTTAAATCGCGTATATTTGTTTTTTTCAAACATACCGACGTTTCGGGCCTTTTACATGTCCCATGGTCACAGTTGACTGGGGTGGTACAGACATCAACCAGTTAACTGTCATTGTTCTAACTCTGTTTTGTATTATACACGTTTTTTAGTATTAAGGACATTTGTCGCTCAAGACTCGATTAATAGCTTTCATTATCCATAACAACATTTTGCCATTGTAGCTTTTCCGTCTTGCGTTCCTACTGATACTCATGTATCATTTGCGAAGAGGTTTATATTATCTTACCGTGCAGGTAATGCGACTAGCAAGTGATAATATAGATAAACAATAAAAAAGGCTCTAATTTTGGTCTTTGAAGAACGCAATGCTACTTTATAAGAGTATAAAAAAGTACATAATTATATACATAATAATATAGTAGCAGTAGAGTCATTTGTGAATAAGTGCGTTCAGGGAAGTACTATCGTTACGTAATTACCTAATGTAAGCTTGCGGTGTTCCGGTTTTGAAGGGTAAGGGTGCTGGTGAAATTACAGGCACATGGGAGACTTGTGAACTTATGTCTCAGGGTGACGGGCGCAGTGGCAGTGCGCCTCAAATCTTTGCGATTTATAGCTCTAAACATACTATTTACTTTTGGCATCTATCCATACATTCTAAAGTGAGACTTTTTATGGATCTTACAATGAATATTTATATGAATTCTTCCAGGGCAAATTAGGAGAAGAAACTACTGTTCACGTGAGATGAATAGATGGTCTGTTGAGATTTTATAATTATGGGTTGTTAACTAAAGTATGGCTCGTCTATTAGAGAATAGGAAATTGACTTACCGTTAAAACAGGATAATTCGCCAAAGACATCAGATAGTGATTAATGGTGTGCGCCTTGTACTAGGGGGATTGATTTGTTCAAGTATTTTCTTAAGATTGTTGTTGTATTGACATTATGATGTTCCATATTGACATTATGTTGACAGTTCGTTGTAATATTCGCTTTACGTTATATTCTTCGGAACTTCAGTGTATGGATATATATTATGATAGTGCTACACTACATAAATACTCGTCTATGCAGATTCGGTTTTATGTAATGTAACATTCCATCGCAACCACTTTGAGTAATGAACTACGTTTATAGGTTTGAACTTTGAACATATTGTTCTTATTGAATATTGGTATACTTTACGGTAAATAGCAGCGCAAGTCATGTTTTATGTATAGCACGGAAGCAAGTGTGCCGACATGGTACCGAGAAGATTGTGCACGTTTATGAGTTAAGCGCAGCTCACTGCACCGAGCCTTTGATCATTTGAGTGAATCCATGACGTCGGGTTGTACTATAGGAATCTTCACGGCAAATATCACTTGTGTAGACATAACGTAGACCAGCTGTAAAAAGATAATTGTGAATATTAATGATATGTGTGTCATTCTTTTGAATTAACACAATAGTGTAGAGTGCCTATAAAACATCAATGTATGCAGTGGTTCATGATTATTATTGTATGTGTAGCGCATAGACGTCGTTTATAATTCGGTCATAGGTATTCATTAAGTGCCATAAACATAATACGGAACGTTTTGATTTGAAGTAAATGTAGGTACGTAGATAATATAACTTTAGGTGGTTGAAAAGTGATCCTCGGTTTCCAACGCTGCGCTCTATCTAACAGTCTATCTATCGCTAGCATCATTCATCTTGGCTCCAGAATATCTAAGGTTTTATTACTTTCTGTTTTATCCACTTTTAAAGAAACACACATTTTATTACCGCGTTAAAAAGTTCAATGGAGAATAAATTGTGGTAGGGTGTTTATGTATAGTTCAATACAAATCGTTTAGTCATTACTGAATATCTTTCCATTATTGTAGCATTACTGAAGCACGCAGTTGACGCGTCGCCGTCGCGTGAAAGACATGAAATTTAAATTTAGAAATGTTTCAATTTAATGCCCTTAACGTCTTACTTTTGCACAGCCCTTCACACGTTTCATTTGAATCCTGTTTCTAGTTTTAACACAACCATACAATTGACTAAAACTCAATAAAATCGATTGAAACTTATATTTTAAGGACTCACCTACTAGTAGTCGTAATTTGTTTGATGTGGAGAGGGAATTTTGTTACAGATTCTATCTGCCGGTCTCTTTGTTTACCCAGCTGTCCATAAAGTTTCAATAGCAGAAACGGAGTTTTCTTTGTTATGACAATCGCTGTTTATTGTTGTTCTGTCTTTCGCAGCCTGAAATTGTGTCTTGTAAGCAAGATAAGCTATCTTGGTTAGTTTATACAAGATCCTTTGAATAAATTAACTATACAAGTTAATTTATACAAAAGACCATTTAGTAAATGAATGAAATACTTTTTCATAAAAAAAAAATTCTAGCGTCTATGTATTGATTGAAATAATTAAAGACGTTGGTTGAGGCAAGAAAGGACAATTAATGTGACGTGGCGTAAAAATATTTCACAAACTGTAGCAGTAGAGCTGTTTGTGAACGAAACGATCATTCAAGCACCTCATTCTGTCCACATTCTCGCGTCTTGTCTCTCTGTCATTTACTTCTTTTCAGAACACATTTGCTCTGCACATTTTTATTACAATTAAATATAATAAATACGTTCCGCGCCAAAAACATTGCTTTTATTCAGTAACTGTGAAAGAGTTCCTCCGGAGACGTACTGCCACTTTACCTATTTCTGCTGCCAAGCGGTAATGTAAACATTACTGCGTTCCGGTTTTAAAGGGTAAAGGTGCTGGTAAAATGACCGGCACGTGGGAGTTGGCAATTTATGTCTCAGGGTGACGGGCGCAGTGGGAGTGCCTGTTGTTGACACGACTTGTTCGTCCCATCTCTTGATATTATAAAAAAAGCTCCAACGTAAAACATGTGCAGAATTCTGAAATTAAAAACTTCTCTTATAAAACTTGCATGGCTTTTCATAAAACCTATCGCCATGTCCATGAGGCATCTTTTGATTAATATTAGTTTGTCGGATGGCAATGCGTACGTTGACACTATAGATAAATTAGTATTTCTGGCACAATTTCAAACAAACCGTAAAACACGCGTCGTGTTCAGTCTGTAATTTGTGTATTTTGTAACAAAATCACTTCATTGGAAATTCTATTTGTATTTATAACAGGAATATTGTAACAATAGACTTTTAGTACAATAGCGGTCTCTTAATACAATTAAATCTTATTGAGTGAGTGAGTGCGTGGCTCACCAACGTACAGGCGATACGCCTTGTTTGATTTTTCAATACAACATTGTTCAAAATTGAACTCATTGCTACATGCCTTGTGTTAGACTTTACAAGCAAGGAGTTAGATGTTATGTATAATCTTTATTCTATATTTATGACAGGGTTTTGGTGTGAAAGATGATGTTTAAAATTCTTTGATTGGTTGGTCATGTGGGAAAGACTTTTTATTTTATTAAGTGGCGGGACGAACAAGTCGTGCGCTTGGTGGCAAGCGATGCGTTCAAATCGCACTGCCACTGCGCCCGGCACCCCGAGACATAAGTTGACAAGTCACATGTGACTGTAATTTCACCATTTTCACCCTTACCTACCTTTCAAAACCGGAACACAGTAATGCTCTCATTACTGCTTGGCGGCAGAGTTAGGTAAGGCGGCAGTACTTCCCTGGACGAACTCTTTCACAAGGCGCTCTACTGCTATCAATTAAGCATGGATGTTGGTAGCTTGGCGGTGTAAATTTATTCAATGGACAGCGACATGGGGAAAGGTAACTGTCGACGTATAAATCTCTATTAGAATAGGGATGTTCTTAAAAAAGGCTAGGAAAACCATACCAAGCATACGCGTAGACGAGGCGAACGAGATTTGTAAGGACAGTAGCGAGAAAAGGTATCTGCCAAGCCCAGTGAGACACAGGCGTGGTTGTGTGTACAAATGTATGTTATGTATTTGTGTTATTTATGTTTTATACATTTTTATTTTTTGGTAGGTATTATTATTAAAAACGAATATGCTATGACTCCAACATTATTTAATAAAATATAATAATTTCTTTAATACGTAATGCGACTATATAAATAACTCTATGCAATTAATTTGCAGTGTGCACAAATTTGTATGAATTGTATTTATTTGTGAAGGATTTAAGTGGTTTGAAATGTAATCCACCAAAAAAAAGTCATTAGGTTGAACGTGTTCGAGTATCTGTTTAATGCTTTAATTACGAACAATACTTAACGCACGCGTAAATTAATTACAGAAAATTCGCTGTTTTCATTTTCATTTGATATGCTTGAAGTATGAGCAGTTTAAGTTTTACATAATGGATATTGTGTAATTAAGTTCACCAGACGTCTTGAGTGCAGCGCAAGTTGCAAATGACGTAAATGGAGATAATACAGAAATTGTGAAAACTACAGAAAAAAATATTTGTTTTCTCTTTAATGGATTGAAACAGGTCACGTTAAAGGTGTAAAATACGAGCCTCAAAGTTGTTGCAAAAGATGTTTTAGCTCTCAAATGCGAACTCGTTCGCAAAAACCTACTTTGTGCCCGAGTTGAAAGTTGTGCTCTTAATATGTACGCGAATTTTTATATGCATTATGTTGTAACTTTTCATTTGTGTTACACCTGTTATTAAAACTTGTACAGTTCTACGGTTGCTACGGCTGATATTAAGTCTAATTGTTTATTTCTTTTCATACAGACACATATATACACATTTATGCCCATAATCAACTTTGTAAATATAACACTTTCGTCAATCCTTTCCATAAAATGTAAAATAATTTTCTTTTAGTACTTTTACTCGGTATCTTGTTTATTTTTAACTCAAATAATTCATTGAAAAACTTCTTTGATATTCTTTTTCCTGTTGCGTTCAGTAACAAGGAAACATTGATTACCTGCGACACATGCTTCGCCTAGTGCAGGAATCGATAGACTAATTTTCTGTACGCGATATACGCTGGAACAAGTTTTGTATTTAGGTTTGTACTTCATATTTTTTATGTACCTACATGTACAGTTTTCTCATCAAGTAATTTAATTATCGTTATTATAAATTTAAATTTTGTTTTGAGAAGTTGTCAATAAAATAATTTGTGGGACACAAAGTATATAAAAATAACTTTCGAGCTTTCCGCGCAATTAAGGACACGAAAAATGAATTAGAAAATAATTTCTTGAAGAGGTTTTTTCGTAATTCAAAGTATACGAGGAACATAAGTTATCGGAGCATCTATCTACAGTATTACAGAGAGGAAGGAAAATAATAGTGACTTTTTCGGTATTGTGTGAGAGGAAAATCTTACTTACAACTCAGCCACATAGGTGACCTTTGGTATTTCTTGTATTCATTTAAGGAAAATGTTTTTGAGAAAAAACTTTATAAATGTTATGACTTTTGTATCGCTGTTCTCAATCACGAAAAATCTGAGCAAATACAGATTGCTAAACGCTATGTCGTATGGGTTTCTGCGGGCTTGTGTATAAGTGTATTTATTTTTTAACAATTCGTAATTAGGATATTGGAAGTCATATCGTGGTCAGAAACCCTCAACTAGTGATAATCATTTGCTGAATAACCACATTTCAAACCGACGCGGTTCGGTAAGTGTAAAAATCATAATAATAAAAAACAGTTTTCCTAAATAAGTATCGGGACAGTAATCTTTTTTTTATAATATCAAGTGGCGGGTCCACTCAGAACTTTGAATCGCAAAGATCTGAGGGGCACTGCCACTACGCCCGTCACCCTGAGACGTAAGTTGACAAGTCCCATGTGCCTGTAATTTCACCAGCACCCTTACCCTTCAAAACAGAAACAGGCAAGGCGGCATGCGGCAGTACTTCCCTGGACGAACTCTTTCGCAAGGTGCTCTACTGCTGCTGTTATTCCGGAACGTGTTAAAATTACGTCTTCGTCGGTTGATAACTAGAAAAAGCGTTTTGAAATTAGTATTTGTTACACATAGAACGCAGTTAAGAAAGAACGATTTCGAAGGTTCTCTAATTCCTAAGAAAATCATCGTCCAGCGGGAAACGTTATTATTCCCTTTGGACTTTACAAAATTCTACGATTTTGATCTCATTTCATTCAGTGTACCTTAATCTAGATTTGTACGTTTACTACAAACTTACGTTTACGTTTACTACTTTCTCTTAAATAATCCCTTATTTTTAACCGACTTCAAAAAAGGAGGAGGTTCTCAATTCGTCTGTATGTTTTTTTGTATGTATGTTACGCGATAACTCCGCCATTGTGAACCAATTTTTTGATTGTTGATTCTTTTTTTGTTGGAAAGAAGGTACCTCAGATGTGGTCTCATTTAAATTTCAAGAAAATATTCCACCTCTAAGGGTGGCAAACTAGGGGACGAATGACTTTTGAGATCGGTTTTTTTAACCAGAGGTTAGGTTATTATGACATAATTGTATGGCATAAAATTCGGCGAATGTTCTTTGTTTTATAAATTTTATCGATAACAATAAAAATCGTTAAAATTTGTCTATGCATAATCATGTTAAGTGGTATAAAAACGTTTGCCCTTTACGTACGGCGAGCTGATGCTGATGCTGCGCAGTGATGACTAATTACCGGTACGATGAGAATCTTAAAAATTTATGATCTAGCTTGGTATAATCTTAGTAGAATACTCATTCAAACAGTTCGTTCACGTGATGTTGTAGATTTACTTACCTCGTTTGTTTCCGGCGACATCAACAAAAGTAATCCGTCTTGCCGCGTCGGTGTTCAAATATTTTCATTATTAACTCATTATACATCCCATTACGGGACACGAATCTCTCCTCAGAGAGGGTTAAGGGTCGAATCCCTACCCAATGCGAGTTGGGAACTTCACTTCTTCGTTTTCCAAAGAGTACAAGGTTCATTACGATTTTTCCCATCACCGCCACCGTTAGCGAGAGGTTTTATTAGACATTCTACACTAGACATTCATACACTTACGTTTGAAAGACATCAAGCCCTACAGAGAACCTTAAAATGTTTTACAACCTTTTAAATGTCACATACGAACGCTATCCATAACCATATCAAACCTAACTGTCACGTATATTTTATTTATGTGGTATTCATTGATTGCCATAAAACATATTGTTTCTATGTATATCACTACGAATTCACCGAGTCAACACGTCGCTGGCCCTCTCTTGAGGCGATGCTCCAATGAGGCTGGATCTCTGCCCCGCTGCGGCATCCGTTGAAAGACTTGTCAACAATGTCTACTCCCGGCCTTCACCCATTTACACGTCGTACTATTATCTACGTTATTGTTCTGCAAAGTTATTGTGTTCATTTCCCTTGAATTTCACTTTATATGTACATTGAATGCCTTGTCCAATGTGAAATTGTGAGGTAGGTCTAACTGCTTTTTAGGGTGATTGATACCTTAAAAACGTGTAATATCTTATACTTAATACTGTATTCCCCATTTCTTACTTTTGATTCTATTTATTTCATAAACGTAGTTGATTACAGATTTGAATTTGAGATATGCGTATTTTGAATACTTAATCTGTTAAAGATCCTTAGGAAATCACCATTAGTTTACAGAGTCATGGTAGTAATAAATCCTGTAACTGATTCTTGGTCCTTTATTCCTTTATTTTATAATACAAAGTTATGTTTCTAGAATTGATTTGTGTTTTGACGATCATACCTATCTTGAACCACAACTGAGTTCGTTTAACTTGTGTTGTGTTGTCTTCGAATCAATTTCAATCTTGCACGATTTATTACCATTTCATTTACCTTATCTGTAGGGCTAGCGAGATCTCTATGCAGGAATAGCAGTATCCAATTAGAAGTTGTTTATCATCTCTCTCTTTTATTACGATTTTTTTCGAAGTAGTAGTCTTTGGTTTAGTAGCTGTTGTGAGGAGGCTTTATCAATATGTTTCAATTTAAAATATTTCAACTTAATTTTTTAAAGTATTTTAAATTCAATTATTTTTTTTTGGAATTAAAATCACGAATATTGTGTTTCTTCAAACAAACCAACGTTTAGTTTCTTTACAGAACTCGTGGGGATGCTGTCAGAGCTTGGAATCTGCACAGAGAAATTTGTTGTAATTGTTGAAACTGCATAGTGTGAATTATTAAAAGCAGTACGTATCTACGATCTTGTTCTTGTAGAAATCTGAACAGGTAACATTAGAGGCAAAATTCCACGGAAGCGGAGTTCCTCGAAGGGCATTAATATGCGGCGCACATGAAGCGAACAATCTGGGCCGTCGACGGTCAGCGTCATAGTCTCAAATGTGTGAACGTTTACATAATGCTTTTGCTTGTGTTGTATGAATTTTACACACTGAGTGTGCATGTTATTATATAGTTATCATTTATATTTACATCATTATTTTAACTTAATTCTCTTATAATCAATTACATTACAACTTATGTCACACATTACTACGCGGTGGTGTTCTCCAAAGAGAGAGTTTTAAGCCGTATCTTCCATTTTGTCCAAACAGTGACAAAATTACCAATCGACTTCTTAGAGCCGGGAGAACACACATTGTGGGATTGCCTGCGTAACATTCGGTTAACCGGTGAGTCTGAGAAGACCGGATCTTTGAAAAGAACAATTGTTTGTACTTTTGTATCTTCGGTACGGTTATTTCTTGAATGAAATCGAGTACATCGATTCAATGTATCATATACCATATTATATAGATTATGTTTTTGTTACTACTTCAATAAAACGAATACCTTACAAAGAATAATGCAACATTGATGTATTGCTGCCGAGAGCGAGCTTTACTTTTATTTTTAAGACGCCTGGCGCAACTGCAAAACGGAGATAATTATTAACGGAAAATAATAGAAAGAAAAAATAAATATGGCGATAGAATCAGATAATTGGAATTGAGGTTAAATAATGTTAATTAATAAGTCTAAATTGCACTCTAACTAGACTACTACGTGATAAACAAAGCTTTACATACAAAGAGGGGATCCAGTGAAGAGGCAGGCATGATATACATATAAATGATGGCACAAAGGACAGTGGAGTACAATATAATTAAAGTCACCAATCTCTCCGGACTCGCAAAGGTCTATTGTTGCAAATTTGATTAAGCGGGCGAGAGCTCACATGCCTCATATGATTAAGAACGCTGACTGTATTCTTAGGACCGTAAGCATTAGTAGAAAAACAAAGTTGAATTTCCGTAACCACTGTAACTACTAACAGTCAATATTCCCCTTCATAAATGCATAAACGAATTTGTCCAAAATGTGACAGTAAATAGCACAAAAATTTCGTTATCGCCTTAAACAACATCTTGTCGATTCCAATATGCTTTTTTACATACTTCGTAAGAAAACTCGCTCAGATAAAACTTATGTCGTAATCTATGTGCTCCATATAATGAACATAGCTCCTGACAATGTTATTAAAGTTTTTGAATGTGCTCAAACTTTTTAAAGTAACAACAGTTCTTGGCTCTAAAAACAGTAACGCAGTCCAGTCAAATAAACTCCTTTTAACATTGTTGTAAATGTTTGGCATTTCAAAATATGTAGATTATTATTACATTTAGTTACAGTGAACAATGACCAAAGGGTTTAGAATCTAATAAATGAGAGAGCTTTTTAGTATGCCCATCGCGTGGCGTATCAGAACTTCGCTGGTAGTATAGTATCGTTCAATGGTATCGATTCCACTCTAGCCGCTGCTGTTTGACGATTTTAACCTCGAATATTGTGGAAACAATCACGTGGAAGCAGTTGATGTCTAATGTGTTATTGGTTTAATAAGTGTAATAGTTAGTGTGTTATTTTCTGAGAGACTTTGATATAGTTCTCGAAAAAAACAAAAACTTGCTATGCATTTAATCATTCATAATATCGTACATAATATGTCTACACGTAAACTAGCACGTTCGTCACCCAATGGATTAAGCAGTAATTACCGACGTCTACTTGATTTCTATATACACGTGCTCTACAACGAAAATAGTTATTTTGGTAGTTTTAACGGCTTTTTAAGGCCGTCCTCAATCATCACACTCATTATCAGGTATTCGTGTAGTTATTGGGGTGTTACGAGTTTGCGTAAACTTAGCAGTCGTGCTCTGACAATGTACGAACACAGATGGATCCTGAAAAGCGGAACAATATCCTGTGATTCTGCTCTTTTCGTTCATGCACTAGTGTTAAAATCGGAATAGCTCTTAGTTCAGCAGTATGATGTGTATATTCTTATACATATATGCATGTGTGTGATAAATATTTAATAGTCATATATACACTTTCAGTATTAATAAATTTATATTTCAAAATAATATTCCTGGTTTGATTTTTTTTTCAACTACAATTCAACAATAGGAAAATAGCGAAAAATTAACAATCGTTTAATAAACATACCAATTGTTATAACTATCTAACATTAAACAATAACGGGGAAACTTAAGCACGTTAACAATTAAATGTAATATATTATAACATTTAATATTTTGTAAATATTGTTATTTTCGTCTTAAAACAAGGTTAAATGGTATTTAATACATTTATTTAAATACACAGTCCTTTTTTCACCGACTTCAAAAACGGAGAAGGTTTTGATAAGTCTTTTTGTTGGAAAGAGGGTCCTTCAGGAGTGATCCAATTAAAATTTAAAGAAAATATTCCACTGCTAAGGAAAGCAAACTAGAGACGAATTTTCGGTTTCAGTCCGGCTTCGCGTACTTTCCAGTAACCGATTTCAATGTAAATATAATTATATAATTCAATTTCACAAAATTTTATAAATCTACGAGAGCATCACTTATATTCCGTTAAATGGAAACATCACTGAACACAAAAGCACTTAGCTGCAATGTCACAGTTCAATTTATTGATTGAGCTAATCAATCCATGGTAAATTTGTGATCTTGACCTGACCGGTCACTGGCCTGCCAACCAACAGCGATTGATCGTTTCGCTGAGGTTTCGCTCATCCAACGATTGATGCGAAGTCATCACGAGTCGTGAATAATTTGATGGAAACTAACAGTATCATTTAACATTGTTTCAAAATTATGAGGAAGAAAATAAAAAGTCAGTGGATAATATTATATTCTGTTTTGTTTTCGGAAACGCGCGCGCGGCCACAATTTTACTAGATATTGAGCGACGATATGATCGTCTATGGTTCTTATAATTGAACACCATTATTAATTTTACTAGATATTGAGTGACGATGTGTCGTCTGTGGTTCTTATAATTGAACACCATTATTAATTTTACTAGATATTGAGCGACAATGTGATCGTCTATGGTTCTTATAATTGAACACCATTATTCATTTTACTAGATATTGAGTGACGATGTGATCGTGTATGGTTTTTATAATTGAACACCATTATAAGAACTATAGACGATCACACTTTGGCCTTGAAAAGTTCCAAATTGAAAATTTTGCGAAACATTGCCCTCATCACAACTTTGAAATTATAATTATCTGCCGCAGGTCGTTGTAGAGTTACATAATACAAGAGACGTGTGGTCGCAGGTACGCGTATTTAGCCTAAACCATTCCTCCGACTTATTTCACGTAACACGATTTCAATGGTCGTACCAAGTGAGTTTACTTAATTGATATTAGCGCTTACTTATCTTATGTACAAACACGAAATTTGTACAAATGTGCAGTATCCAACACGTACTCACTTCCCACATGTTACTAAATTGTACTATTTTTAAATCAGAACATACTAATTTTGTTACTTATTTTAAATATCATCCCTGGTATAATAATATGGTTTCTATCAAATAAGTAAAATATTACTTGCACTATTATTTATACCGCACGTATCTATAGATTCGACTCTATGAAATGATTTGTAGTATTTCTTTAAAAACTTTGATACGCAGAAAACAAGTTTATTGGAAATAGTTGAAACAGTGGAACTAAGTTTTCGCCTTACGCCGTCTGTTATGCAAATTGTTGTACTTGAGGGTACAACCCCTTTTAACTTTCGATTTACAACGGACGAAAAGACATTCCGATCTTTTGGCTGAAGCATAGGCGATAAAAATAGTTGTTGTTGCGAGGATTGGGCATTATTTTTAATTATTTGTTGTATATTGGGTGCTTACAGCTATTTGTCATCATACGTTGCACTACGGAGCAAGGGCAAAAAGAGTTTATTTTTCCAAAAGTTGTTTATGTTACGATATTTTCTTTCACAGTTAGCACGAGGTAATAAACATTTCCAAGTATATCGTATATATACGTATCACTTGGTAGTATTTTGATTTATCTGCTTGGATTCTATTCTGTGTTTCTTTGATGTAGGTATAATTTTTCTCATTTTCTCATGTTCAATAATGATCAAAGTCCCTAAATAAATAAAGAGTGAAATTAATAAATTGAAATTAAAGTCATATATTTTTCCGCCGCAGGGATATGAACCGTCGACCTTTTCATTGAAAAGCAATCGCTATTGTGCAAGACGCACTTCTAAAGAAATAACTTAAATCACTTCAATCTTACATTGTGTACATAGATGTTCTTTATTATTTCTTAAATATTCTATTCTCTATATAAGTGCATATCATAATTGAAAAAATGCATGTATCACCTCCAGCGCACAAAATAAATTATTCTCAACTTTATATAATCATAAAATGTGCATACATGTTATAGGTAGATGTACAACACAGTTTGTACCACAACAATAGACATGTATAGGTGTACATAAACGCAGGTAAGTATGTGTAACAGGTGTGTGGCGAGGCAGGCGGAATAGCAATGAGCACAGGGCTCACAATGGGTGTCACTTTTCTGCAGATTGCCTCTATTGCCACATTGTTTCTTAAAACAGCCTTGGATCGTGTTTAGAAAATCTTTTAGGTCACAAAGCACAGCCTTGTAGAACATCATTTGCTGGGTGGAACAAAATGTGACCCAATAACGTACTCGCACAGCACGTGATAAGGAACTTAAAGATTTCAATTACAAGTCTCTGCTACTTTTGAATGTCAATTTCAACACAAACATCACCATATCGAATCCCTAAAATGTGAAGTACACAAATATATTATCATGCTGAGTCTGGGCCTCCCGCAGTTTGTGCCATTCACCACGATCTTGCGTTTGGGTCACCAATTTACGTCTTGTGACTTTGACGATGTCGTCTACCGATCTGGCTGCAAAATGTCTCACGTTTCTGTAACCACTTCTTGGCCACCATTCGGCTGTTGCCCTATTCCGTCTGTCATGACCACACCTTGCAAATATATCAAGTAAGTTTAAATTCCGGAGTAACGTAATTTGTCCAAGCACAGCTTACTATACGTACGCAATTCGCCTAATCTAAAAATACATATACTTGAACAATGCTAATTCCACCCCGACCGCAAGCTCATAAAGACTATTTTGTTACAATTTATACTAATAAAAACCCTGTACCTATTGTTCGGTGACACAGTTAAGTTAGTTTAAACTATACGTATAAAGTTAGTTTATACTTCGTACATTATAAACCGCCACGACGACACCGCGTGTCACGTGTGTGGACACGTTTTCAAAATGCTACATGCACTTATTTATAGAAATAAAAAATACATATTAAAGTAATAGCCATATGCTTCACCACTGTTTATCTAATTATATGTTTAGCGAGCACGAGAGATGCAAAACCGAGTTACTAGTTGTGCACGAGATGTGTTTTAACTTCACGAAACATATTTATTCACTGATGATAATATTCCTTGGTTTCTCTACGTAACATGTTACTTTATTCCAAAATATAAGTGAAATTGTCGAAACGTAACGGCTATGTGACGCGTTGCGAATTTACCGTGGCGTGAGTAACCATTCTATTGATTCACAGTGATTTTTTGCTTTGCCGGAACAGACTAACTCACAAATGCATGTTTTTTTTTATTACTTAATTTAAAAAAAACTAAACGCGTTAGAAGTGCGCAGAAACGCGCAAAACGCGCGTTGCAAGTTATCACGATTAACTTGTTGACGAGACGACGCGACGTGGTATAGTTAATCCAATGTGGTATAGTTAGTCTTGTTGCTCATAACACAGCTGTATTAAAATGTGCTAAATTCTTTTTAATAAGACACTCAGCTTAATATTGGTAAAAAGAACAACGTGATTATATTGGGCCGGTATAGACACGACTCGTTGAATTTGCGTGCCGGACACGCCACAGTTGTAAAAATGTTCTTAACGAATTAGGTGTTATAAGGGAGTTTCTAAAATAATAGAAAGCAACGTTATAATGAATAATAAAATACATATTTTTTCTTATTCGTACATTACATATTTTTTATTTTTTGTAATATCAAGTGACGGGACGAACAAGTCGTGCACCTGATGGTAAGCTACACGCCTGTCCATAACTGTTGCAGTGCCACTCAGAGTATTAAATCGCAAAGATCTGAGGGTCCCTGCCACCGCACCCGACACCCTGAGTCATAACTTGACAAGTTCGCTAGTTCTTATACTTGAGTCACTGACCTCGGCCAACTGTGCTATTCTCGAGCCATACCGCGTCTCCCTATTATAAATCAAAGTTTATTTTTAGGCCGACGAGGTGATAGTCCATAGTAACATAATTTCTAAGCAGCAGTAGAGCTCCTAGTGAAAGAGTTCTTCTAGGGAAGTACTGCCACCTTACCTATTTCTGCCGCCAAGTGTAAGGTTGTTGGTGAAATTACAGGCACATAGGGCTTGTCAACTTATATCTCAGGGTGAGGGCGGCAGTGGCAGTGCCCCTCAGATCTTTGCGATTTAATACTCTGAGTGGCACTGCAACAGTTATGGACAGGCGTGTAGCTTACCATCAGGTGCACGACTTGTCCGTCCCGTCACTTGATATTATATAAAAACTCTTCGTTTTTGTAATACTTTTCGATTAAAATATTTATAAAGAAAGTTTTAAGCCTATGAAATGATAATCATATTATATACACCGGACTCTTATTGTAAAAATGTATACAGTTCCCTATAAAAGAATCGTTTACATTAGTTAAACGAAATCGTGATACCATGAGTTTGGCCTTAGTTCTAAGTAACCTAAGTCCAAACTCATGGTACCTACGACCATAGATATTGAAAAAAAGGGGGGATATGCAATGACGCTATGTAAGATCGGGTACCGATGTCGCCACTTTTTAGCTTGTGTGCAATTCAAACTTTACGCTCTATTATTTACTACCATGACTTAAAGATTTTGATTGGGTAGGGTTTAAAACGTGAAAACGACGTAACACAATTCTAAAATTTAACAAAATTAAACTTACAGTCACTTGTGTAAGAGTTATATTACAATATTTCAGTATTTTTTCATCCTGGTTCAGCCAGTCACCATCAGGTGGCGTTTTAGTAAAAGTTAAATGGCGCTGAAACTCGTTTTTCGTTATGTTATTTTCGTTCGTGTGATAGTTAAGTATGTAAAATTAGAAGCACATTTCACGGCGCGTTTTACGCCTGTAGTGGTGACGGTTGCTCGCGGTTAGCGCGGCGGGGTACTAGTAGAACCGCGCAGGACGCGATGACCTGCGCGCTTGGCGGCTGTCGTCGCCCGCGCACTTTGGCGGTCGGTTCAGGCGCAATGTGATGCGGGCTGTATGAGTTCTCTATTAACCGCGCGAGTTGCGATTAACTCTTACTAACTTCGCGGTCCGTTCCGCAATCGCATATGTTTCGTGTCCGCAATCGCGGCGGTTACGTGCCCGCAAAAATTTGCTGGGTCGTGAGTATTGAAATAAAACCGCTGTCAGCAGCACCGGCGGGCGCGGATGGAAACCGCTTGCAATAATATATAATTTGAATAATAATAGAAATAGTAAGTAAAAATGCAAATAGCCGATGGAATGTTATCTCACTGGTTTTAAAATTTTTGTTTTCATCCAAATTTTTACAAGGTGTATTGCTACAACTTGTCATTTTCACGTTTTACGAGAGATCTTGTATGTACAATGATCGTCATGTCACTGTGGCGATGTTTGTAGTCGTGTCACAACGATATGACCATTTTGAGAACCACGCTCCCATACCAAATCTCCCCTTTTTTTCTATATCTATGCTTACGACGATTATGGATATCTTCTTTCTTAATGAAATTATGTATAACCTTACGGGCATTAATACAAAATATTTGAGTTGTTGGTCTTTAAACAGCTGAACAAATGTCAAACATGGCTAAGAACCATTTCGATTAAATTAACTTTCAATAAAATCAGAAACCGCTTTAACATTGTCCAGTTGTTTGGGAGCTACGATACCATAGACAGATACACAGACGAAGGCTTGAAACTTTCCTCTTTTTAAAAATAATTGGATATACATTGTAGAGAGTGTGAGAGACTATGACTTGAGTTTGGAATTTTTTACCGTCCGTGCTACATACAACGTTTGCAAGGAAATAAATAGAATAATAATTTAATATTTTTATTAATAAATATCGCTTCACGACACAATAATTGCAGATTTTGCAAATGGTGGTGGATTGTTTTTTGATATATAAATATGGTTAGTTATTCTTCCATAGATAATACAACTCGAACTAAAATTTTGTATAAGGAAAAAACGCATACAACCATGATGGTAAAGATATAAACAAAATAATTTCAAATTAAGATTACTGCAGAATTTGAATTTAAAAAATTAATTTAGAAAATGTTTAGTTTTTTTTCTATATTTCAAGCTTAATGTTTCAAGCATTAAAACTTTTTACTGAATTTTAACGTACGGTGACGTAAGAGAAGTACGGTGCAATTAATTGAAAAAAAAAATCAATTACCGTCATAAGGCACTAATGTAATGAACAAGCCCGTTGCTATATATCAGCACAATACAGGCGACTTTACCTGCATGTTATGATATTGTTTACGAGCAAGTGCGATGAAAAGATTATTTTGTATTACGCACTATACGCTTGGACATTCATAAATAGCTGTAATTCAAGGCAGTTGTGATTGTTATTTATTAAACAACCACAGGCAACACGAAACATAACGTGTTTTGTAGTAGTCCTAATACTATTTAGTAAACACGGCTTAGCCAAAACCACAGCTCCTTTTGGATTACCGCTCTGTTGCTGCGGGGCCAGTGTTACTAGGTGCGAAAGGTCGTTTGTATAAATATTACGAATTGCGTTGAAAGTATAGTAAACACTGCAATGAGTTGTTCATTCAAATGTTGAAGATGCAGTGAAGCTCATGCAAGTATAAATTAACTAACACACATACTATGAGATTTATGGAGTACGTTCGACTACTGAGTAAGTGTGAAATTCAAATTAAAATAACTTTATTTCAACGTAGTCCAAACGTTCGCTTTGTGAGCGCTACCTATGTGAGGAGGTCCCGTGTTCGATTGCCGGTAGGACCAATTGAGGAAATGACCTTTTCTATGGGTGTTTGCCGGAGTGAATGTCGTTGCTCTAGTACTTGTAGTGCAGGGAATTCCCTAGTTTGAAACCAGGCTTGAGGTTGAGGTTGAGGTTTAGGCCATAGTTCATCACGTTGGCCTGTGAACTTTTCCTATGACACCCAGTAACGGGAGGAACAAGTCATTAGCTTGGTGGTAAGCGACACGCCTGTCCATAACAGTTGCAGTCCACTCAGAGTTTTAAATAGCAAAGATCTGAGGGGCAGTGTCACTGACATAAATTGACAAGTCCCATGTGCCTGTAATTACACCAGCTTACTCTTCAAAACCGGAACGCTGACATTACTGCTTGGCGGCAGAAATAGGGAAGGTGGCAGTATTTCCCTGGACGAACTCTTTCACAAGGAGCTCTACTGCAGCTAAAACCTTCCTTTGCCATGCAGGTTTCATCACGGTGTTCATCATCAGAGGGACAGGCGTGATTGCGTATGGACAGTAAACTTCCTGTAATTAAAATAAATAAAAAGTCTAGACCATAAGTAGCTGTTTAAGAGCACGCACGGCTGTGCCTTGGTTCGTACGAAGCGCTTCGCTTCCACATTTATATGGCGAACGGCTATGGAGTGGAATTGCCTGTCTGCAGACTTATTCCTTCAACACTATAACTTGTGCCTTTGGAAGGAGAGTGAATAGGCATTATTTAGATGTGCATGCTCCATCGCCGACTTCATCATCACTTTTTAAGATGGAGGTCAAATGCGCACTTATTTTGTTCTAAAAAAAGTTGGGGAATATTCCAACGGTCCGTTAGAGAAATTTGAGTTATCAGGAAACCCTTAAAATCGCAAATGAGTTGCCAGGTAGGGACAGGACGACCCTTTTCTGACTAACTTTGTAATATCTCGTATTATGCTCCTCTAAGAGCCTTTGGACATGGTTTTATACGCGCCGCAGACGCGCTATAGTCAATCGATTTAAAACCGCGCAAGAATTGCGGTGCAAGCATGAAGCTTATATAGAATTTGAAGGAGTTGCTTCATTTGAAAAATTAACAAAGAAAACTAAAATTAATACTATCTCTTATCAAAATGCGCGATACATACACGCGTTAACAGTGCGTATACGCACGTTGTCGGTGTGTATAAAACACGCCGTGTGCATAGGCTCTAATAATGAGTTCATGTAACATACATGTTCATGTAAACCATAGACATGACGAATAGTGGCGACTGCGAGATGCTTGCGAGATTAAGTTCGCACGTCTTACACAATTACGACAAAAATGTCAGATACGGCAGATAGTGAGAAGAGGTACGATAAGATTTTCAAGTGCTAGTTGTGTAAATGGGACACTACGATCGCACATGGCACATTTCTACTGTAGTAGAAACAGTACCGTTCGGTAAATTTAAATAAACACTGTAGTATGAAGATAGCATTTAGTTTAATTCAGTAGTAGTAGTAGTGCCCCTCGTGAAAGAGATCGTCCAGGGAAGTACTGACACCTTATGTCCTGCGTTCCGGTTTGGAAGGGTGCTGGTGAAATTACAGGCACATGGAACTATGTCTCACGGTGACGGGTGCAGTGGGAGTGCCCCTTAGACCTTTGCGATTTAAAGCCCTGAGTGGCACTTCAACTGTTATGGACAGGCGTGTCGCTTGCCACCAGGCGCACGACTTGCTCGTCCCGTCACTTGGTGTTATAAAAAAATCACCAGCACTTCCTGCACGCAGCCCTTCAAGACCGGAACGCAGTAATGCCCACATTACTGTTTGGCGACAGAAATAGTTAAGGTGGTAGTACTTCTCTGAACGAACACTTTCACAAGGAGTTCTACTGCTACTTACCATAGATATAGAAAAAAGGGGAGATTGGTATGGGTGCGTGGTTCGTGACGCCTCGATACGATGGATACAAAATGGTCATATCGAGGTGACACTACTACAAACATCGCCACAGTGACATGGCGATCGTTGTACGTACAAGATCTCTCGTAAAACGTGAAAATGCCAAGTTGTAGCAAATACACCTTGTAAAAATTTGAGTGAAAACAAAAATTTTAAAACCAGTGAGATAACATTCCATCGGCTATTTGCATTTTTACTTACTATTTCTATTATTATTCAATGTTTTCTTTTTGTCTCCATAGAAATTTCTAGACTCAATGTTCATTTACGATGACTGATGTTTATGGACAATAAATGTTTACTGAAATGTTTGAATTTCTTACTATGAACTTTATAATTGAAGTCCCTAAAATATCGAAGCGAAAAGCATTCACGTCAAATTGATTTCTTTTATTTTATTTTTATTATTATTATTATTACTAAACCTTTTATTTCGAGTAACTAAAGTTACTCGAAATGAAGCGTAGAGCATTTTTAATTTTTAAGTTTTTGAACTCATTGTTCAAAATAAAAGAAGGTTGGATTGAAGCTGCAGGAAAATCGAAAGATTGGTTTTCTTATTACTTTTTCTTAATTTGTTTAAAATTCCATAGCAAATGTATATAAAAAATAAATAAAATAAAATCGGCTTTCTTTTACATGTGCCTGCAAAATAAATTAGAAGCAATTATAGAAAATTACATAAATCCTTCATAAAAAAATGAAATACCTAATTTAATTTATTAAATTCGTTGATGGTTCAAGTTTACTCTTGATAGTGACACCAACCTGTGGTAACGTATAATGGAAAAGTGACACTGGTGACGATCGCCATATTTTTTATATTATTTTTATAAAACTGACACTGGCCCAAGCCTAGTGGCCGCCATTAGAAAAATAATAATAATTTATATTAATAAATTAATTTAATACTACACCTGTACCAGTGCAGGTATAGTATGAAAAATGTAAATATTTTTTTAATATTAAAAACAGCCACATGGTTTCTAACTATCGATTCGGTAGGACCACATCCCTCGTTGAGTAGCATCAGTTTAAGGTTAATAAGGTTAACAATTCACACAGCGGTTTCCATCCGCGCCCGCGCTGCTGACAGCGGTTTTATTTCAATACTCACGACCCAGCAAATTTGTGCGGGCACGTAGCCGCCGCGGTTGCGGAACGGACCGCGAAGTTAGTGGGAGTTAATCGCAACTCGCGCGGTTAATAGAGAACTCATACCGCCTGCATCACATTGCGCCTGAACCGACCGCCAAAGTGCGCGGGCGACGACGGCCGCCAAGCGCGCAGGTCATCGCATCCTGCGCGGTCTACTCGTTCCCCGCCGCGCTAACCGCGAACAACCGTCACCACTACAGGCGTAAAACGCGACGTGAAATGTGCTTCTAATTTTACATACTTAGCGATCACATTCTACAGTTCCCGCAGTCCCGCGACAGGTGCGGGTGAAAACCGCTCCGTGAGTTCTTAGTGTAACGAAAAATGAGTTTCAGCGCCATTTAACTTTTACTAAAACGCCACCTGATGGTGACTGGCTGAACCAGGATGAAAAAATACTGAAATATTGTAATATAACTCTTACACAAGTGACTGTAAGTTTAATTTAGTTAAATTTTAAAATTGTGGTACGTCGTTTTCACGTTTTAAACCCTACCCAATCAAAACCCAAGCAACCGTCACCACTACAGGCGTAAAACGCGCCGTGAAATGTGCTTCTAATTTTACATACTTAACTATCACACGAACGAAAATAACATAGCGAAAAACGAGTTTTAGCGCCATTTAACGTGTAATAGTTAGCTATTATATACTAGTAGCATGTTTACTAAAACGCCATCTGATGGTGACTGGCTGAACCAAGGTGGAAAAATACTGAAATATTGTAATATAACTCTTACACAAGTGACTGTAAGTTTAATTTTGTTAAATTTTAAAATGTGTTACGTCGTTTTCATATTTTAAGCCCTACCCAATCAAAATCTTTAAGTCATGGTAGTAGATAATAGAGCGTAAAGTTTGAATTGCACACAAGCTAAAAAGTGGCGACATCGGTACCCGATCTTACATAGCGTCATTGCATATCTCCCCTTTTTTTCTATATCTATGCTACTTACCAAAAAAATGGTGTCAAAATTCTAGATCACTTTTTTAAATTCTGTGCCTGTATTGGCCGGAACTGATAATTTAGATTCCAATACTACAATAGTTCTATTTCACTGGGAAGCAAAATTATGTTTGAAATCGTCATATACTTAGTTTACACACTATTACCCATTCGTTAGGCAGATTCTTCTAAGAACAATATCTAAAAAATGCTATGGGTTGCACTTTGTAAATAAACATTTGTTTACGTTTATCATTAACAATATTTTCTTTAAACATCACAGATAAACGAGTTACTACCATGGATTTTCGTCTTCCGAGCGCGCAGAAGCTGTATAGAGTTTGTTAACACAAACTCTATACAGTTTCTTAACAAGTACCTGAACTAAACCTCTTAAATCTGGCAAATGTTGAGTAATGGACATAGTGGTACTACCACCAATAAACTAAAACTAAATTATCCAAATTTACCTGTGTATCTATTATTCACTAGAAACTTTGTAAATGAGGTAAATACCTGTCTAAAGTAAATACCGGCTGTAATCAAAAGTAATTAAGAAGATTAAAATATCAACTTACCCAGAATTACGAGTAATTTGAACTAAGCTAAGAAGCGCAGGAGAAAATTTCGAAATAGATTTAAGATTTTGCTCGAGTTATAGGTACCTAATCGTTTCTGATTGTACTACTAATATCTTTTATGAAAACATTAAGAAGAAAATCTTGGAATAATCCACGATTCTACTTGATTTGAAATCTTGTACAATTATTGAATTTTCATGCAAAAACAGCGCACTTTTCGTTCACTTTGTATGAATATAATTTTTTTTTTGGTCATGCTGATTTCGCAATGACAAGAAACAGTTTGGTCATAGACGACATAAATATGTATTTTCCCAGAGTGATGAATATTATTAGAGGATAAGATTCTCTGAAAAGTCAATGCAGTGACCTTGAGTTTGAGGACCACAATGAACTTAATTGGTTATGTTTTTTGTTTATTGGCTCGTATCTAACCCGTCATGCCGGTGCCCGCAGTCGACCGGTTTGGTACGGGATTATATGTTAGTTGTACAATTTAAATAATATATATAAATCAAAACCATATTAAAATTATCTTTGCAAAGTTTTGTGGCTATAGATTCAATTGTCACGTTTGCATCAAAAATAATGAAATTATTTTGTACTTTTTACCTCTCCGATCCAGGACTGCTAATTGAACATATTTACCACTGTAATCATTAACAATCTGACACGTTATAACAGCGGTATGATGTACCTACTTCCTTTGTGATTGCTCTATCGTGGTCCCTATGATGTCACCTCGTTTACAACATGTGCATTGTTATTATGATACCTGTTGCAAAGTGAATGTCTCCTAAAGTATGTTTTTCTCTTGCAGGTATATACGGTACAGGCGGCGCGTATCAGCGCTACATTATAATACCATACCAGTTAGATCATTAAAATCAAAGCCCGGTCCGAGTGACCGGAGCTGCGCCCGCGCTGCCGCCCGCGCGCCGCTGCCGTCATTCCTCCGCCGCGAGCCGTGAGGGACGCATGTGTCGCGATTGCTCTGTCAAAGTTCTTTTCGAAGTTGTGAGTCAAAAGTAACTTCTCAAGAGTGGTAATCGTTCATATTTATATTCATTGATCCAAATCTTGTACAGTACACGTAACAGAATTGTAAATAATCGATATATAAGTGAACATTCTCTCTCCTGGACAAGTGCATTGAGTAAGTGTAGAGAAGGCTACATTCCAAACCGGTGTCGTTCTTTAATGGACGAGGTGTGTACTGCTCAGTGTGTGTTTAGTAGTTAGCTAAGGAAGTGACTGGTTTCGGTGCCACCAGCATCCGAGAACTTAATAGACTACTTAGAAGCTACCGTGACCTGAAACCGTGTGAAAAATTTAACGATGATACGAGCTTCGTCCAGAATGTAATAAAGTACCAACAAAAACCGGTGCCTATTTCAAGAGAAAAATGGCTCGTGGAGCTCTCAGTGAAAATGAGCGCCATTGCCTCGATGCTGGCGCAAAAAGCCAAACGGACAATTTGCAAGACACGGAAAAAACTTTGAATGGAGATTACAAACCTAATGGCTTACGAGTCCGCTTCCTTGATGAGGAAGGTAAAACTGAAAGGATGGTAAACGCCGACGAGGTTGACTTTGCCGTCTCGCGCGTAAAGAAAATCCACATTTTGAAAAATCGCAGCTCTAGCGAAACGAGTATCATGCTAAGGAATCCTTCGCTGATGAAAAGACGCTCAAGCGCGGAAAGGCGGCTTAGTGATGGCCAGACGGACAACCTAAACAATAACAACAACAACAATAACATGAGCGAGAACCTAAACGGCAAAATATCGGTTTTCAAGAGCAATGAATTCGATGCACAAGATAAGACTGAGAAAGGAACAGATCAAACCAAAGATGTGAACGGGCAGGGCTTTAAGAAGAACTGTAACGTTTACAGTGTGAATCAGGCAAAGACGCTGACGCCGGAGAAGAAAAAGTCTGTTCCTCTGACAATGCCGCGGCTCATTAGCCACAAGACGCAGGAAAATGGCCAAGCCAAATCAACATTGCCAAATGAAGTGTGTCTGGCTGATGCCGCCACCGGGAAGGACTTCACGACACGTGCTATTGGCCGGCTGTCACGCGGTTTGGGGCGCCTGCTACGCCGTACCAATAGTGTGCGCATCAGTGAGCCGGATCCTGTCTACAAGGTGGCTTATCTCGGCAACGTCCTCACTGGCTGGGCTAAAGGTAAGCCTCTTACTAGATTCCATAATTGTTCGTCCTATCGGTTACGATATAATTGTTGTGGTTGCACAATGTAAACCACTCGATGTCGCACGAGCGCGGCAAACTTTTACCGCATTGCGATATCATTCTGATTAATTTCCTATTGGATGATACTTTAATCAACTGAGGGTGACGAAAAAAATATAGGCTTTAGGTACGCTTACGGCAAAGTGCCGGTGTTGTAACGTGGTTTTGTAATCCTTGCATTCACTTATTTAAACAGAAATAATCATTCTAATATAACCACAAGTGCCCATAATCATTAGTATTTAATTATCCCTTACGACATGTAATGACGTAAATTTGTGCACTTGCTTAGAAGCTTAAGTGTAATCTTTTACTATACAATGTGAATCATTGTTCCCATTTATAGAATTAAATCTGCTTGGAACCAGTATTAGCAAATGCAATTAAACAACTGTTTGAAGAAGTATTAATGCAAACAATATTGTTTGAGCGGTGGTATCATTTGGAACAAATGTTCGTGATACAAACTGTGCAAGGCAAGGCGTCGAGCAAGTGGTTCAAGGCGAATCATCCGAGCACAACATTCGATATCAAAATTCTTATAATTCCATTCTATGAAGAGTTTGAGCAAATTTTTTTTGTCTGGCAATTACGTATAGTTTCTCGTGTTGGAATTTCATAAAACAATCGTAATTTACGTGTACCAATCGGGTTTGAATTGTATTTTTATGCGTTTTAGAAATGTCTGAATTTGGTTCTTAGACGGGACTTTGAATTACCGTAAGTTATCGGTCTAATTTAATGCAATCTTCATGGCAAAATATGAGTGATAGATTGATGTCAAAAGTAGAGCTTCACTGTCATCAAAAGTAAATCACAATCAGCATATTGGAAACTCCCGCATCTATCAGTCATGCGCCGCCGCCGTAGCATAATGATCCAGTTATTTAAAACGATCTTGGTGAAATCGAACGGTTATTCTTCTTTGTTTACATACTTCGCAGGAAGAGATGACTATAAAGATCAGAAAAAACTGATTAAATGTTCTGTTTACATTAAGCAACAAGATTAACGTGCGAAGTATTCACTATCAGTGTGCATTTTAATGTCTTCGAGATTAGGCTTTAAAACGACTTAAAATTTATGACAATTACCTTAAGCAAAATTAGGACTATCGTTACTTTAAGAATTATAGCGGATAAGGTTTAAAAAAAACGCAGTAAATGTACGTGAACCGGAAATAAATGAAAATGTATGGCACATCTTGTACAGCATACATACAAATATTAAGGTAGCGTAGGTAATGCAGAAAGGTACGTAAGTGAAACATGCTGATAGAGATTTTAACAGAAATAGTTACAATAGCGAGTGATCAAAGAACATTCACGAGCAGAGAAAGCTGCAGATAATTGGATTATAACGATATAGCTTTTGCTTTTGCTTTGTTTGTAGTTTGAGATAAATTACCATCCCTAGCCAACATGCGGAAGACAATGGTTCTGTTTTAAATACGTTATTTCTCGTAGGTTCTATTGATATCACTTGTGTTTATATTCATTTCACTGCCTGTACATAACCTGTGGGGTGATAAGAAATTATTCCTGTTGGTCTGCGTTTAGAATAATCACAGCCATACAAAAACCTTTTTAGGTGTTGTCATTATCGGCGTGGTGATTGTTTTCAGCTAAATCGTTCTTGATAAATGTATTTGTCTGTAATAGAATGCGAAAGTTGTAAGTTTGTGAAAACAAAAAACAGAGAAATCATAAGTAGAAAAATGAATTAAATAATCTTTGTGAAGTGGTACTGGTGTTGCGAGAAATGCAATGCAGAATATCCTATAAGTAAATGTTTTTAAGAAAAACTTTTCACAATTTACCAAGACTACTGGCGGGCATCGGACATCACCCAGCAGAGGTGCATTTAGTACGCTAATAATTTTATTTGTAACAACACACCAGGAACAATATCCACATACAAAGTTATTACATCCTATTGTACCTATTATAATGTTTATGCCAATCAATGCATCACTACGTAGGAACTGAGGTGAAACCGGCAGGTTCAATCGTTTTCTCTGCTCGCTCACGTATTTAATGTCGCGTAGTAATTGCTCCCGCGGTACAGACAGACGGACAAACGCACATAAAGTGCTTTTACTACTTCTAAACGAAAGTTTCTCACATATGCATTTTTAAAAGTTATATTTTCGTCTGTAATTATTTACAACCAAGTTCATTATATTATCTTTTATATTTTGTTTATTTTGTACCTTAGAATATTCCTCGAAAGACAATACCTACTTCTGCCGCCAAGCAGTAATGTCAGCATTACTGTGTTCTGGTTTTGAAGGGTAAGGGTGCTGGTGATATTACAGGCACATGGGACTTATCAATTTATATCTCAGGGTGAGGGCGGCAGTGGCAGTGCCCTTCAGATCTATGCGATTTAGAAGTCTGAGTGGCACTGCAACTGTTATGGACAGCCATGTAGCTTACCATCAGGCGCACGACTTGTTTGTCCACAACAAAAAAAAATTGTGACGTCTCGAAAACACACATTTTGAATCTGATTTTACTAATTTAAACCATACATGTTACCCCGTACAAAGTGTTGGGAATTTATTAGTAAGAGAGCCTTGTGCATTTAATTCTGACTTCACGCTTAATAACTGTAGCAACATGTTGAGAAATTGTTCGTAAGCCTTAACTGCTTGTTGCTTCGACACTCGCCCCCTAATGACACTCTTACGTAACACCATGCGTCAACGTTTTCGTTCACAATTCACGACACCTATTTTTATCGAAATCATTAATTTGCTCACTAATTGTAGCGATTGGATTTGCATGCATGAGTAAAGCTAGAGACGATTTCAAAATTTGGTCGGACGCGTTGAAGGATGTGGCGATGGGCAATGATTACAGTTTATTTTCAGCGAAGTCCTACTACGTGAAGGAATGCATCGGTGTCGAGTGCAAACTCTTAACGGCGATGTCAAGTCGGGTCTAACGTGACTCGTCTCCGAGATAGTGAAAGTCGGAATCCTGCACTGCTGCTCAATCTATCTACGCAGCGAAATTATACTCTTATCTTGATTTACGGCCCGATTACATGAGAAGATAATGACGAAAACAAAGAAGAATGTTAAGATCAAGGCTATGTTTGTTATGGATAATCATGTGATTAACTCGGACGCAAAAGTTAAGGCATGAACGAGTAGAGACTTGCGTGCGCTAGAGTACTCGTACTTAGGAGAAAGACCTAAAAGGTGAAAGTTCCGAAGAGCACATGAAAGAGTTATGGTAAATAAACGCTAAGTGTTTAACAATAGCAGAAGTGACTTTCTATATTTTGTGTCAAGGCTTCAATGTAACGCTTGGGATATTAAATGTCGGATGTGTCAAAAAGCGCCAACAGAAAGTTTAAGTTCGCCTAAGATTGTAAGGGCTCCCACAAGTTGAAACCCTCGGCAGGAAGCATGCTCACTGATCAAGACTCTCTCTTTCTAACTGCGCCGTGCTGTCTCGCTCGCGCCTTTTTTTGTATCGCATTCCAAGCATCATTGTTTGGTCGCCGTTCGCTCCCATGGACTAGCTCCGCATCGCGGCACTGACAGAGCTACCAGTTTCTGTATCAAACGCATCTATTCTATCTCAAACAGAAAGAGTTTAAAATAGTTCTAATCGTAAAAAATCTAAACTTTGTCGAGTACAGGTTTTGTACCATTTTGTCAGATTGCTCTCTTTGCGTTCACGTGTGACGCATCAACTTTGTGTTTTACTTTGATAAAGATTAAATCTCCTTTGCATGTCTGTTTTCATCACCATCATATTATGATAATATCAATCAAGGTTCCAGATTCCTATGCTATACTTGTAAGCAGTCAACAATTAAATTGTAAAATAATAGAACTGACTTTCAAACTTAATTTATTAATAAACATAATTTAGACAATTATACCGCTATACAGGATAATAACTACCAAACAATGGATTAGGTTCTTTCACTCTGCTTGATTATCGCAAGGTGAGATGAATTTGGAAATAAATTTGTTGTCATAAATAGATATTTCTCGAAGAGTGATTAGTGTGTCACGGACTTATTAATTGGTTGAAGTTGATTATAAAAACCTGTCTTGATCTATTATGTCACCTGGCGCTGGCGCGGGCGCGGGCGCGGGCGCAGCCGGCAGGTTTTATTGTTCGACTTGTTGCTATACTGCACACACAACACACAACACGCCGTCATGTTCAAGTACAGTCACATTGTACAGCTAGTGTACTGTATTTGCACCGGCAATGTTATATGTATAGGAACCAGTTTCTTACGTGTGAATTAAAAATATTGATACTTTATCATATTTCACAATCTTATACCCAGACTACATTTGATTACGTGTATGTGATTATGCACCATAATTACCTACTTAATTAGTTTTATTTTGCAATAATAATACTTGATTAAGTTAATTATGAAATAACTTTAGACAATACTTTACTGTCTGTTTCATTATCTTTGACAACCTCGGTGGCCCAACGGTTTGCACTGGGGGCGCTTGGAGTTAAGTTGATTCGTTTGAGGAGGTCCCGGTCTCGATTCCCGGTAGGAACAATTGGGAAATGAACTTTTCTAAATTGATTCTGGTTGGAATTCCCAAGTCTGAGACCAGGCAACTGGCATGGTTGTCTGGCACACTGTTATTGTCATTAGTATTAGTAATCATGTAAAATTGGTATCGGTATATTTAAATTTATCGTTAGTTATTGTAGGTTGTGAAGGGTCCAACAGTAATCTTGAAAAGTCAAACTTTCTCCGCAAACATACTTCCATTTTGTTATCTGTTATTGATAGCGCTCCATCTCCCTAAGTGGGGCAACAAACTTCATTATCAGCACGCGTTAAGAATGTAAATAAATAAACACGTTGATAACCATGAAAACCAGCCTGAGAAATTATATTAAATTATTTATTTACGCAGTATTTTTCGGACGTTTGTCGAGTTTGTTCGTGAAACACCTAAAATCTCCAAAGTCTTCGTCTTCGTTTCCGTAAAAGATAATTAAATATTTTACTTAGGATATAATTCCAAGGTATTTTTATTCAAATACATGTAATATATATTTTTCTACGTCTATCAAAATGTCTCATGATACTTGAATCGCAATTGACGCCGATTTACGTCGAAGTCCTTTAGAATCGATTTGCCGTAGTTTGCGCCGCGTAAATCAGTTTCATAACGTGTGGGATTCTTATCAAGTTTTACGAATGAATGGCTACGATACTAATGTAACCATTACTGGAACCGAGTTTAAGTTGCCGGATTTTTCAAGATATCGCTGAGAAGCAATTAAAGTACACACACATAACAATATTTGTATTTCGATGTACCTATGTCTACACCGCCATACACAAATCGATGTAGCACTTATTGAGGATTGCAACATGAAAGTTGGAACATGTTGGACATGATAAACCAATTTTCGCAACTTGACGACGTAGTAGCGCCCATTTTGCGTAATCTAGGCGCTGAATCCCACTCCTGCTTCGGAAGCTCCTTTTACTCTTTATACTTACAAACAAATTCAACGCTTCACAAATTGGGTTTGCTGAGACTTCGGGGAGCAACCGCGTTGTCCTGGAAGCAGAAGTTAACAGTACAAAAGGCGTATCTGCCTTTCGAAGACGTAGACTTCAAAAAACTTGTGAACAGGAATTTTTAGCGCGAATGATTTGAAAATCATTATAAGAAGATTTAGTATTACGTTGCCTACAGATATTATTGGAAGAAGTCGAAAACCTCAAAGTGTTTCGAAGATTACCCACGGTATCTCGGTTGTTAACTCACTTCCGAAGGCAGGTGAGGTTAACGCAGTTGTTCTTCACTAAACTTGCGATAATGAAGACTATAAACTTACAAGTGTCGACAAGACGGATGGCGATGAACTTGTATTGAATGCAATTATTTGTACCTCCATCCCCATTCAATGAAGTGTCGATGAAATTTAGGTATTTGAAATTATAGATAATGTACATCAAAATAATAATTAACACAGTCAAGAAAAACCTATCTATTTACCAAGTTTTTGGCAGCAACAAAAAGTTGCTGCAAAAAACAACTGGTTTCATATACCATTGTGGTACAGTACAATTGGTGCTCGTGGAGAAATTACATACACTAATGGAAAATGTATGCGTTGAGAATAAATAAAAAAACTTTGGAATAAAACAATGTGAATTACAAAGCAGTAATGATATATAGCAACCAACAAAATACAATTAATAGACTATATGCTAAGTTATTGTATGTAATAGTACAATGTAAAGAACAATTGCGAATTTCAAGAGTAGTAGTAGTAGACTTTAAAAAACAACCAATAAAAATAAGCTTTACACTTTGCACATACTATCGGTAGTATTTTTACGCACATTTGTTTATCTCGCGTTCAATATAATTTTGTTCCATTGACTATGGATTATCTTAAAAATAAAATTTGAATTGAGTACAAACATACTTTTTCATCGTGTATCATATTTATTTTTACTTTCAATTCTTGTAACCGTATCAATACTCGCAGTTGTTTTTTTATACCGAATTGTTGTGTCATTATGGTTACCGATTTCACTTTCAAACTTATTGTCAATGATAACGTGATTCACGTTTCGCGTTTTGTATCAAACTGATGTTACCATTCACCATCTTTCTTTTGTTTTCAGAGTATTCGTGTTGTATTTATTTTTACTTTCTATTATATTCTTTTCTATTTATTGCTCTACATCTACCTTTTAGATTACGCATTACTTTATTTTTTGTTTAAAGATGATTTTCTGGCACAATTTTTCTTACGATCTTTCTTTCCTATCTACAAAGAAGTCTGTTTAAGAAATAACAGATTAGTGTTTTTTAACTGTATATCGTCACGTGTCTACGAAGTTATCATTAAGATCTAGGATTTTTTGTAAATTGATATTTAAAAATTGTATATTCCCACTCGTCTCGTTTCGTACTGAAGTGATGGTGTTGTACGGAGAAATATTATTATTTATGAATTTTCTAAAGTAGTTTGTTTTGAATCACTGAGTATTTCGACTGGTTGCATACTATTTTGAGTTTTAGTTTTATTTGAATAAGTTATAATTCAAATCCGCCTTATTTTCTAGTCGACGCCTTCCCTTAAACCAATTAACGCAATCCGCAAAGGCCATTCGGCTGTTCACCTTCGCGAACACAAACAAACAAACATAGTAAAACGTTCCATTAAAATCCTAATTACTATTAGATGCAGACACTTCTCGTATCATTAGGATTAACGCAACTTTTACTGTTGCCTTCAACGTTCGACTTTACGATTCCTAATCCCGGAATGTAAATTGTAACTTTTTAAAGCCTCTGAGCTTAGTTTTATTAGTATCATTGTTCAACTGGTAACGCTATTTTGTTAAACGATTTGATGTACAGGTTTGTACAGCTAATAACTTTTGAAGCATTCGCGATGGCAGCAAGAATTTTTTATTTAACCTTACTGAGTAGTATTATGCAATAAAGAATACACACGTTGAGAAATGCTAGCGTCGACTAATCTAACAATACCGTAGCTCATAAATCTCAGGCATCTAACAACAAAACCGAGGGAGATACTCCCAGTTTTTTGGTAGCGATAGAACAAAGCGTTGCGGATTCGCGGCGGGGCGTGTGGTGCGCGAGCGCAGCGAGAAAGCGTGCAGTGCCGTGAAGGTCGCCACGCAACATATACACTTGCTCCTATTTGCAGCCGGTTTCTCAATAATCGAAGTGAGTTAGTACTTCGATATTTATAAATCTCATCCAATTCAATTGGTGCTATAGGATACTAGACCTGCGCGTACGTTTATGTACTTTCCACAAGAGTACTATACATTGTCTATGTTACGCGCTCCTTTTAAACTGTATTAAGGAAAACTGTCTATCGTCGGCTAAATTTGAAAACCTCGTAACTCCGTTTTTAGGGGAAATCCTTTTTTAATTTTCACGCACAATATCGGGCAATTAAAACCTAAACTATAATTTGTAGACTTTTTTTTAGTACTAAAATAAGGGTTTAATTATAAATTAATTGTCATATAATTATTTCTAGTAATTCTTTTTTTTATGCCTACTCAAAAGTTCACATGGAGGTTACTAATTTAGCCGACGCTATTTACCTGTACATTCATATAGGATTTGTCAAAAAGATGTAATGATGGAAGACTCAAGACGTAAATTCGATGTAGAATAAATGTCAACAAACAAAAACACACGATTTTTGGGGTTTTATCTCAGACTGTTATACGGTTACCACAATTTTAATATTTTTCTCCGAAATTCGATTAGGTTATATAATACTTGTATTGAAGTCATGTCTGTGATGAATTTTGTTCAATAGAAGTTTCAAATCACTCACTAGCGATACCAACATAACAATTACCACTTATTCATTGTTTATAAAACAGTGTCATCTCCAACGATTTTTTTATTTGAATGAGAAATTGCAAAAATTTCTAATTCGTGTAGTAATTCAAGTTCAGAATCTAAAATGAATGCTGAATGAGATATGCAATAAATTATAATAATATAAAATAAAACTTCACAATTTTTTTTCTTTTTTCATTTACCATTACATACTTTCTAGCATCAATAACTTAATTATTTTATTCATAAATCATACGTACCAAAAGGTAGTTGGCGACTTGACTAAAAGTTTATTTAGTAATTACTTCTACATAAGCCTACTTACCTATTTAAATTCTAATTACGCGGGCAGGCCGTGGGCAGATCTAGCCTAAATAATGAAAATTCGTAAAAGCAACGTTTGTTAGTAAACATTCTGTAGAATTTGGCTAGAGTATATGTGTCCTATTCACTGGATTTTTCTTTTGGCTGCCTCAGACTTACCGTCACGTATACACGAGTTGTGTCAATTTAATACAGAGATAATTTGATGTGAAGTGCACGCGGGAGGATAAACATTGAGAGAAAACATAATTATACGTCTAATGTGGTGATAAAGAGCGATCCAAGGTCGGGCGCGACCTCCTGCCACATCGCCGTGTTTATATTAATAATAATTGCGACATGATATAGACACAATCGCATTGACAGGATGTATAAACGAGGGCAACAAGATCAACATCTTAACATTATTTACACAGTAAAAGCGCACATTAAAACCTCGCTGGGGGAATAATTATGTCTATATGTATAAATTAATTCATGTCTTTCTTTTCAACCTTTATACACACGAATTGTTAACCCATTTAATGTAATTGTATTTTCTTTTCGAGTAGCTTTTGTTTCAATTACAAACTTACCGCCCAGATCTGGGTCAGGTGTGTGGGATATTTACTTGAAAAATTATTCAGAATTTAGAATGTTTGTTTCTATCGCAAGTAAATTTTTCGTCCACTAAACATATTTTGCAACGAGGACAAATAGTTTTCTTTTGGGGAATCCTCTACTTCATTTTAGGAAGGTCAAGATCAACAGGGTCAAGAGCACGTCGCGATTGACACTTCAGATTCAATCAGACTCTATGCCCCTTGCGTTAAGAACGGTACAAAGTCCAAAGTGTCAAGCTTGTTGTGCCCGTTACTGTACACATTTGCGATACAAAAAGTGACTTTTATGGAGTAATTAGTGTGTTTCGTAACGAATTTTTATGAATTTTGTACAATTTTACAAAAATATGTTTTTAAATTAGATTGGTCGAATTAGAAACCAGTTACCGTTTCGCAAGTACGACGGAGCTTTGAAACACACAGCAAAACATATCAAATAATTTATTTAAACAATATATAATCTAAAACAAGTTACTTAATTCAAATTACTCGCAAAAAAATACGGAGCTTCAATTAAGCGTTAGTGTGGGAAGATTTTATTATGTGTCATTATAAGTTAAATAATAGAAATAATTGTAATGGCTTCACATTTCCGCCATCGCAACGACTGTTGTCATAATCATGTTTTTTAGTGATTAATACCTATAATTTTATTGAAGTATTTGTTGACGAGTTAGAAATTATTTCCAGTCCATCAATTAGTCGATTTAATTGCTAAATAACGTGTATAAATACAGCCAGGTAACTAACGACGTATGTAAACGGATAAATCTCACATAAACGATAGATCAAGTTGATTGCAGTCTTTGAACACAGTTAATGATTGGATAAATACATCGATTTGCAGATAATTTACTGCTAACTCTGATAATGTAATAATCTATGTTTAGAACTATGTATCACTACAGCTATAAAGAGATGCACAAGGCATGTACAAGCAAAGTCGGTTCCCGTTGCAAAATGCACCATGTAATTCTCTGAAACATAGGCTTTGACCAATAATTAAATTGTATATATGTATAAATTTACTATTTTCGAAGGATTTGCGATTTAAATTTTTGTAGATGTTTACCTTTACATATTTTATGACATTTGACATTAACCTTCTTTGTATTTAAAGGCTGGTTGTTATTCAGAATAGACGGAAATTGATTTAAAATTTTGTAATCTTTTTCCCTCTTTCAACCCCAGCGTCGAGAGAACGCATAGCACATGTCTCACGTAAACTTTTCCGCATTAGTACTTACAACTACAATATAAGTAATTGTTCATTAAGCTAAATAATAAGCAATAATCGCGTTTGCTTGCACAAGATACCGTTTCCTCACCCATTGTGTTGTGTTTGGTAACCACTCTATGAAATACAAAACGTGTTTTTAAATACACGGCTTTCTGGTTTTACGTTGCAGGGTTTTTTTAGTTGCAGTTTCGAGATTCCAAAATATCAGAATTGAATGTTTACGAAGGTTGAATAAGTAAATAAAATTTGTCTAATAAATAAACACACACGCTATACATAGGACACTCGCTTGGATAATATTAATCCAGCGATTCCGAATCGGTTGCTGGTCGTGCACGGGTGGACATCGGATATTACCTGTGGGTCTTTTGTCTAGAAAGATGGTTAATCAATTTGGTAATAGATAAGGACAATTTAATAATAATCATTGGGTAAAAGGAAGTTGAAATCCGAGCCTTGTTCGATGAATTCAAGGTAAATCGTGACTCGAATAAAAGATCGGGACTGTCAAATTTCATAAAAATACCATTTATGAAAACGGTTTGCGTACATTTCGCATATATTACTTTATTTCCTAACCTCGTGAACAAAATTGGGAATCTCAGTTGTAACAGTTAAATCACACCATAAAATCGTAGATGGCTGTCTTGGCCTGCGGCAGATATTTTCCAAATTTGTATCATTGTACCCCGTACCCGTACGTTCCCGTCTGATTTTTTAAAGAAGGTTCACACCAAGAACAGTCATGAAGGTATCCTAGTCTAGTATGTATGTACTCTAAATCTAAACGTCGGAGCGCAGCAGCTGCCGTGCAGTTAAATGGTCTCTTGCGCATGCGCAAATGGATCAGCGAAGTGGCGCGGGGTCCCGTTACATCGACAGCTCGCTTATACCGTACTGCACTTTTCATATCGACTTACAACACGATTATTGGTAAAGTAGCTTTTGTTCGTTACTGTGTCGGCAACAGGGTAACATAAAATACTCTTGAGAAAAACATTTCTTAAAAAAGATGGAAATTGTCCTGAGTTCGGTATTGAAGTTAGTGATAAGTAGGTAGCATGTTTTCGAGCAGTGCAATACACTTGAAGAAATTTTTTCACGTACGGTCTACACGAAATCATCGCAACTTGTATTAGCTCCGAGAAAGAAAACAACTGAACAACAACAACAACAGTTTGTTCGTAAAACGGAAAAATCTGGTCACATGCAAGCTCTTAGAACTTTCTTCATTATGAAAACTATATAATGCTAAGAACAGCGCAAATATTGTACAGAGTTTTTGCTGATTTGCTTGTAGAATAACAGTGTAAATGAAAAAAAATCCAATTTTGCTTCCCAGCTTGTATCCACCAGCGTTTGGATAAATAAACGTAACACCTACAAACTTACACGACATTAAAACATAAGTTTTGAGATATTTCAATATCACTCCAAATCACATATACAATGCCTTTTTTTTTGTCCAAAACACCATCCTTTGAACTATCAGTGGTGCCACATGATACACCACGAACACTCGAATCCACAAGTACTTCGAGATTCCAACGATTCTAAACGCGACGGACCTGTATAGACGCAAATACGGGGCTCGGATCAATACTCATCCGAATCCTCTCGCTAAAGCATTGGTTCATGGTGGGGACATTAAGAGGTTAAAACGAATGCATGTGTCCGATGATTAAGAGAGGCTGAAAGTGTGGTTGCTGGCCATAAATTACTGAAAAAATTTACTTATAGTCTGGCGACTGATTCACAATAAAAAACTTTATTGTCACAGGTCCCATATTTATTATAATTTAAAAGCAAAGGAACTTGGTTACTTTACTCTTGCAATTTGCACAGCATGTTCACTGTGGAGCCTTTTCATTACATAAATTGTGGAAATTTTAGTATTCAAATAAATCTTTGTACGTTGTGCAATACATTATAATTATACAATACAAAACAAGGTTTGAATTGCTTCAACAGTTGTCATAAGTTTTTATTATCTGTTTTTTTAGTAATACGACATCTAAGTCTACACTTTGAACAGAGTTTCTTTTGTTTTTCACATCTATAATTTTTTTGTCATTGAATTATGAGCGGCTCTTACATTAATAAATTAATGCCGTTGTTACCAAATGAGCAGCGAGAGAACTTTTAAAAAAATATATTTATTAAATTATAAGTATTTTACAGAGATGTGATGTCTATGAGTTAGGAAATAGTAATCAATTACAGTTCTTATGGTTTAAGATTATATAGTAGAAAAACGATGAGATAGTTAAACATAATTAGTTAAGTAATACATCATTAGTTAACTATTGTGAAATGGACCTTAGCATTTCCTTAGTGAGTGTTTACATGATTAGGTGAGTATGTTTACATTCGAAATACTTATCTAGCTATTGATTATACATTGTATTGTATTTATATAACATATGTATTGTATTATAATATTGTATTATATAACACCGTAATTAGCAAGAACATTTTAATTATTGTCCAAATTAGAATTGGAAACCATAAAAGAGTAATATTGAAATCGTGACGTTCAATAAAAACAAAAAAATTTACAATGATTAAAGCGACATCTCTAGTACCTGGCTGAGTGAAGAAATAGATTTTTAACAGGTGACGCTTTTGAAAAAAGTCGTTAAAAACTAAAAACAAAGGTCTGCTAGTTCGTTCGGTGGCTTGAATGGCATAGCGTCTGGCACGGTTTACTGGGAGATGGTGGTGTTCGATCTTTGTATATTAAGTGTAGTAACAAACTAGAGGACTAATTTCACAAAAATAATTTAATGTCATGGTGGTCAAATATCGTGACATTCAATAAACTATTTTTTACAAACAGTCTTGACCTAAAAGACGGTAAAAATGTCCATTTTGGCGGCCTACACCATCGGTGGTACTCGTACCTAATGAACGTTTTGTTCATAACAGATTTGAAAAGATCGTCCAGAAGAGTACTGCCAGCGTACCTATTTCCGTCAAGCAGTAACGTAAGCGTTTTTAAAGGTAAAAATGCTGGTGCAGGGTGACGGCTATAGTGGCATTGCCTCTCAGATCTTTGCAATTTATAGCTTTGAGTGGCACTGCAACTGTTATGGACAGGCGTGTCGCTTGCCACCAGGCGCACGACTTATTCGTCCCATCATCTGATAGTTATAAAAAATGAGATGACGACTATTATGTCCTAGTTGAGTGGTCGCCATGTTAAAAATTTGTGTTGATAAGTTCTGTATGGATGAGTAGATAACAATAACTATTACTGATTTTTAAGATTTTTAAAGGTATGTTATAATCATTTATTGAGATATATCATAGTACCTATTGTAAAGTAAATATGCCAGTGATGTTGCCTTGTTGCATTTTTATTTTTCTTGCATCAAAAGGGTCAATGCTGTTTCCGCGAAGCGTAAACGATAGAGCGGAAAAATATAAATCTTTTTACAACTACGAACAATTAATATTCTTAGAGTAACCTCTAGAATAATTATGCTAACTTTATATAATTTATCCTGTTGCCTGTAAATTTATGAAATAAATTAGTTTACTTTACAAACGTACTCGTCTAGATGTTGTATATGGTAATTATTTATTTGCGATTTTATTTCCCTCCGTATCTTTGTTACGCTTTGTTTTGCTACCCTTGAAAACCCCTATTAGTAAACGCGTAACCCTTTCCTTTCGAATCGAATCATTATCTCTAATCTATAACCATTTGCGATGAAAGAACATCGAAGAATACGAAAGACGAAAGAATATCGTTTTCGAATACATTATTTTAACCCATAAACTCTGGAAATCTTACAAAATGCAATCCTTCTGAAATTAGCCGTGAGCGATACTTCATTCGGACGAAGATCGTGATCAGCTCGCCTTGACAACAGCTTCTTGATTGACTCAATCGTCAGAAACATAAATTGCGGCTCACGAGGACCTTTAGCCCTTGCCCTTTGTGAGGCATATCTCATTAAGGACACGGGATGTCCCTTGTTGTAGTTACAAAAAACAGAACCTTGGGACATTAAATCTACAGTACTACACGTATCCCGTTGGGAAAAAAGCAAGAAGTCTCTTTTTATTAATACAAACATACACAGCTTTTGGGACTTAATAAGATTTTTAAACTTAAAGTCACATATTTTTCTTACTAAATGTTAATCTGTTTCGGGGCTTAAGGTATGGAGTAGACATGAATTGCGTAAGGTTTTGGCAGTATCATGTTATGGTTGCTTTTCCATAATTTAAAGCCCGGCTGCGGACGTCACAATTTCGGTTTTAATACTTATATGGGGTGTTATTATTTTTTAAATTAAACGTTTTGGCAGTGTATTGATAATTGGCCGCATCCTTATGTACGGTTCTTACATTGCTGCTGTTCATTGTATGTTTCAGATAAATGACGTATTAAGCTTCGCTCTGATGCCCGAATACGATAATTCCGAAATGCAATAATTATAGATCCCCAGTGAGATTCGCCAAAATTTCCTACTTGAATTTATATCTGTGAGCGTACATGAGCTTAAAATGGAATAAAAATATTGAGGTAATCAAAATCCATTATCCGTCACAAAGTAGACCGATCGTTTCCTCTTGATTTTTGTTGTGTATCTTGTAATTTAGCTGATTTCTGATTGACTTGCATAATTACTTATATAATTTTGCTTACATAACAAAAAACAATACAATTCCTACAGAGTAAGGTTGTTGGTCGTTTAATTAACTATTTAATTTAATAAATTTATTGTGGTATTTGTGTTTTCTTATATTTCACATTATTCTGGAGTAACCGGATTGGTTCAATCGGGCACTGAATCATGTTTGTTAAATTATATCTAAAGTGTCAGTACGTTCTTTATAGACAGACCATGCGTCTACGTTGTAATTCGAAATGCTTGTATCTAATAAATTCATGTCGCCATTAACATGTTTTATTGAATACGTAAATACAATGTTGCTGGTTAAAGTACAACAAATTTTGGCAGATCGGGATGCTTAAGTCTAAATGCCCGTAAAAAATAATCTGTTTATTTTATATTGCACAATTTTCATTCCATCAACAACATCGACCTCTGTCCACTAAGATGAAGATTAAAGTCATAGTCCGGTACAATCACTGATATAACCCGTATTTTCAAGGATTGTGAACCTTCTTCGACGCCCACCGCTAGTGCGGTAACCTAATCTAACCTAACCAACACCTAACACTTACCTACCTTTATGAGTTTTTCCACGTAATGTTCTGTTTTAACAAAATTCTCATCGAATCGTCTACTACCAATTGTTATTATATATACTGTATATTATTCTTCTTAACGAATGAAATTAATATACTAGCCATTATGAAACATGGACTGAGCGGATTAAAAATTTAGGGGTTTCACGAAATTGATTCTTAGAGTCGAAAAAGTTGAAGGTGTGAGGTGTGGGACGCTTTGAAACGCGAGAGAGGTAAAGGGGCTATAGGTACCTACTTATTACCTTGAAAATAACAAGCTTCGAGTGAGTTCAGAAAGAATAGGAAATCAATAGGTACTACGCCGTATAAAATGGTTATTATGCAGAACACAGATTTAAAAGGACTGTGTTTTACTTTTGTAAGAAGAGTAAGGGTTGCCTAACAAATGATTATTCAAGACGCGTGAAATTCTTCGAAATACTTTGGTAATCCGGGATAAGTACGGCGAATGAACAATTTCAAATCAACCTAAAAATATTGCCTCCAAACGACAGCCGTCAAGCCAAAGTGTTTACCAACTCGAAGTAAACATACTGCGCGTTATTATTATGCTCGATTGAGCATTCAAATGCATTTGAGTGGAACGCTGCTGGGCACGGCTCACCGCGAGCCGGCGCGTCGGCTGCGCGCCCGCTTTCATGACTTGACACCCTTATTTGTGACTTTCATAACTTGAACTTTCCGTCTATGTGGTAATATGATAATTAAGTTTAAGTTAAGTTATTTTGATTCAAGTAATCTTATCAAAATGATATGAATTACAATAATCTATGTAAATGCAAATGCTAAGTTCGTGTTTCATAAGCAGCACAGAGAAAGATCCAGTCGGAAACTTACTAAGAAAAATTATTAATAAAATTTTTGTATATGGTTTTTTCTACAAGTTTGCGACTGATTTTTAAAAAATTCGTTAAAAACATCAGTACAACATAACGAAGTCACGCGTTGATAGGGCGGCGCGGGCGCACCGGCGGACGTCCTTGTGACGGTCGACGGCATACATACCAACTGTGTTGCCGTTGCCGCCACGCACAGATGATTTAGTGCAACCAACGTTCGTTCACTGGATTTTGGCTCACGCAGGTTCTAACCTTATTAGTTTGAAATTTGTTATCGTTCATTTCTCTTTACACGATCTCGTTTCCAAATCACACTTCTGAAATTCTCGAAATATCTTTCTGAATAAATACGCAACCTAAGAATACTTACTCACTTATCGTACCATAGGCTCACTCTCATGTCAATTTTGCTTGTGCACAAGGGTCGTCACTTGCCCTTGCGCATGTTTTCGTTTTAACGTTTCGCAGCAATTAAGCAAGCTTTTCCAGACATTTGTATACACATGTAGTTCCGCAATAAACGCTATCCAATATTATATAATATATACCTACTTAAAATGTTCTCACCCGTCGCGATCTTGTTATTATTTATTTAATATCCAAATCGAAGATCGTGGAACTAACCTAAATTTCATAAGGAAAGTATTTCGACTTAGGTCATGAACAAAAGTATTTGGGGTTGTTTTAACGGTTGTTCGGTTGATTACGAATAACATAGTACAAAAAGATTTTCACATTCTGGGATTACATTATCAAAATTAAAATGTTAATGGAATACACATTGTATTAACATTGAAATTTATTTGTAGCTGTTGTCAAGTCAAATCTACGTGAAGTTGATACTTGAAAAGTAAAATCTTAAATCCAAGCGTGTCGTACGAGTATTAAATAGCTTAACGATTGTCACGACGACGCCCCAGTACTCCCATTCTCAGCTGGCGAATGCGAGTGTCATGGTTGACAGTCAGGTACCAATACACTTTAGGCTTGTCACAGAGTACACTTTTAATCTAGTGTACAAATAGTCTATAGTCTGTAGTAATGTTTATACTGTTATCAGTCGCTTTAGTAAAATCTCTGTAACCATTTGCGGTGTAATTTTAATTTTGTTTATTAATGTTTGAAGCTTAAATAGAGTAGTACAGAATGAAAATGTTGCTTACTCAAAAACAGTGTAAGTGTAGTCTTTTGACTTACAAAACATAATGCATTTCGATTATTACATAAATTTCAATCAGATTACCTGTAATCTAACGATATGATGCACGATTTTTTGCGCGTTTAAAGATAACAATAACAACTTGATTGTCCCGAATATCACTTTTGTCTTTATCATTGGTAATTTCAACTGATTACGTAGTAACGCATAGCTGGTACTCCGTAAAAAGACCACATATTTAATTTTATCGCAAATTTTTCGATACCTTGGGCTGTTCGGCATATCATGATTGTACCGAAATGACCTTGAAGATATTTGAACTTAGTGTTAGAAATATTGTACACAAATTATGAATTAGAAATTTTTGACATATGTGATTTTGTAATAAATAAATAGTCACAGAAATACATACATTTTCAAATTGAAAATTTGTAGTGATTTATACACAATACCTACTGTCAGCAATAATGATTATTAAAGTAATTTTTTTATTTTTCAGAGTACTTCTATTTATTTTTCATTCTGGTGACAAAACATTAACTTTGAAGTGGAAAAAATTAAATATTAGAAACCACACAATACAATTCATTGACATCTTGGCTGTATTGAATTGTGTTGTAAATGCGGAATGCGAATATGAATGTGTAACAAATTCGATTTTATGCAGCAACCTGGCGGATTTAATACTTCCTAAATGGCAAAACGTGTCAAATGGTCTTTTTTTAATGCGGCGCGCATTCGACAGTCACTGATCATGAATTTGAATTAAGTTACAGCAGAAACGTGGCTTAAATGATGATTTCAAAGTTAAGTAGGTCTATATTAATCGTAATTTTGGCGTTTGGTTCTAATTGAGGTCCTGACCTCAGAGTTGCATTTGTAACGCAGCACATTAATGCAGTCGTCCCTCAAACCGGACATTGCCAATCGAGCGCTAATCGACACACAACTCGAACCAATTATTGAAACGACTGCACGAAATTTTTTAACTTTCCACTTTTTTCTGTGTTACGATATCTTAACTAAAGTCTTTGAACGTGTTGACCTAGTTAAAAACTGTTACATTAAAATATAAAAACTTGCTTACGGTCATTTAATGGATTTTTACTTCTTGATAACACCCTGTTAACTTGTCAAGGCAAACTTTATGCTAATTGAGTGTACTTAAACGGTGTGCCACACGGGAATAATTGGGGCCGCTTTCACTTTATGTTCATTAAAAATATAGGAAAAGAAATAAGTCCTTATTGTCATAGCTTCTTCTTCTGCATGTTTTTTAAATGGATAATCTGAAACAGACGGGCAATGAACGTTGACGCAGGTCTTAATAAAAGGAACGAGATAAATTATGTGAAGTGTTTTGTATGTTATCGCAATAATTCGTTGTTATTATTCTTAATGTATAGAAGATATTCTGACTATGTTCTTGATAAATTAAATACTTGACAATTTAAAACAATTCAATACATCAATATAAAGAGACATCGGTTGCGATAGGCATTACCTAACTTATTGTAGATAGAATAACAAAAATCAATTCAACCAATTAGCACAAATTGTCTGTGAGTCGTTAGTTTGAGTTAGTTTTAAAATAGTTGTTAATTCCAACAAAAATCCAACTTGCCAGTACCTCAAAGTAGTTAAAGTCCACCGGTAGTTTTCAAGTTAACATCTTTTGGAACACAAGTCTACCTAATCGATGCAAATAGAACAAAACACATTCTTAACTTACTTATGGATGTTTAGCTCTTGAATTTTGGCTTATTAAGGAACAGGTTTGGGCGTCGTCAAATAACCCTGCGTATTTAGGTCTCAAACGGTTTTCATTTCGGTGTCTGGGTAAAGAATACTGGCAGCCTTTAGGTACTTAAAATATTGATAAGTTTATTATTTATTCAAATAAGAAAACAAATTTACGATCATCTTCATTGTCTGTAGCAACCTTCACTTGAAGAAGTAGTTTTTAATACAAATAGATTTTATTTATGAGTGTGTTGACCATGAACCACTTGACATCCAAGTTTGGAATTTACTCATTTTAAACATTGCTATAAAGCTGTTCCTTAAATTCTTCATGGAAAGGCTTCACTTCGTATATCTCGTACAGAAACGAAGCATATTTAAACTATTATTATTCTAGCATATTCTTATCTATCCACAGCATTCTAATATAAAAAAGCAACTTAAATAATCGCAGATTGGTCTCGGCCATTTCCTGTTCTTAACGCACGAGGACTCAAATTTCAGTTTTTGCACCGTACTAATTGCGGGACATTACGGTCATTATTCTCGGATTAGCCTCGCATTATCGACATATGTTATTGTACTTTATATTTAGTCACAATTGCGTCTCGCGTGATGGAACTTTAAGCATGGTGACATGTTTCCGATTTGATTATTTGAACTCTCAAAGTGATGAGGAATCTGAGAGGCTGAGATAATAAATAAACTACAACTACACCTGATGGCAATAATCGTGTCAAAGAAAGTCACTCAGTTTCTTGTGGCTTCGTGTGGTTTGACTTTTCGTGCAAAGTTACTGATGTTACGTACTTTATGATCATAAGACGCGGTGCAGGAAGTAATAAGAGTTGTAAGCATGCAACTGTGGTAATGGTTACTTTCTTTTGTTCTAGGTAAGGAAGCTTAGGATAAATAAAGGAGTGTCAGTAAGTTTATAACATAGGTTTCTAAAAAGTTTATAAGCTTAAAAAGCACTAAAGATTAAATTGCAAGTTGAAGTCCTGTTCATCTGTCTCTTTCGTTATCATGAAGAAAAATGTACAAAATACCGTTATATTTCAGAGGTAATAAATTAGGCTACGTATAGACGATTTCATAATTATAGACAGGTCATTAACAAATGTTAGAATCAACTTTTAAATTTGATGGCTGCCGCGTTGAAGAGCTCCGTGGCATATCACTATTATTTGTAAATTGGGCGCACTGTAGGTACGCTTTGAATCATAAATGTAACAGGATGGTATGTACTTTGAAGTCCTTTGAAGTTAATTAACCCTAGTGAACAGCCTTCGACAAGTAGTTATAATAAATCCTAGCTCGGTGGTGAGCCGTTAGGGTAACGGGATCAAATTCCGCCTTCTGCCGCCCCGCGAGGCGGCCGGCTATTTATAGGGCGTGTTACCTTACTGCTTGCGCTGTGTTCAACTTAGAATTGAACTGATTCAATCTAGAGATAAATTACGTAACTTATACTTACATTGTACGTTGGAAAACCGTTTATTGCACAGACATGTTTTGCTAGATAGGCGAAGGAAACCGAAAAATTCTCTTGTCGTAGCAGACTTTGTGTCTTACAATAATCACGTAGAAGGTGGTTTTGCTCTGGACATGCGAGTACGTCGGTTCACGGTGATGACGATGAAGCACTAATAATATGTCCGAAACAACAATAAATAATTACATACATCGACCTACTACATTCATAACCGTCTCCGTGGTCGAACGGCTACCGCGCTGGTCTGCCACCCAGAGGTCCCGGGTTCGATTCTTGGGCCAGCAGAAATATTTGTGTGGCCTACATTTATTTCTGTCGTGAATTTGGGAGTAATTTGTAGTTGTCTATGTGGTCGAACGGCTACCGTGCTGGTCTGCCACGCAGAGGTCCCGGGTTCGATTCTTGGGCCAGCAGAAATATTTGTGTGGCCTACATTTATTTCTGTTGTGAATTTGGGAGTAATTTGTAGTTGTCTATGTGTATCCGCGCGTGTGTTATTTACTATTATTTACTTATTATTATAATTTGTTGTCTTGTATCTTTTGTGAATCTTTCGTTTTTTTATCAGACTTTTTATAGGTATAAAGAGTTGGACTACGTGACGATATGACCTATTTAGAGAATTTCATGTCAGCTTTTTGAAAATTTGAATTACGTGAAATTGCTTTAAAGAATTGTCTTGGGGATTTTATTCTCTATGCTCAAACGTATGTACATTTAAAGCAAAACAAAAATGTCACGCTTTGAGAAATGTAGACTTGCTAAGCGATGGTACTCACAGACCAAAATGGCACCTGAAGTTGCCAAATGTAGGCCTTTCGCGCACTGAGCGGTGCCAAATTATATGCTCTGCGCGCGCTTTTTTGTTGTCTCGAAATGGGATTGCGAAAGCTTTTAATACTTAATTTATGTTATCAGTAAGTAGTTCTTTGTGAAATGAATTGGAGAATTCTTTGAAGTGTATGGCCAATAGTAGTAGAGACGATTATAAATGGTTTGAGGTAATTTTGCTTGAAAACACAAGACACATCATAAATAGACCAATCGCAATGTGTCCGCGCAGGCGTCAGCGCTAAACCAATTATCATACTACAATATATTTGCGGTCGCCGACTACTTACCGTTTTTGCAAATTCATAAAAGTTAGAATAAAAATTAGTGTTCCAAAATAAGATGTATTGCACGTATTTAACTGTTTGAATACATAAATGTATTAAATGAAGCTTCATAAAACGTGTACAGCTTTAACGAGAGCACACGAGAACAATAAACATTCGAGATGTTCGGGACGCGCGACTTTCACTTGACATCCGCGCCGCTTTGCACTGCGCCCGCGCGCGTGTTTGTTTACCTCTCGATTTGGGCGCAGGCCGCATTATTCGAACACACATTGCGCGGACTGAATACTAGATACCTTAAAATGTGGTTAAGCACCATTGAGTATGAAAAGGTGTAGTTTTATTTGGAACATAGTGTCAATTACACTAGATAACTTAAGCCAGAAAAAGTTTCATTATCTTGGCTCACGGCACGGAACAGCTGTGGGTTGCACCTCGTCGCTACAAATCTGTATAGCATGATACAAACAGATAATTAGGTATACAATATTATTGAAATAACGTCCTGTAGGTTTTTTTATAATACCAAGTGACTGAACTAACAAGTAGTGCGCCTGGTGGCAAGCGACACGCCTATCCATAATAGTTGCAATGCCACATAGAGCTTCAAATAACAAAGACCTGAGGGGCACTGCCTAAAGGGAGAAATACATATAAGAGAAAGACATAGTCGATGAATACTGCATATCGAAAATGGTACACTACCCTTGAAAAATTTAAAGTTCCCAACCCGGATTGGGTTAATACGGCGGATTATGGCCTAAACCTTCTCCTAAGAAGAAATCCAGGATTGACACATTATTCTGTTCATATTGATCTGTTGATGATCATGCTAACGATGATGATAAAAGAATGGTTTTTTGTTTTTAGTCAAATAACAGATAGATAGATACATTATCTTAGTATTATAAGTTAAATTCAAAATTGAATTTAAAATAAAATAAATTCAAAATAAAATAATTTATGTATTTTTACGATCTTTAATATAACATACAGCACTAACATAACGTATAAGGAACACATACACAAATATTTAAGTAGTTTATTTTAAGTCCTTTCCGCGACACACATTTCCTTCAATTGTGACTGCGGCTTATGCTGAATGAAGTCCTTTTGCGTACGTCACAACTCACAACCGCACAAATGACAGTACAAAATTTGTAGTCATTATAATTTGTTTTTTGTCAGATTTGTCTTATTTATTGTATTTTTTATTTTGTTTATTAATTATTATTTCTTTAATTTTGTTTTCCTTGTTTGTGTTATTATTTTTTTAATCTGTGCTGTGGCGTTGCAATAAAAGTTTATTCTATTCTATGCTGTTCTATTCTATTCTATTCAAATTATTCGAGGAATCCATTACATTCCCTAAACCATTTATTTATTAGATATTATTTGAACAGGCGTACATGTTTATGTAAACTGTTTCAAGCCCGTGGTTACTAAAGGGTATTTGCGCTTTAGATTTATCTCAAACATGTTCTCTACTTTATTTCAAACATTTGTAACAATTTATTGCAGCATCTCTGCGTTGCGTTCTTTCAGTGAAAGTTAAATGTAAAAATACTGGGGAATTAAATAAAGGGTGTACCTTACTTGTAAATATTTTGAAAGGGTATTGATGTCCTCGGTGACTCAGCTGTTAGCACTGAAGGACTCCGTTTCATACCCCGGTAGAATCAATTTTGGAAAAGAAACTTTTCTAAATTGATTCTTATTTATTTGTTCAGAATAGTGACCGGGAGTTAATTTCGTTGCTCTGGTGATGATAGTACAGGAAATGTCCTAGTTTGATTATTTAGTAACAATAATAAATATAATAATAATAATGCTAAAACTATTGTCTTGTTTTTTATATAAATATACATATAAATAAAATAAATATATAAAGTACTGGTGTTAATAAGCCTTTAACAGGCACCAGCTCCAACAAAAGCTGTTAATGTTTCTTAAATTACTGAGAACCTTCTGAACGTGTTTTTGTGGAGAAATAAACATATTATTATTAAAACATATATTATTTAACTGCCTCTGTGGCCGAACGGTTACCATGCCGGACTGCCACGCGGAGGTCCCAGGTTCGATTCCCGGTTCGGGAGAAATATTTGTATGGCCTACATTTATTTCTCTCGTGAGTTTGGGTGTAATTTGTGGTTGTCTATGTATGTGTCCATGGCACCCGCGACACAGGGTTTCCCTAGTGCGGGGCTATGTTGAGTGTGTGCGTTATATTAATATAATTATTTACCCGCAAATTCGAAATATCGAAATCACTTGATGTTTTTGTGTCAGTTTATTAAGAAATACATTATATTGACATACTGTATGTATGGTGACACACCTATTCTAACATTGTTTTTGATGACACTTACGTAGGTACTTATCGCGTGGCCAAAGAGCTCCGCGAGGACTACAAGACATTCCTAGTAACAGATTGTAAGTTTTATGAGCAAAAACAAAAACGCGCAAGTTTTATCATAGTTAGGATTCACCGAGTGAACCTGGCCCACGGCCAAATGGCACATCTGTTTTTTGCACATTCCTGCTACACGTATGTAACACAGGATTTTGTAATACTGTGGTAACACTCTCTGCGATTCACACGGGCTAAGTTTTTAGGGAAGACCCGTGCCCGGCAGTGCCATGTGCGTGAGTTGGTAGTTAGTTATGTTTTATTTGTCACAGAGAAAAACGTAGGCATCTATTGGAGACAAAGCACAGGTTCTTTGTATTAACATTTTTAAATGTTTTTAAATTCTCTGGACTGTATTCGCACTTTCCATCAGGCGCGGTGCAGTCATTTTGCCGAGTCACAATAAAAAAAAAAAAAAAAAAATTTGTTAAAATTTTGAAACCTTAGGTAAAAAAGGTGAAAAACGTTTCTTGTTAAAAACACGATGTGCGTATTTTTAAAAGGAAAATAACAACGTCTTTGGATTTATAGCACTTTTCGCGCAACGTTGTGAGATTTTGCAAAAAACATCGAAATTGCTGGTATAAATTATGTTTCTTTGAAATGAAGTTTTTTGTTACTATATATATATCTTTTAGACAAAGAATTTTCGCAGTTTACTGTCAAAATTATGTTAATGTGACATAATGTTATTTTGAACTACGCATAATATGTAAACTACGTTCCTAAACTATGTTCATTTAATAAAAGTTTTAAATTAAAGAGTATTTACCATTGACTTACAATTATATGGACGTCGGGTCCGCGCTAAAAAGTGTCCGAACTTATAGGGCGTTAAAATCGTATACAGGGCGTCATTCACGCTTTAGTCTTCGTTTGGTCGACTGACAGCGAAGCAAGCAAAATTAGACAATACTGCGATGACATTACAATTCAAATTCAACGTTTTAGCTTTTTCATATTCCTTTACATGTCACTACGTTTAAATAGGTTGACTTGGGACATTTTTTTCGTGGTTTTTGTATTAGACCCGTCGTCCATTTATTTGTAAGTCAATGGTATTTACTCTTTGATTGTAAAAACACACCCCTTTTGTAGAGTTTTGTTATGATTGCTCTTTAACTAAGAGGTCGACGTTTGGAATCCCTGCGGCTGCATGTACCTGTGGCTATAATTTCTAAGTTACTTATATTTGGGAATGTTTAGGCAATACGTCTCGCAAACGGTGAACATCGTTTTCAAACCTGCAGCATTGAGTCAGGGGCAGCGGGGCGGATTATGCACTAAATCTCTTCTTAGAAGAGACCAGTGCACAGCAGTCAGAAGCATAATGAATCAATGATAATGAAAAGGTGTAATACATATTTTGCACTATGTATGAAATGGAAGAACAAAAGTCGGATTAGACCTTGGAGAACCATGAGATGACTTTAAATAACCCTGCAATTGCCATAAAGTGTCCCTATACAGTTTCGTTATAAAGCTAAAAGTTATGTTAGCATTATACAACCTTGGAGAGTAGGAAAGGTAATGGTCTTGTTAAACACTAATGAGTAGTGGGACGTACAAAGTGTTGTTTATGATAGCGATTGAGCCGAATTGCGAATAGGACACGAACATAAATCCAGTTCTGCTGGTCCACTTCGTAATCTCTATTTATCAAACGCTTACTTTATCCTTTTTTTGAAATCTTCCTTTACGTAAAATCTCAAGCTAAGCGCCTTAGAGAGTCAATGGCGTAATTTTTTAAATCCTTTTTGTATGTATAAAAACATTGACAACTGAAGCTACGTTTGGTCTGCCCACAACAATGACCATGTCTCCAATAACATGTTGCAACAACTAAAGGTGCTAATAAAAGGACGTTAAAGACCCGCAGTCATCGATGACTGAAATGTGTATAACACCGAAACAAGTAACACAATCTCACGTCGAACAAAACACCAATTTGTTTGACACCGAAACCACAATATTGACTTGTAACGACGGTGAGTGTGACGCAAACGCCACAATAGTTTATGTCATTTTAATTGAGTCTCAAATTACCGTACGTCAATGTCCGTGTTGTTAAGCAAATAGACTAATTAGTCGTGAAACATTGCTCATTACCTATCAGTAGTGCTTCTGTAAAACTGTCTGTGTGTCGGTAAAAGTTCACGCGCGTCATGTATGCATATTTCAAACTGACCAATGACATGATCTTAATTTAAGTCTAAGCCTAATTGTGACGTATGCTTTTCATTTGTTTACTATCACCAAAATAATAGTTATTTATTTTCAAAATATCAAATAATAAAAAAATTATATTTGAGAGACGTTTTTAAATATATCTATGAAAAGTTAGTTTAACAAAGGCATTAACAAACCATGTCCATTATATTCTAATACAACTCAAACAAATACAAAGGATTTGTTAAGTTAAAAAGAATACTTAGAAACGATTACATTAAGAAGATTAAAACTATTATGTATTTGTAAATTGTTTTTCAATTAAGATTATTGAATTTGACCGCAATTGACATACTACTTCATTTACTGTTATAAACAAATACTGAAGTGACATTTGTCCTATAAAAATAATTTAAAAAACGCGTCTTAAAGAAATCTCCATTATCAGTGACGGAACGAGACGCTTTCCAATCCCGAAATCAACTTTCTTCAAGGATTATCCGTTGAGACTGAGCATTCTTAACACTGGAACATGTCGCGACAGGCGTGAGACTAAGCGGCGGAATGAGCGACAGCCACTTGCATTTCCATGCAAAAGAAACACCAAGTCAAGCCGAGAAAGTAGAAACTGCCAGTGCGAGAAAAATCTATCTCAGATCGATTTTTGCGGGTTTAAACGACTGCGAGACCATTGTGATTTTTTATATGGTATACAAACAGACGGACCACCTGATGGAACGTGGTTAATTTCCAATACTAAAGAAATAACCATAACTAAATAACCTTAATATCACAAATGCGCTGCAGGCCGTGGGGCAACTTGAGTCAGTGGTTAAGCCGGTTCCTCGTCCTCTTCGTACCAGAACACCGCGGCGTTGCTTTGCAGAAGAAGTAGGTACGAAGGTAGTACGCACCGTACATCTTCTACAATTGGATTATGCATGAAGTCATATGCCATTTTATTTTACTGGAACAAGTTAGTAAAGACAATGATTTGATTACGGTCAAATAAGATTGTTTTAAAGTCTGAGATTAAATACAGGTCAATCTTACCGATGTTCTTATACAACACCGAGCCAAAAATTATATAGCATGAAAATAATATATCGAATCAGAAACGGTCCGTGAGTGGCGTGGCGCTCACGCTCATGGCCGGAAGAGGCACCATCTTGTCGCCGAGCACGTGACTTCCGGAGCGTTTCAACCAATCGCCGTAATTGAATCATTACTGGTCACTAATCTCAGCTCGATTTTGCATCGATGTCTTAAACTCTGAAAAGTTTAAATCTGCAAGAAGTACTAGGAATGTGCAAAGGCGTAATTCAAGATACATAATATGATGAACTACATCTGCATAAAGCATTTTCGAAAGCACTATATGATTAGCCTAAAGTTAATACTGGCTAGAAAACAATAATAGTTTACTCAAATTTTGCTCGTAAAGCATATATAAAGCTGCTGTTTGGCAAATACTCAAGCCTAGATCAGAGGAAAGCAAACGGATGTGCCAAGTACACGGAAAATGTCAAAACATAACGTAAATTATGATTTTCCATTCGTTAATTTCAGTATGTCTCAGTTTTAAGTTGTAAATGCATCGTAATCCGTTATTTGGTTTTAATATTTGTTTAATCAATGAAATTGAAAATGAGACAGATGAATAAAATAAACAACTAATACGATTATACACCAACGGGTGTTTAAATTATCATTAAAAATAAGTATTTAAACTATTGTTCGTACGTCACTTGGGATTATAAAAAAATATATATGATATAATAACAAAGCTAAAAACAATTGCAATTCTCATACTCACTCAATTCGTTCAACATTTCTGCTGAATTTGCGACCTAAAATTAGCTTAAGAAGAATTCACTTCTATTTATCACTGTACAAATATGAGATTATTATTAACATACTGTGCTTGTTATATCGTACTTTATTAATTATCTTATTATTGACATGGACTTAAATAAATGAAACGATGTAATAAATACGCTTGTTATAGAGGAGAAGATAAACAGTATTTTTTGTACTATGATCTCCTTTATCAAGTGGTGGTAGCCGTGTGGGCGAACGGGTGCTTCTCTATTGAGAGGTCAACTGTACGAATACCTGTGGCCGAATGTGCATATGACTTTAATTTCTAAGTTACATACATTTGTGAATCATGAAGAAACCTGCATGTCGAAGAAGATCCACAACCCTTGAAGAACGTGCGCAGTCTCCAACCCACATCGGACCAGTGTTCCGGGAAATGACCTAAACTTTTACTTTAAAGGAAACCCATGCTCCAGCAGTGGATCGTGTAAATGGTTGTTGATAATCTTCTTCTTGTCTTGACAAACGGATCAGAGCGGGCGGTCGAACCGCGACGTAGATGTAACTACCCGTACAAACTCAGTTTTGCTGATCCATTTAGTAATCTCTGTTTACACTTACTTACTTACTTGACACTATTTGAACTCTTCGTAAATAATCTTGAGGCAAATATCTTCTTAGTCGATTGCTTTGTTTAAACCCGCAGTGGGATGTGTAATAGACTTAGAACGATGTAAAATGTCAATGGGGGCCTCATGCCCAGAACGACATCAATCTATATAGTTCATTTCCTACATCCTAAATAACAAGTCAATAACGCCGAGCTTCCTATTTGACCCGCTAAAAGACCTGTCAATAAATCGTGCAGTATCCGACATGCGGTGGACAGCTCACCTCGATCACTTGCCTCTGAGGACAGGTGGATGTAGTTGCTGACAACTGCAATGTGCTGATTAACAACGACTTGATTTAGGCGGGGGGTCAAAATGTTGTACAATATAACTAACACGATGCAGTAATAATAATAACCTTTGTCAAGGCAGCGAATGCATGAGATTTTTAACGGTTTGTGATAATGACTAATAGAATAAATGTCATGGCATACGTGACATTGAAGAATACATCTTTGTAGAAGAATGTATTGATGTAAAATGATGTCATTTTCTACATAATTAATATTCTAACAAGACAATTAAGTTTACACAAGGCCTTGAAAACAGCAAAAATTAAGGTGTTCCCCCTTCGAGTACTCACATAAAAACCTACAGTACATTTTGAAATAAGTAGACAGAAACGAACCGTGCGATCTTATTCTAAGATAAGTCGCGACATAACAAACCTCATGGCAAAGAGACAGACCAATTAAGGCGAAATTATACAACAACAAAAAGACCGACATCGCGGGGTCGTAACAGACCGGATCAACTGGATACAACGTGATAGGTGATTCTCAAACTACTCGCTAATATGCAGATGTCTTGAAATTAATTTTCAATTATTGCAATAGAAAATAATAGCAAATATTAATAATTTATTAATTACTAATTAAACATGACTTATCGAATATTTCAAAAATTAATCTTGTTCGAAGTCCGGTAGAAAACTTGGGCATTTGCGCACACGCCGTGTCGGTCACTCGCTTTAAGAGCACGCAAAAATCGCACTTTTTGTTCGTACAAACTTCCACTGCTCTCGTTAACGTCTGTTGCACGATGGATGCATTCGAATGATATTAGACAATGTTTCTGTAAATAGAAAGTAGTCGTTTTTAAGAGACTTGTAGAGAGACAAATAGGTAAAGTAATTTAATGATTATGTTCATGTTGAACGTCTTCAACCAGCTGTTATGTTATGATGACGCTAATGAAACAGAGACAAAGAATATGACTATCTAAATAGATGTTAGACCTCAAACAAAACATAGCCTTACAAATGCAGGAAGGTATCAGGCATGTGACGCAAATACACAACTGTGAGTTATCGGATTGAAACGTGCTTACGGCAACTTGTTACGATTTACATCGCAACCGTAGAATTGGGAAGAAAATCGATTTGACACGTAATATAGAACAGATTAAGAACGATCACGATATCTTGCTATAATAGTTTTATAGCTGGTGATAGAAAATGAGTCAATACGATAAGAAACCAAATATTAGGGGTTAAAGTATGAAATTGCCGTTTTATTGCAATAGGTTCTTTGAATTTTCATAGAATCTTCATGGTTTGAGGTTTTCGAATGAAACTCATTTCAAATGGTTTCTGTGATTTTTTTTTTTTAATTTGAAACATTTGAATATCGACTTTCAATTGTTTTTGTTATTCAATTTAGACAAGAAAGATGGATACTGCGAAAATTCGAGTGATTTTTGAATACGAGTTCCGACGCGGAACTAACGCGGCAGAAACAGCCCGCAATATCAATGCTGCGTTTGGAGAGGGGTCTACTAATGAACGCACTGTGCGATTTTGGTTTAAACGCTTTCGTGATGGAAATTTCGACTTAAAGAACGAGGCACGAGGAAGACCGCCCACACAGGTGAATAACGATGAATTAAGAGAGATAGTGGAAGCCGATCCTAGTCAAACTACCCAGGAATTAGCGGCATGGTTTAACGTTACCTTACCCACAATATTGACTCACTTGCGTCAAATCAATAAAATAAAAAAAATACGAAAAATGGGTGCCTCATGATTTGACTGATCTGCAGAAAGAAACGCGTGTTGAAACTTGTGTTGCCTTGTTGAACCGGTACAGAAATGAAGGAATATTGGATCGAATTGTAACATGTGATGAAAAGTGGATTCTTTATGATAACCGGAAAAGAAAAATGCAATGGCTGACCCCAGGTCAAATGCCACAACAGTGTCCTAAAGCAATACTTACCAATAAAAAGTTAATGGTAACTGTTTGGTGGTCTCAGCATGGTGTTATTCACTATAGTTTTCTCCGATCTGGTCAAGCAATAACGGCAGATGTCTATTGTGCCGAACTCCGAACCATGTTGACAAAACTAGCAGTAAAACAGCCCCGACTCATGAATCGATCTTCACCATTATTGCTCCACGACAACGCGAGACCTCACACAGCACGAGAAACCATTTTGACCCTTCAGGAACTGCAGTTAGAAACCATTCGTCATCCTCCGTATTCACAAGACCTTGCTCCAACGGACTACCATTTTTTTCGTGATTTGGACAATTATATACGTGACAAGAAGTTTTCTTCCCAGGAGGCAGTACAAAATGCTTTCACACAGTTTGTGCAGTCTAGATCGTCGGAGTTCTATCGCAAAGGCATTAATAACCTTCCCATTAGATGGCAGCAATGTATAGATAATAATGGCAAGTATTTTGATTAAATAAATTTGTTAAAAATTTAAAAAATAAACAATTTTGATTTTCAGTACAAATCGGCAATTTCATACTTTAACCCCTATTATCTTTGACAAGAGTTCGATATGGAAGTGACACTTTGAAATATAAAAAAAATGCCTTTCATCAGAACAAAATACCCAAGATACACTTTTATATAGTTAGACCAGACTATTTTTTTTTATAATAATAACGCACACACTCGACATAGCCCCTCACTAGGGAAACCCTGTGTCGCGGGTGCTATGGACACACAAATAGACAATTACAAATTACACCCAAACTCACGAGACAAATAAATGTAGGCCATACAAATATTTCTCCCGGCCCGGGAATCGAATCTGGGACCTCTGCATGGCAGTCCAGCATGGTAACCGTTCGGCCACGGAGGCAATTATACTTTATTTGTAGTTTTTAGTGTTGGAAGCAAAATGTGTCGATTTAGGCATTGCTACACATCATGTTGACCTTTCTTACTTGAAAAGTACCCACGGTGTTGCTTACACCGTGACATAATCATTGTCATCGGTCTTTCAATCACTCGTATTACCTGACTTAGAACTTGGTGCGTGAAAATGTTTTTATTTATGTTATTTACTAAAATAAATCGATATTATAATCTAGCATTATGTTATTGAAAATTAATAACTCACTGTGCATATTTAATGCAAAGCAGGCGGCATACTTAATAATAGAAACGACAAATAGTTGATGATTGAACGATGACAGTTAAAATCTTAATGAAATAGTTTAAGTGTTCGATCTTAATATTAATGGTTATAACAAACTGGTGTGAAATTACACAAAAAATAATTGAATATCAATTCAATATATATTAAAGAAACAGTTTAATTTCAGCTGAATGACGAACGGACTCGGCGTTACAGATATACATACATAGAACAGAAGAATCTTCATATGGAAAATATTTAAATTTACTAACAACATGTCTAAGGAAACTTTTTTGTTTTACAATTTAAGACCAGTCAAGACAACCAAATATATGTGAGTGTTATAACAATAATTCATTCAATAAAAGCATTTTTGATTTCACATAAATTCAGGTGACAACAAATTCAATGAAAGAGGTAACATATTTACTAGTACATCTATAGAAGGAAATATTGACCTAAAAATAAAATCCACAACATTTATTTAAGAAGAAGCCAACGCCATATCGTAATTATAATCAACTCTCAATTACCCATGTCATAACCACACATTTGATTTCAGCGCCGAGCGATTCACACGGCGGTTTAAAGTTGTTTGTTACAATTAATCAAACATGAATCATTGGCATCTGATGTGGCAACCAATATGCTTGGGGCAATACTTTACGCAACATACCACGCGTTTTCCTTGGGAAACCTTTTTTCGATGTGAATGGCCAAAGCGGGCTATACGGAGATTGTTAATAATGTGACTATAGCATTGAAAAACATAAACAATGGTTGGGACAAAAACGGCTGTACGCGCTTATTGATGCAGTTATGACAGTAAATTAACAGACGGAATCTAATACATTCTAGAGCGATTAAGTTCAATTCACGCAGTGGAAAGGATCTATACAGGGAATATTTAGTGTGGAGCAGTAACACTATAATGGGTAACCAAAAATTAATTTGGTTCACTTTCTTGATGAATTGACCTAAATAACCTTTGACAAACAATCGTTACACATACACGTGTTACAAACTTGAAAGTTCATCACTATTTTGCTTGTCTCTAAAATGTGAAACGAATAGCAGCTATCTACAGTAATGTGCTCACAGCACACGATTAGATACTCGACATCCATCGAGGATGACAGCGCCACGTGACAGTGGGGGGCATTGTAAGGTAATGGGGATTAATAACACCGTGACCGCTGCGCGTGACTACTGCGCACTACCGATTCAGAATTCAAGACTACAAGTTGGTATGCTTATAGACTGTTAATGGTATTGGAAGAAGTACAAACTACTCATTGCTGATTTACTAAAATACGTATTAGGTGTTTGAATGTTTTCTTTGAATGTTTTTTAAACTTTTAAACTTTCTTTTAAGTTTTCGATATTATGGATGATGACAAGTCCAATTCACAAATCTGTAATGAATTTATGGATAAGTTTTAGAGGTAATTTTGATGATCCTTCAGCAAGATATTTAAAAAGTTTCTAATTAACCCCTGAAGTGATTAAATAGAGAGAGGTTCAAAGGAAAACTAAAATGAAAACAAAACCCAAAATTTCTCCTGGGTACTATCCCATAAAAGGAGAATTTCTGAGAAATCTGCCTCTAAAAGCTATCATAAAGCTAACAACTCTCAATGCTGCTTTTAGGCTGAAATATATGCCGGAACTATGGGAAGTGGCTGAGGCAATTATGATTTCTAAATCTGGGATGCTTCCACACGAAGCAACTTCCTACAGACCCATATCCTTGTGATTTAGAGCGCGACAAGAGGGAGCCTTCTCTGAACTGAAGAAAATCGAAGCTGGAGTACCTCAAGGAAGTGTAGTGCCTCAAGGAAGTGTAGTAGACCCTGTCCTTTACCTGCTTTACACTGCCGATATTCCAGACTTAGAAAACAGCACCATAGCTATCTTTGCTGGCACAGCAATAATGGCAGTTGGAAGCACCTATGATGAAGCAATAGAAAAAGTACAGCATTCATTGAATGTATTCTACAACTGGACAAAATGTAGCGCACTACGCTCAGCGAAGTAAAGTTAGTGCATATAGACTTTAGCTTAACCTAAGAATCCTAAGTATCACCCCGTATTTGTCAACAACAAACAGATACTATAAACAGATACGATGTCAAGCTTCACTGGAAATCCCACGTCAAGAAAAAACGATAAGAATTTGACATTCGTTACAGAAATATATACTGATTCCTTGGCAGACAATCTACGCTATCTGTAAGTAATAAACTATTATTGTATAGACACCTCTGGAGCTGCACCGCAAAGACGACCATAGATTCAACGTTTTCACCATAAAGTACTTAGGAATATAGTGTGTTTACACCTTGGTACGTACGAAACGAAGACATCCATTGGAAGTGAAATTTGTAGACAAGGTAGTGCAGAAGTACGCTGAAGCCCACCAACGCAGATTTCACCATCATGTGAACGTCGAGGCCATTAAGCACCTAAAACCATTTGAACTAATGTATTGCTAGCGTGTGATTAATTCGTAAGAAAATAGCCAGTGGGTGAATTCTTAGTTTAATTTGTTAATTTATTAGATAAAGTGATATACAATACATTCTAACCAAATACACGACTAACAAGTAATTAATATTTCTCTCGTTATTGGTGCCTTATAAATAATTGAAAAAAAAAAACGTTTTATTGTCTTAACGTACATATTATTGCAATGCAAAATCACTATGATGCATCTTGCACAGAGGAATATTGCATCTAATAAACTTTATCATGTATGACAAGTGCACATACGCAATGCGAATGATCGGTTGTATCTTATAGGGAGGTTGCAGACATAGGAAGGCAACGAAACTTGTATGTATTTTAATGACCCGGAGTTCAAAGAACAACATGAACAATAAAGTTCTGAGTGGCACTGCAACTGTTATGGACAGGCGTGTCGCTTGCCACCAGGCCCACGAATTGTTCGTCCCGTCAATTGGTATCATAAAAAGAATTAAATTATTGTTATGTTTAAAACCATTCTAATATTAGGTACTCTATGTATAACTTAATCAATGCAAACAAGAGGAATAACTTTTCAATCCAGAAATGGTAATAATAATGGTAAGGAGTGTTGCCGAATATAAATAAAATCTAAACGAACGAAGTCCAGCCGCTCACGCCTTGATAAAAGTATAAATAATCTAACGTAATTAAAAAATCTAAAATTCACATTAAACATTATTTAATCGATGATATAACACGCTAAATTCAATTCAAAAAACGCGCCTCAAAAGTGGAAATCAACAGCTATTATCGCGTAATTGACGACATTAAAATGTTGAAGAAATAATTTAGTATTCCATTCCAGTAGGCACTAGAGTCACGAATATACCGTTAATGGGTACATTCTTCACTTGAAGATTACCAGGTTGGGTGGCTATCACGGCATCGTTCGCACGCCCATTGAATTCAAGTTCACTATCTACATCACCTTCCTTAAGAACTGGTGCCTGCGAAAGTTGCGCACCAATTACGTGTATTAAGTCTTCTTCGCCTGCTACTTTATCTTGTTATTAAATTGTAGATATATAAGTATAAAATCTACCGTTACCATATGGCTCGTCTTTTACTTCCACCTTTCAGGTGACCTCTGCAAAAATTACAAGTGATAAAAAAGTTAAAGTAAGCTAGCTTTAAATTAACTTCCCTGCCTTCTTTTTTGACATTAAATCACTATTTAGGAAACTTCCTTACAGCCGTTATTTTGCTTAGACATTTGACTTCCAAATTATGATAAAATTTAACTTTTGTAACCAATCACGCTTCCCGTCTTAACAACGACAGTATCACTTTCTTGGATCTAACGAAACTCATAATCGGACCTGTTTCAGTTCATATTTGCTAATAAATGACATGGTTCTCATTTCGATGTAAAAATTTTTGGCACCTTCTTTACAATGCACACGTTCACTACGCATATTTTTCAGCATTCGTCTTCGAGCAAATTCCGTCCGCTTCGTTAATAATTGACCTTTTAATGAACTTAAATATCCTTGTTATACAATTTGATGTAATTAGAATCAAGTGGTTGATTCACTACGTTCCGTTCGCATTGCGCGATTCGAACGATGCCTTAGCCTACTTAAGTTCATTAGAAATTAAAATTTAGTTTATGCGTTGCCTTTGAAGGGGCTCGATGCCAAGGTGTAGACAATAGGCAGTTATAATATGGTTTGATATTTATGTGTTTGGTTAAAGATGACATTAGTGGAAACTTATGAGGATTGCAAAATCGATTTGGGCCAATTAAATAGGCCTAAGATAAAATGTCTTTTGAAAAAGGAGCGCAGGATATGTTAGTTGTAATAATTAGTACACTTTGATAATCTAAAGTACAATAAAATACTTGCAGGCATGTATGCATGTTGATAAAATAATGTCAAGCGAGCTCAAATTGTAAATAATCCCAACTTATTTAAGATTTCAGAAGACAACGTTATTCCATTTTAAACGTTGCATAGTTCAGACTAACGTGATTCATTCGAAGCTGGTGACCCTTGAAACTAATTTAATTGTGAGTCACCTTAGCGAAGGCTATGATAACACTCCCGGTAATGTAGGGCATGTTTGATACAAAATTAAACTCGCCGTTTGCTAAATCCAAAACTAACGTTTGGCTATCTTGTAGCTTACTACTGAGCTCTGTTGACTGTACGTGTAAGGTTGTAGCTTTGTAGTAATATACTACATATACTAATATACAGCATTTCGTGGAAGTGGGAACAGAAATGATAATGTCTAGAGGTCGAATGAATAAATAAGTGAAATTGAAATGCTCCTGGGAGACTTAAATTGCTGAAAAATTAGAAATATTTATACATATATATATATGATGAAGACAAGACAAATCTATTTGATGCCGGGTATAATAACTGCTTAGTCAATTTAAAATACAAGCAAATTTAAACAGCTGAATCGTCATAATGCGTAACAAATCAATACCACATCCCACCTTTAAGAATTAACGAAATCTTTTGAACAATAAAGCAACGAGCAAATCCAATAATTGAATAGAAGAAACCATTATTAGCAGTTCACACAATTATATCATATAGAGTTATATATCCAAGAAGGACATTTTGCTTAATAAGCGGTGTTATAAGCATACATTAACCTCTTGGCAAAAACAGCGGCGTGTGGGGGAATGTCAATGACTCCGCACAATGGGCAACTCGTACGAGAGTTAGGGATGGCATACGAGGGTTTGAAAGAAAAGTCTTTTTATAAGAACCTTATGCAAAGTTGCTAGAAAATTTTTGGCTCCATTCTCAAAACTAGAACACGTCAAGAGACGGAGATCACGATGCAACAGCAACGTCTTATCGTGATCGTGTTTGTAGCTACACTAATCGAGCGTAATGGCTAACCTAGCGTGCGTTCATTCTGCGAGTAGCCAAACAAAATTGTTTGGCAAAGGAATGTAATACCATTCAGTTTCAGGAAAACTACAATTTGGGGCTATCCAAAGCTAGAGCCAGTAGGCATTTTTAGATAGACGCATACCAACCATCGTTGCTTACATTATCACTTGACATCAGTTGAGATTGGGGAAAAACGAAAGTTAGAAAAAAAACTGTATTCATTTTTTAAATGACTAGTGTGCGCAATTTTCTTTTTACTCTCCTCTCCTACCGTTCTAAATGATTATACTGTTTTATTAATGCATTCTTAAATTGTTATTGGCTATATTATTTGGTCTAATGTATGGTTATTATTAAACCCATAACGATGTTTTGGGAGGTTCGTTTCGTTCTGGCCACTTAATATGTATTATGTAGAATAGGATAGAATTATTTATTTCACATAATTAATGTTACATTATTACAATATAAAAAGGCAAAGTTAACGAATAATACGATTGTCAATAAAATAAATGATAATTTTGTATAAAATAGTACAACTCAAAAAAGTAGCATTCTAATTTCGTTGAAATGAATGAATGACAATGCAGATGTTGTAGAATTCATGAATTTAATAAAAGAAGTTTCAATACTACTTTTTACATGTGCACGTAGATATTCGTAGAATCAAGCACCGCTTACTGCTGCATTCAACCGATTTAAGGTTTCCTGCGTTTTGCAATCGTTCGTAGGTGTTTAAGTTTTGACGCGTATAAACAATTATATAGTGTAAAGGAGGGAGGTTCTTTCGTCCGTTGGATGAGGTTACCAAAACAAGCCAAGTGAAACTCCAAGTTGTTCAGAAGATTTTTATTTTCACCTTGTATGTCGCCAATACAATTTCACCCTATATGTGCCTACCAAATATCAGAAGATCCGGGTAGCAGTTCCCAAGAAAGGACTCAACTCCTGGTTGCCTTACTGAGCTCTCTGTATTCTCAGATTTCTCTTCACATTAACAAAATTGTGTTCGAGTAGTCACCATTCGAGGGAAAATCTTAACACCGCGATTCAGAAATAACGCGAAATGGGTCAATGCCATCTAGCGGATTCTTAGAGAACTAAACGTGAATCTGACTTAAGGCCGTCTATTACATAAAGTAGGTTTGTTACAATCGTTAATATTTTGTGAATACTGTCAGCGCCTGGTGTTTTTTTTAAGTTTTTTGCAAGTCTGACCTTTTATGCCTATTATGGTGATTCGTCCACGTTTTTGAAAAAAGTATTATTATCACCAAAGCATTAGTTAAATAAAAAAAATAATATGGAAAAGTTACCGGACACTGCAGCGTTTCAGGAAGTTCTTTAATTAGCGTTACGAGGCTGATTTAACTACAAATTTGTTACTAAAACTAAATCCATCCTTCTAGATTGTTTTCTGTGTTAATTATTTCTAGTATACAGCCCTGATTTGATTTGTATCTTCTTCGCCCACTACGTCGTAAAATCTTTCTGTTTTAGTATGTTTTATTATCTATACCCGGTTTAACTTGACTTCTACGCATTTTGGACTTGCTTGTCTGTGTGGGAACTTTGTCAATGATCAGGGTTTTTTTGCGTTCTTGATTTTTACACTTTTTGGCTTCGCGAAATACTAATTAGTTTATTTGCTTAAATCAGAATATCATAATAGAATACGCAACAAAAAAAAATACTAGCACAATCATGTTTCGCTCATGTTAAACAGCATGCAAATGTCTTTTTACGAAATGTCAATGAAAAGTCATCAAAAATGTCTGTCAATCAAAAGCATTTCAACATATTTCTTTGGAAAAGTGTATTTATTTTGCATAACTACAAATTGATGTTTGGAAAAACAGGAAACTCCTGAAAGGGTCCTACTATGCCACAAGTGGTCATAACAAAAACTTTTAGCTTGGAAAATATTATAAATTTGCTACACAAATTTTTTGTTGCCCTTTATGGGCACATTCGGTTGTCCGTGCTCATTCTGTAAGGGGAACGTATAATTTATTCTCGAATTTTTTTTTCTACTGCTGGTTAACGTCAATTTAATCACCCGCTTTAGCACGGTTATACGAGTATGTGACACAACACTGATTGTTTGAATACCTTTTACAAAGCGTGTGAGCGAGGGAAAAAAGAAGTTAAATAGACTTTGCTCCTTTATTTGAATTGCAGATATTTTAAAAGACGAATTTTATAAGTATACGTAAGTTCACAATTACGTTACAGTAGTTAAGTAAGCTTACTTAAACGAACTTAAGACAGAAGACGGAGAGATGGAAATTCAATAAAGTCACGGAAACATTAAACAATTAAATACAGTAATAATCGTATCAAGTGTTACATCACATTTATTATGTTGTAATATTACAAATCATGCAATTAAAAATGGTTAATTCTATTTCAGACCGTCGTCGCCCTTTTGCAAAACTTTCAATTACCATTATCATCATGCAGTTCACTGACCGCTAGGTTATAAACAGCATAGTTTGTGCTATGCACCATGACGTTGCAATAGTCGCACCCATCTACGGCTTTTTGGCTACCATTTGGTAGTCGCTGTTCTCCACCACGCCTTACGATGTTTGTCAAGCTGCAGTTTAGCTACGTTATCCAATCTTCTATGTCTTGGACTAAGATCCTAGTTAGTTCGTCTTCAGCTTTTGGCATTCGGAACTCGACCCATAAGTTTGATGCGCAGCCCTCTGTGCAATATAACTCTCATTTCAGGACGTTATCCATACCTGCCTACGAAATGCAGTCTTTAAAGAACTATTTCGTCCAATGATACAAAGTCTTTGATATTACAAATCTAAATCTAAAACCGGCACACGCCAGTAAGTATTTAACTTATCAGTTTTGAAGTAAGAATCTTGTGATGAATATTGTTTTTTCTGTATGACAATGTCGTTAGTTTAAGTAAAGATTATCCAACAGTAAGAGAAATTTTACGATGAATTCATAATAATGTTACTCAAAAATACGTTTTATTTGACATTGTCGAGTCGAGTGCCTCGTGATCACGGACAACTGTAGAGCTTAGGGCGTACAGTTACTTTTTATTCTCTGGTACAGGGACGCAGTAAGCCCCATTTAATTAAATATATATTTTTTAATACTATCGATTAAATATAGGTACTTTTTTTTTAATAATAGAAATCTGAACACAGTACGATGTATGACATTTCTAGAAAACTGACAAATTGGCGGCACCAGTCTAATATGATTAAATTTTTCTTTAATATGTGAAAATATATGGTATTAACTTTTACTTCGTACGTTATTTTTTTTCACTTTGTCAGTTTTATTTTTCCAATTAATGGTTTTATTATTGGGGTTGCGATGTGAATAAAATAAATATTCAACAAAACACTAGTACAAAAAGATTGTAACAATTTGTGCAGTTTCCGGTGAGGATAACATTCACGTTATTTACTGTTACATAAATATAAAAATTAATAAAGGAAACACTAATTAATATGGTAAAGAGTATATATAAGTATGTAGGAAATAGTAAATCACTACCGGAAATGTGATATGATAGATGACAATCAGACAATGAATAAGTCGTGAACAAAGTACAGGTAACGGATATTGATTTTAGACTAGTTTCTGTTCATCTGTGCCATAAGTACCTACCCTACGTGCAAACGCGGGTTAAAAACATTTATTCACCAAATTTCGTCAAAACCCCCTAAACCGTTACGGCATGTATAAGTAACGATCATTCACAGTTCCGTCCAAGCTGTCTCCTTGTAGAATTAGTCCTTTGTTCGCGTCTAAAACTAAATTAAAAAGTTTAATCTGCCACCTCCTCAGGACAGGTATTACCAAATTGTGTCACGTCTGCCACCGTCCGTGCAGCTTTAGCGGTGGCAAACGGGAGTAAATGATATTAGTGATATTAAAAGCGTACATATACCATGAATGGCTATTTATACACGTTTGTCTTGGGTTAGATTCTTTTCCACCAGCGCGCAGGTTGTTATTATATGGGGTGATGATGTAAGAAAAAAAAATGAATGATATAATAGAGACGTCATGTAACACTTTTGAAAAGTACAGTAGCTCTAGACAATCGTCACCGGAAGAAATGTAACCACCTTTAATACACCGTGACAACGCATTGTTTGCTCAAACAATTCATAGTTTATTATTTTTGTGATCCCCGTGACTTGTTTCTGCTAATATAAATTTGCCAAATCCCTCATTTGATGGATTCATTTTGTTAACATTCTAAATCTGACCGTTCGCGCTGTTAACGTTTCTATTAACTTAATTGATTAATGTATGTAGTTTAGGTAAGATGGCGCTAGATGGCGTTGAACCTTTTTGGTGTATTATCTGAAACATGCTAATAAAATGTCATCGAAACTGTTTAACTGTCGAGTGATTTTATGAACTTCGCCGATGAATCTATTTGCTTGACTGGTGCATTTCTCAGACCTGCAGCTTGATATTGATTGCCTCTCTCGACCGGAAAGTGCGTCTCTTCCGAGTCGAGGCGCATAATTGCGATTCACAACTGGCCGGTCGGAAGCTTTTGACATTTCTAATAGGGACAATAGTTGATTTAACTCACAAATTAGAAAGATATAGTAGGAATCAGGTTCATCTTCTCGCTCGGAAACCAATTTGATTTCGAGACTCGGATGGGCTACCAGATCGGTTCGATTCCAATTTGAATCAAAATCAGCTTGCTGGCCCTTTTAATTAGTTTCGATTACACATGTTATTTTCGTGTAACCATTGTTACGTAACTATACAGTGTTCTGTATGAATGTTTATAAATATAATATAATAAATATTTTGTAGTTGTTAAATCATTTCTAATGTTTTTTGTTCGCTTTTACAGGTAAGCAATGTGGTTATCGCTTCTGAAATAATCTGAACATCAGAACGGTAAGGAATTTGACACTACAATGCACACAAAAATCACTCACACAAGGAATCGTTATGAATTTACCAAACCTAATATTTAAGGCTATTCAAGGAATGTCGGCCACACAACAATTTGTGAGCTTGTGGCCTAAAACATATTGTTATTTCACGATGATAATTGTTTCTATATATATTTCACTCATTTTAACACTAATTAATTATTTAGTTACAATTATGCAATGTCATTGAGGCTAAAGACTTACTTGGTCGCATGATAAACTGTAGGCGATAAGAAAAAATTCTACGACCCGTTTCATGTACACATTATAACATATCCATACATAGCCATATGCCATTATTATCGTGCTTACGACTAGGTGTAAATGATTGAACTGTAAATTTAAAATTATCATCAACATTGAAACTTGTACACTACAACAAGTTTTCAATAGTGTGTTTCAAGTGTCAGTGAAAATTTAACGGAGTTTTAAATACTTAAGTATCTCATGTAAATCAAATTTAAATGTATATTTACAAAGAGCAACCCCAAGAGTTTCTTCTCATTCTTCTCAGAGGAATGTGCCTTACATATAAGCACTAGAGTTTAATCAGTATGACTATTTCAAGTGTAATTTGGTTACCTATGAAATAAAGATTATTTGTGTTTGTTTTTAGAAGGATAATTTTGTAACTATAAGTAAAAATATAACCTAGAAAATGTCACCACTTTTTCTTAACTAAATCACGTATATTTTTTCAAACAACGTTTTGATTTAAAAAATAGTTTCATTTTTCATGAGTAACAATAGCGAAAACTTGATAGAAATATACCCTTTTTTGTTCTCATTCTAAACCATTCACGGTATTTGAGAGGGAGGTAACATCCACTCTATGCGTATTACTTTTGGTAAAGATACTTCATCGCATAAGGGTCTTTTTGAATATTATTGAATTTCGTCACGTGTGCATTTAAGCGAGCACATAACAAAATTGTGATAAAACAGAAACAGCAAAAAGATTTTGCAAGGTACATAAACCACGATTTACCTAACACGTCAGGTAAGCAGCTATGTAAACGGACACAGTTGCTTGTATAAGGACTGAATACGAATGACTGGTGTGTGACATCGCAGCGCGATACTAACATCGTGTAGGAATGATGGCTGATTAACATGATTGTTTGAAATTTAAACTCTGATATGCCTTATTTGTTAACTAGTTGTTTTCAGAATGACTCAAGTTTTGGATGTGAAGTTTATTTAGGTTTAGGAAAAATTCGTGTATGCCCAAGGCGCACAAATAACTTTGCACATTATTTCGACAATTACACGCTAAAGACACGGCTTGTAGAATTTTATTTCATCGAAAACCTTCGTTTGTCTGAAAACACGTCACAATTTTTTTCATTATTTTTTTGACTATTTTGGCACTTTGATAAGTAAAATAAATATTAGACAACATTACATACGTTGCTTTGATCCCAAAGTAAGTAGCTAAAGCATTTGTGTTATGGAAATCGGAAACAACGACGGCACCATAAACACCCAGACCGAGACAATATAGAAAAGTAAAGCTTCTACATTGGCCGGGCCGGGAATCGAACCCGGGACCTCAGAGATGGCTACACCGTGAAAACCGGTGTATAAACCATTGGATCACGGAGGTCGTCATCAAATTATTGTTTTTGTAGAGAAAACGACATCCATAATATATGTATTTTACTTTAGATTTAATTTAGTGTGACTGCTACAATAAAAGAAACTATCTGTAGTGTTTTGGTTAATTTATAATTAAATTAAAGCGCGCTCAATTCTTAGTATAAAGGATTTTTATACAATCATGTACTTTTTTACTCGATTGTGAATTAATTTAATATTGTTATTAATAAACTCCAACAACTATTTCAATATTTTCGGAAATGCTAACAAATTCACTTTTGCTTTTTCATATTTAACTTAACCTACTAAAGAAAGGCGCTCCCAGGTTTGACCTTGGTCTGACCGTACTTTTGGATGTATTATCCGCTAGGATAATATGTAGATAATCTAAAGTGAAATGTGATTGAGAAGTAAGGAATCGTTTTATTTTAAATGTATAAATGAAGTACCAAAGTGTTATGGAGAGTAAAAGTTAAAATTCTTGTGTTTGTGTGTTTAAAGTAGGTACAATTTTATCAAAGAACAATAATTTTGTGGAAACGAATAGGTATTCAGCAATCCAAACCATAAAATATGTAAAACAGACTGTAGTGCAAACATGAATTTTATTGACCACAAACTTCTTCCAAAAGAGTACAATGTACATAGGTAATAAATTAATAAATTTATTACATAGGTATCGAGTTCTTAGGTTTTCGCGATTGTTACACATAGGAAATGAAACTATTTTTCCGGATTTAGATCGCGTATATTTGTTTTTTCAAACAAACCGACG
>NW_020653424.1:453734-562356 GCF_003589595.1 Hyposmocoma kahamanoa
AAAGGGCCCGAAACGTCGGTTTGTTTGAAAAAACAAATATACGCGATTTAAATCCGGAAAAATAGTTTCATTTCCTATTACATAGGTAATTAATTATTCTAATAATATTTGTCGGGCAAACGATACTTCTCCTGCGAAATATTTCTGTGTTACAAGTTTATACCAAAACAGTCATCGCGCTAATGAAAAAGTTTAATCGTGTTCGGAAGAAATTCGCTATTGCGATAGGTTACCTATTTAGATATTAGGTCGTTAAGTCTACTTTTATGAATAAGCCTAATATCGATTTCTCGCATTTGATTGTATCCAGTATTATTTAGATTTGGTGATTTGGTTGGTGACTTCGCGTAGATGGGTGATACAAATTTAAGGTCGTGATGAATATGACAGAGTTCATAAAAAATCTCTGACCGTTCTCAAGTTCAATAATTAATGTATACGACCTGGAAAACCAGCATTAAAACACACGCTTTCAGTGTCGCACAAATAGCAAAAAACAATCGTGATAATTTTGTACCAGTGACTTATGTATTTGTTATTCTCGGTAATGAGTAATCAATATGTGCCTGCAATAGCATCATCATATTTAACTATATGTAGTAATAACGGTAAATTCAATAAAGAATTTAATAAACAGAAACAATTGAATCATTCAACACCATGCATTAAAAAGGTAATTTTTATAAAATTCTTGAAACAACTCTGTACTGTACCACACAAATAGTTTTTATCTAAATCTAGACTGTGGACCAGGCGAGCTTGACCCCATTGACATTTTAAAACATGATCATATTTTGTTAACTAGTTCTATAATTTCAAGGTGCGAATGGAAGTTGCCAGAAAACTAATTTTAATAATATTTAGATTAACGTATTTAACATTAAGTAATCAAACTATTTACATATATTTCCAATAACTCTCTACGTTGCCGAACGGTTACCATGCTGGTCTGCCATGCAAATGTCTCGGATTCAATTCCTGGGCCGGGAGAAATATTTGTATGGCCTACATTTATTTATTTCGTGGATTTGGTTGTAGTTTGTGGTTGTCTAATGTGTCCATGGCACCTGCGACACAATGGGGCTCTGAGTATGTGCTAAAAAAAAATTCGTAACAACGTGGAAACATAGACTACCGAGGACTCTACTTAGGAATACTACAGGATAGGAATACTACAGAGGAATCTCTCTGACCTAGTGACTAGATAGGTTATTAAATGTTAACTTTATACTTGGACCTCACATTATGGTTTTTTTTTCGGTAGTATCTCTACGTGCTTTTTTAATTGCGAAAAAGTATTTTCGAGCGCTCGCCTTTATAGAAGTTGTACGTCAATCTGGCTATCTTGAATAAACACAGTTTAATGCGTTATACCTTGCCAATAAACACCTTTAATTTCAACATATACATTAGCGAGTGGAATGCAGTAGCGTCGGGACGCACGGAACGGAATCGATTTGCGATTTTCCGCGCGCCGTTGACGCAACCGCTGCGCCCGCGCCGCGTGCAGCGTTCAAACGTGGGAACCTTCCATGCGTAGTTATAAGTGTAGTAGAATAAGTAGTTGGGAATAGTCTGAAGAGCTTGTGTTTTCGAGTGGTGATAGTTCTTCGGAGAACCAGTTACAAGATTGTACTAAGTTTCAATGAAAATACTTAGATGTCTTACACAAGCGTTTAATGATCTCTTTACAACGAAAAATAAAATTATATTAGAGCAAAAGTTTCATACAAAATTTTATTACGTACAGCTTCTGCGTACTTGTACGAGAAAAACCCATGGTATTGATCCGTTAAGCTCTTTGACATTGTTTCTATTTATGATATTCGAAACAAAATGTTGTATATGGTAAATGTTAACAAATGTTAACAGATTCCCCTGAGAAGAATGAGCAAGAAACTCTAGGGGTTGCTCTTCGTAAATATACATTTGAATACATTTATCATTGCAATATTTACTTAAAGATCTCAGATCGAGAATACCTGAAAGAGCTAAACGGGTCATCTAAGTATTTAAAATCTGTATAATAACCTTTAGTATAATGTTTTTGTTTCGCTATAGTTTTCAATCTCGAAAATGTCAATCAATCGGAATTTTATTATATGAACGTATACGAGCACGTATTTGAGACTTTATGAAAACGACTGTCAAGAACAGCTAGTCCTTTTTTATTCCTCGTATTAATGTTACGTCTGTCACTATTTTTCATTAAAAAAATTAATATTTTTTCTTAGCATAAATAACATTTTCATAAATGTACTGTGACGTTAATATATGTTGCCTCTATAACCTCTTTAAACTTAAGTCTTCTTCACAATATTAATGTAAATTTTGGTCAATATTTAACATTATGGTAAATATTTAACACTATTGAGGTACCTATACGTAGTGTGTTATACATATTTACGTTCTTCTATTCTAATGAAATCGATTGTCTACGTACAGTGGGTCTTTTGGGCGCCATTGTCGTTCGATTACAATTATGTTATTGGACATGAAATGCTACTATCGCAAAATCTATTACGCAATTTTTGTACCAACCGGATTCAGTAGCAGTAGAAGTAATTGCGAAAGAGTTCGTCGGGGAAGTGCTGTAGTATCACACCTATCATTGCCGACAAGCAGTAATGTCAGCATTACTGTGTTCCAGTTTTGAAGGGTAAGGGTACTGGTGAAATTACAGGCACATGAGACTTGTCAACTTATGTCTCAGGGTGACGGGCGCAGTAACAGGGCTCCTCAGATCTTTGTGACTTAAAACACTGAGTGGTACTGCAACTATTATGTCTATTCATGTCGCTTATAACCAGGCGCACGACCTGTTCGTCTGTCACTTTATAATCTTTATATCATAAAAAAATGATGTACGCACAGTGGTCTTTCTACGTCTCCAGGTCATTTCGAGTTCCGACATCAGCTATCAAGGCGATGGAAGACAGTTCTTCGTGTGTGTCTTCTTAACATAGCAATAACTTTTTTAACGCACATTTTCCGATAACTTAATGAATATCTAATCTAATTATAAATAACGAACTTAATCTGGCCTATGTGACTTCTTAATTCACTGGTTTACTAAAATCGATACAGTAATATGATATTTATAAATAATTTTCATATTTAACATCACCCTTACGCGATAACAATACTGATGTATGTAAATGGCTACGTATAAGCGAACCAATCTGCCCTAACGTGTTTTCCATAACATTTGCCAACAACGCAATGTTTACTTTCAATGTTTTTTTTCATATTCATATTCCTTTATTTATTTATTTTAAACACTAAGAATATTACAAAAATATATATACATCACACCCTTAAACCTACATTGGTTTGTCCGGGTGCTGCACGTTCTCCTTAATTACATCTTAATATTACATTCTTATATTTAATAAGCTAACAAAAGATTACAAATCTCAATTAGAAATTTTGTTAAAATACGTTAGTGAAATAGTATTTTTTGTACAATAACAAAAACTGTAATACGATTGACTTAGAGCTGTTGAGGATAGCGAAAAGATGGGAAATAGATACCATTGCTATAATCATTAATTCTGCTTCTAGCTTTCTGTAAGTCAGCCAATAAAAATATGTAGACATTGTGGAAATTCATCAGGACTACTTATAAAATACCGATAACCTCTCACGACTATACTACTATACTATACTATACTATACTATACTATACTACATAAACAACAACTTTAGTTCAATGACTAACAAAATATAATAAATTTACCAAAAATGAACTTTTAAATGTTGGTTGTACTATCTGACACTTTATATGTATGTGTAAATACTTTATGCATTATTATGTGTGTTAGGTGAATTAGAAGCGTTTTGCATTTCGGAACAAATGTATGTACACATTTTGAAAAACAAAAAAACAATGGGTGTTTTTGTCTGAGGAAAGGAAATTACTGCTAAATATGTCACTTATCCAAACAACTTCGTAATGTCAGCGGAGAACAATTTTCAGCGTAATTTTCGTGGAATTCTTTTTCGTATAATAATAATTATAATGGCCAATTTCTGTGCGAAATTCGTAAAATTGACATTTATTTTTATTAAATTACAGTACATTTACTGTCTACCTTCAAAAAGGTTTAAAAATTCATAGCGACCATATTTAAATTATCTTGCCCCGTGTTAAGATACGATGGCAGAAAATTGGAATTTATGTTGTAATCCATGCATAATATAGTACTTAAAAATGTATTTCCAAACCAAACTCAGTAAAGTAAATAAAAAGTTGAAGCCCTTCCAAGGGAAGTGGCTAATGTGTTCCCCGGTCTCCTTGGCTGGAGGTCATCGAAACCCGCTCATGATCTATTGTTATCTGCTTCCTTTCCTTGTATACTATGCTGACTATTAATATTATACCATGAAGACTCAAAATTGTTCTTTCAAATCTACAGAAAACAAAGGACTTCACGAAATTGTTCCACCATCATGTCCTTTATTTTGAGTGTCATATGAGTGGATTCTCGGGTCTTCGTGAATTTATGTTAGAGTAAAATAAAATTATTATGTAAATGTTGTGTAGAAGGAAACATGCACATTTTTGTTTTTATTTCCTACTATATTTTATTTACAAATGTACGGCCATTTACAGTTCGTTTTAGTTTTGGTAAAAAAAACAAAATTAAGTTTTTCCCGTCACATAGTTTACAAAAACTCAAATAAAACTAAATATTTCAACATAATTATATCGGTATGTTAATTTGCTTCGAGACACTCAACGCATATTTTAATGGTGTTCAATGTTAGCTTTTGCAATTATCCGCCTTTTTTCAAACAAAAACCTATTATAGCCTAAAAAACGACTAAATTTAAAGAAACACAAGCGTTCCGCGTGATCTAAGCACGGGTGCAATGCCGTGTAAGCAAGGCTGGATGTCCGTACTGTATTGTAAAAAACGCTCTTTTTACGACGTAACTACATATTATATTAGAAACTGTTCTGCCGTGTTGGTTGAATCCAATGCTCAGGTTGTCATGTCTCTAATTAAGCTAACAAAGCTAAAACAACATAAGAAGTATTAATAAAGAATAAATATTCATGTATTCTATACTCGTTTGCGAAGTCTATAAAACATCCGTAATGGTCGCGTTTTTAAAACATATATTAACCTGTTTACAAAAATCTTCAATACCTGTTTTTTTTTTTGAATTTTTTTATGTCATTTTTGAAATAAAGACTACCATTTATAACAACGATTTTACAACGTTTTTTGGTTAAGGAATAATTATACCTACATAATTTTGGACGATCACGCTTATATAAAATACCAAATAAAAAATAATACTTTTTATCCGCACGGAATTAAAAAAATTTAATGGAACAAAAAGTTGTTACAAACTAATGCGCCATTATGCGGGGTGGAATAGGTTAACGACCTATCTTATGAGACGTCAAGAATTATTACCGAAACTGGATATTAGCTGGAATTGCATTACTCATTTAGCTGAAAATTCCATATCTACAGTTCATAGATAAAAATGTTAACAATACAAATCAAGTATTCGAAAATGAGTGATGCTTAGTATTTGTCATACTATTGTTTTAAATCACAATTTGGGTATTTTTTAATGTCGTTTCCTCTTGTTAATTCACACAATAACAGTTACGGGGCTACAGTATTGTTCTCGGAACAATGAATAAGTCTTTCAACCTTTGGTAATATGTAAAATTAATCGTGTTGTCAACCAGTAAATTGATTATTATAAACTGAGAAAAATTATGGGTCAAAGTTTTGATATTTACGTCTTATCATTATCCGATAGTGGAATCAGATAACTCTGTGACAAATTTAGTGAAGTAAATGTTTATTTATTTAAACTTAATTGCACACAAAGCAGTACAAAAGGCGGACTTAATGCCATTAGGCATTCTCTACCAGTCAACCGGAGAGCTGGGCTCAAAATAATTAACAGGGGTGCATAACATGATAATTAAAACAGATAGGAAGAAGTTTATAAATAATTATAATATATAGTTTAAACACAATGTAATAAACATAATATTATATGACTAACTATATACTTATATAAGCAACCTATATACACATAAATACATGACATATACTACATACATATAATATATATTTAATATACATATTTATGTATAATAATGTTAGACTAATGGGATGTAGATTGAGAGTCCAATATGAAATCGCGGACTAATTGCTTAAAAGCAAGCTTATTCGGCGCTTTTTGAATATGGGGCGGTAGAACGTTCCAGAGTCGTATTGCCTGAAGAATAAATGAGTTAGAAAGAAAACCAGTACGGTGAGAAGGAATGAAAAGAGTCAATTTGCTGTCTGAGCAAAGATTGCGATTTTGGGATGCACCCAAATATTAAAATTTACATTTCAAATATCCAGGTGCACATTAATCATTAATGATAGGGTAAAGAATGGAAAGTATTCTCAAATCCCAACGCTGGCGAATCGTAAGTCACTTCAGCTCATTGCGACAGCGGACACGTGATCAAATCTTCGAAGTCCATAAATAAGGCGAATGCAACTATTGAGCGAGCGATAGGAAAAATAGTAGTAGTAGTAGTATGCAGTAAATTTGAGGTTTCCAGCCTAAAGTACTATCAATGTGTAGTCCCAGATTCACAATATCAGATGCGAATACAATAGGTGTATCATTATAAGAAAGAGGCGCGACAGAGCTCAAATGTTACTGCAGTAACTCCACGTCAATTTGTGTGAAGCTGTGAAAATAAAAATGAAGAGGAAACCTGCGTTGACCAATGTTACTGGTTTTTTTATAATACGAATTGACGGGACGAATAAGTCGTGTGCCTGGTGGTAAGCGACACGCCGATCCATAGCAGTTGCAGCGCCGCTCAGAACTTTAAATTGCAAAGATTTGAGGGGCACCGCTGCTGTCGTCACCTCGAGACATCAGTTGACAAGTCCCATGTGCCTGTAATTTCACCAGCACCCTTACCCTTCCAAACCGGAACGCAGTAATGCTCATATTACTGCTCACAAGGAGCTCTACTTCTACTACATGGGTTATGATGAAAAGGCTCCCAGACTCAAAATAGTTCTGTTCCATCTGAAATTCTGTCAAACTTTTTAAAAACAACCAATCAAAAAATCAAACACTGCCATTTACATAAGAACCTCTTGTAATGTCGGTCAGGTGGTCGGAGCATCTCGGTCGCAATACGTTGTTGCGAAATAACTTCGGCGGCGGCGGAGGCAGACGGTCGGCAACGACTGTGGTAGCACATTCGCGTAGTGGAGAAAGCTGCAGGCCCACTTGCGGGTGGTTGCCGGGCCCTGCAATTGAATTATATAAAGTTATATCCCTTCCCCGAAGATAAAATCTAGTAATCCTAAAAATGGGTGTCATTCGCTCAAAGATAGAGAGTATTGTATAAGATCAAGAGCTGGCTAGTTTTACTATCTTGTAACGGCGCGAAAAACGTTTAAATAATTAAGATTAGATAACACGCGGCACGTATATAGATTGTCGATGGAGCACTATTAAAATGTTCAGTATTATTCGTAATTAACATGCAAAAATTAGTATCATGAATTTGCAATATTTATTATATTGAATTTTATGAATTTGTTACATCATTTGAACTGAATCATAATCTCATGTCCATGTCGGCAACCATCCAAATTTGGCAACGTCTTTGAAGTCCACTTCAAACGATACATTGGACGCCTTCTGTGTTATCTATCACAGCAAATGATCAAACGTGGTTCTTTGAATCTGTCCGGTGTTAAGCTCGGAAATTGAGGCAGAAAGACTTTCTAGGAAAGGGTTCTGTACCGCACGTTACTACACCATAATACATTCTAGCGGATTCTATTGCGTATTGTACTCCTTTAGTTTAAAGTTAAAGTTAAATTGTATTGAGAGAGGCTTCCCTCGTCGAGTGTCGTTGGCAAATGTAATATTTTATTTCTATCTTTGTGTTATTTCCTTGTAGGTGTCATTTATATGCGCGCGCGCTGACTGCGAAGTGATCCGGAACTTGATAGTTTATTTTAAGAGCTGACGCTGTGGAAGTCTTGATGCCGGAATAAAACAATTGAATTCTTGGCAGTCTCTTCAATTGTATACCACAAAAGAAAATAACGTAAAGCTCATGTCGCACCCCTGATTACAAAGTAATTAACCGACGAAATAGATAAAAAACATTGAATATTATCATTACTCATAATGTACGAGTGTATGCCATTTGGCTCGAGCCAAATACGACTAAATTATATTTGATATGAGAAACAATGTATTACTTTTATATCGTATGTTATTTTTTTATAAATTTACTAAAAGCAGAGTTACTGTACTGTACGTACTGCATTGATTGATTGAGTAGATGGTAATGAAGGTTGGTAATTTCAAAAGGGGATAGTAGAGTAGTCGGCGTACTCAGGCCACTTTCTGGTGCAAGACTTTTCCGCTGGATACCACAAAGTTTCGATAATATAATTGTCCATATCCTGACAACTGTCGTAGCAAGCGATAGGTAATTGTGTTTTTGCAACGTAATTTTGGTTCAGCATTCCACAGAGCTCGTGTCCCCCCGTAAGAGCACAGCAATATTAATTCTTTCTAAATAAATAAATCTAAATTTGTAAGTATTACAATTAATTACATTATTATTTCATTTAAAATTATATTATACAAAAACTTAAAAAATATGTACATTATTACAAATCATAAATTAAAAATAAATATACTAGTCTTTGTGTAGAAGTTGATTTCATTTTTATTTTAAAATAGCTCATCATCAAGCAATTTTCAATTTTATAATTTTATTTAATTTCTTAGTAATTTGTACAATAAATAATTTCAAATTTATTTTAAAGTAGTTTACTGTTAACGTATTCTTGAATTGTATAATACCATTTTCCAATTAATTTTTTTCTCAATTATTTAATAAACTTGTAATAGTTCTCTTTGCTTTTTATGTCATTACGTAATTTATTATATACTTTGATAGATATTATGTCGACTAGAAGACACTAATTTTAATTTTGATGGCGGCCTGATTAGATTAGTTGTATACCGGGAGGGGTAACGTCGGGACTGGTCTCCTTCATTACAGCACGTGAATACTGTTACGAATACCTTAATCTTTTTGTTTGCAACAAGTTATGTTTGCAACCTTCAGGTTGTATCTACAGGTACAATTAAAACAATAATGTGACAACTCTACGCTCCATGCGAGCATTGACACACCGAACAGGCGGGAGTTGGACTACTTATCTTATTTATACTATGGTACGTCTTAACAGTTGCACTACACTTCGTCTTGTCACTACAAATACTGCAATTAATGAAAAGATACACGGTGTAAATATTCTGTTTTGGTTAAGTTGTTGTTTCAAACATTCCACTTCTAAAATTTGGAACTATCTAGTCGTCGATCTATCGTGGAGGCCTATTCGAACGGCAGTATCTCAAACACTACCAACTTTTAAACATAAATGTTTTCTATGACTGTTCAAAAAGTAATCTCGGCACGCAGGCACGAAGTAGCTTTGATATTGTGCAATTTCTCAATTATTTATTACTCAAATTGCTTATCTTCTTTGTGTCATTGTTGTTTGGGTCAAATTTTATTTATTTAGTGCCTTATTGTTTACAATTATTTGAATTCACATTTTTTGTATGTAAATATATATTTTGGTTGTGTTGTTCCAATTTATGACGGGCCATGGCAGAATAACAGCGAGTGCTATGTAATTAGCATAGTCCTCAGAAGCTAGGTTATGGACCATTTGACATGCTTTTTTTAAATTTTAACTTGAGTTTATTTTTAATTACTTATTCAATTTCTTTGTTTAATGTTGTATTTTGAATGTCAAATGAAACCGATTTTATTTTCATTTTATATAAACATATAAAACTTAAAGGAATTGACGGAAGGGCACCACCAGGAGTGGAGCCTGCGGCTTAATTTGACTCAACACGGGAAATCTCACCAGGCCCGGACACCGGAAGGATTGACAGATTAACAGCTCTTTCTTGATTCGGTGGGTGGTGGTGCATGGCCGTTCTTAGTTGGTGGAGCGATTTGTCTGGTTAATTCCGGTAACGAACGAGACTCTAGCCTGCTAAATAGGCGTCGTCATTTAGGTGTGCGTGACAAACCATTTAAATTCCTTTCTTACAAAGCAACTTAGGTAACGTAACTGTTTATTTTACCTGAGTTATTTTGTAACGATGAAAGGGCCATATTGTGTTAACCAAATGTAGGAAGGCAAGCGTATTGGGTACATTAAAAGGTGTATTGATGTACATTACAGAGTTTACATACATACCAGTACATAGTTAAACATTGTTAAAACCTGTTCTTGCTGTGTGACTACGTTGAATGGTTACTTGTTTATCGTTAAATGTTTTTCCTGGACTTGTCTATGGTTCAAAATGTTATTTGATCACAATTTCCTGTTTTGAGGCTATCGTTTGTTTATTGTGATTTTAAGAATTTTAAAACACATAGTGAACAATATATTCATGATATATAATATGTTATATTATATATATATATAAATATCATCGTCACCCGACTTCACCCACTACTAAGTATGTAGTTTGTGACATCCATCACGACCTACATGTAGATGATCTATGTATGTAGGTGAATACAATTCTCTTTCCTAACAATTTAATAAGACTCCATTTGGACTGAACAGTCTCAGAGCATATAAACATAACATATCAAAATAAATAAATATAAAATATATATATACATATTATTGTAAATGTTAAAAGCAGTAAGAACTTCAGGGGTGTAATATAAATTATGGGGCGGATAATACCTCTCACTAAAGTAGAACTGTTTTATTGCTTATTGTTTTATATTTTTGATCACTTTTTATATTATTTGAACTAGCAATCACTTTTTTACGGTAGTGAATTTTTAATAAAAGTTTTGTAAACGTAAGCAAAAATTAAACTTTTTTTGTTTCTTATCTTTTATTTTTAATTATTCTGGGATTTCACGGGGAGGTATTATGCACTGTTAATTGTTACTTGGTGTTTACATAAACATACCTACTGTACTTTTTTCGATCTGGTTATAAATAATCCACTGTTGTTATTGCTTAAATAGTTTCTAGTTTTTTCGGTGATCATCATTAGACCCACTGGGTATTCACCGTGACAAAGTGTTGACAATATTTTCCTCTCGCAAAAAACCAAACGCGAAAACATTTAATGTGGTTATGCACATCATTGCAGGTGACTACAATAATTTCTGACGATTGGCAAAAAAGAAAAACAGTTTAACAAAGGTTATACCTTCATTAAACCTATGTCGATAACTTTATAAGAAAATATTAATTAGTCACAAACATAAAGAAAATATTAATTAGTCACAAACGTAAAATATCGATTGACATACTTTTTTGTTCAAAATTAAGGTAAAATTCTGATTTAGCAAACAATCCTAAAGTTAATAAGGCCGTAAGAAGAGTGAATTGGCAAAGTCTGGAGGAAAACCTCATTAAAAATGTATAAAAGTGTTTTTTTTAATTACGGGCAAGTCCCTTGTTAAGGTTGTTGACATTACCAGGTAAATGGAGGACAGGATTGGGCGAGAACGACAAAGATTAATCTACATCGACTAAATGTAAAAAAGGCATGTAGGTTGAGGAAAAAAGTCAAAGGCTTACGATAAAATTACCAGCAATAAATCATAATAACATTACCAGCACACAGGAGACCGCGAAGTCTCTGTCAGTCAGCGTTCAGCGGTCAGTCTATCAACGGGTCAGCCACACAAAGTAGGCCGGCTCCAAAAAGAGGTCACAACAAAGAGAAAATCATGTTTATGACACTTGTCTACAAACAGTTTTAATTTTTTTTGTTAACTTGTTCCAACACATTAACATCATTGCGAGATTAGAAAGATGTACCCTATACATAGAATGGCAATGTCGCTAATAAGGTATCTTTAAAAAATGCGGTACGGAAGTTATTTTAATAATAATTAATTATTCTATAGACAGAAAGGAGTATCTAGTTCATAAATAAACAAACTACATATTTGTGGTTACACACTACGCTAACACGACTTAATTGTTCAATCTTTCCTCGAGTGTAATTGTGCAATTAGTCCGTGTGCCTACGTAAGAGGTCAACGCCCGATCTGCTAATAGGAAAGTGAAAGCGTCTGCCCGATAATGCAGGTCAATTGAACGATCTGCTAATATTCACCGGGCGCCATGTGGGTATATCACGTGAGACGTGTCTTTCCTAGTGTCTTACAAGGTACGGGTGTCCAGCAGGGAGTGGGTTTTATGCCACTGTTCAGGCATAATGTTTATAAATTATGGAATTACAATACAAAAGGGTTAACTCACTGGGGAAGATTCGAGTGAATGAAATTAATGAATATTAAAGATTTGAGAATACATAAAATTGATTTTGTATAAAATTAAATCAGCTCAGTATTTCTTGTTCAAAATCAATAAACAAACAAATTATTGGCAAGGATTTTTTTACGAGGTTTGTACAAGAACATCAAAGTCAATTGTAACTGTCTCCGTGGCCGAACGGTTATCATGCTGGACTGCCACGCAGATGCCCCGGGTTGGATCCCGGGCTAGGAGAAAAATCTGTGTGGCCTACATTTATTCATTTCGTGAGTTTGGATGTAATTTGTGGTTGACACCCGCGACACAGGGTTTCCCTAGTGCGGGGCTATGAGTGTGTGCGTTATTATTATCATTGTATTGGTTTTATTAATTCGCTTTGTGACAGTAGAAACGTCGATGTTTGCAGAATGTGATATCTGCTGCAATAAGTATTCATATCACTCATTTATTTGCTTCACTACATTTTAAAATGTTTTACTATGACGCCAAAGCATCTCAATTAAAATATATTGATATTGAATAAGCCGCTGGGTATTACTTGCCCATGTAAGAATTTAATATTATTTCCATTGGCAAAAGCTAAAAAAATTCATTTGAAAGAATTCTCAGAATTCAATTGAATAATTTTTCGTTCAGAGCTCAAAATATTAATTGAAGGCAATTTTCATTTGAACCCTGAAAGGGTGCCTCTAATATCTACTTTGGATATTAATTTGCGTGTTGACTGAAAAAAATAATTTGTTTGAAATGTTGTAATACGGCGAGGGCTCAACACAAACTTTTTGTAAGATTAAAGGATGGGAAATAAGATTGCTCCAGAAGCGGGGTTGTTGCAAAGCCCATATTCGTATTGATCCGCAAGAAGATTGAGATCCTACCTTTCTAATATGTTCTATAGTGCCCAATGTTTAGAGATATTAGACTTAAACTTTTCGATTCTTTATCTGTTAGGTTTTAAATTTTCATGACAACGATCGTTTATATTATACATTTAACATGCAGATTTTATACAACACGTTCATCCTATTCGAATCATCACACATTCGTTGAATTCGAATTCTTAAAGAACATAAATGTTAAAGGTCAGTAATTCAAATTAAGTCGCAATTTGTTTTTTCGGAAGTTTCCTCTCCTGTGTCTACAACAGTAGATAATTGATTGATCAATGACAGCAATTCGCAATGTTGTAACCTGTTGTAGCTCATGATGAGAACCGCAAATATTACTTAGTAAAATAAGCAACTGCACGTCATGTCATCTATCTTACATAATCTATACTTACATATCGACTCGCATATGCGTAGTTCCGGTATTTGTAAATTGACAAATCATTTGGCAAAAGTATACTGCAAGGAAACATTTCTGTCCTCGAAAGCTTGTGTTTTCTTTGAATTGTGTACTCTATGGTTACTTGTACTGCCGTGAGGCGCAACATCAAAAGAGGGCGACGAAATTTTGATACTTGAAATTAAATCGGCACAACCTGCAATTCCTGTATTAAAATGTACATTCATATGTAGGTCACATTATGTACATACCTTACTCAAACTTGTCATCAAAGTTACGTCACTTGCGTAGCATTGTCAGTAAGTCAACATTATTTCTGTTACGTTTGAGGACTGGTAATGGTCGGCCATTACCGGCGATTATCGGCAACACAAATCCGCTGTGGGTTGTGTAATTGACAAACTTTACCTAAATTAAAATTTTCTTAATTTAATCGATTTGTTCTACTGCCTCCTGTATTTTGTACCATTTACCATGATTTCGCGCCAGTCGACGTTGCTCGACGTTACTCATCTCGATGCAGACCCTTGCAGGCTATCCCATGCTTCTGTAATAATTTCTAGGCCACTATTCGGGTGTCACTTTACTCCATCAGCATTATAATTTATCGTTGAAGCGTTGGACAAGCGTTTAAACACAACAATCACATCGTCAGCTTACACGTATCCACTACTGGACATAAGTCTAAACTTATTGGATTATTATGTAATAAACTCAGTTATAAGTTGTAGACTTTTCGTCGTTATGTGTATTCTTCAAACGGATATAACTTTTCTCAATTAGGTCTGTCATTTTTCCTCGAGAAGTCAGTTTCCGTTGTTCATTCCGGGATATGTCGAAGGCTGGATCTTCTACATATCACCTCTCTATGACTATAAATCTGTTCAGGTCTCTAGCCGGATTGGAGACTTCAGATGAACTTGTAAGTTTCAAATCTGACGTCTGTATTCGTTATGTAAATTAATTCGAATTATCTAGCACGTACGCGTCAAAGCGTTACAGAACTACAGTCGGACATAGCAGTCGCCAACGCAGGTTGCCCAATGCAGGACATTGATGCAACACTTGCTCAAGCGCATATGCCGCCGACTGGTGGTCAAAGAAACCAGCGTGCGATACTATGTTCCATGGAATAATATCTAGGATCGGCGGAGTAAAGCACATTTGACCTAAGTCAAAAAAGTGCTTCATTTGTTAATATATAATTTTTTTTTGTGTTGTGTTTAGTGTTGGAAGTTAAATAGCCTATGTTTAGTCTGCCGACCCTAGATATATTGACTAGCAAGATTAAGAAAAGTTAAATAATACCGTAATTATCATGTTTTGCATTCTACTTCAATAAACTCCCAAGTTCCATCTTATCGTCGAGTGTTTTCACATTTAATTTATATAGTGTCATCATCATCATTTCATCACGTGACACGTGTTTCATCATACGTGGCACGGCCCGGGCACAGGTCTCTTCTAAGGACAAGGTCTTCCAAGGGGTTGTCTCCATCGACGTGCAGATTTCTTAAAAATGTTTTCCTTCGCCGTTTGCGAGAGGTGGTACCACCAAAAATTCACAAATGTACGTAAATAAGAATACTTTCCACCGCAGGGAATTGAACCATCGTTCCCTCGATTGAAAAGCACTCGTTCTAATATTAGGCTAACGCCGATCTATTTTTATACTTCATGACAGTTTTTAGAGTAGAACTTAGACACATCTATTCATTACATACAACATTGTTCAAGTATGAAACAAGTAATTTGCACACGAGATTATAATCAAGCCACGTGACGACAACTGCTTTCCACGTGGCATCGTTGTTGATTACCGTTTCCGCACATTTGCATGCTCACTTAACACGTTTATTCAAAATTGGAACCTTCATAGCTATTTGTTTGCTTTGAACTTATTGATTCTGCCGTCCATAGACTCGAACATCCTTCAAACTGCAACGTTAAGAAAAACACATTTCATTTTGAACCTGTTAAAATTGTCTCCCTACATCAAATTTGAATATGTATCGAAATAGTTTTTATCTTTATAGGTTATACTCGTATACATATAGTAAAACGCCACACATCACGTTTTACTGCGTCCCGGTTTTGAAGGGAAAGGGCTCTTAATGCCTGGTGTTAAGCGATACGCCTGTCCATAGCAGTTGAAGTGCCACACGGAGTTTTAAATGACAAAGAACTGAGGGGCACTGCCACTGCGCCCGTCACCCTAAGACATAAGTTGACAAGTCTCATGTGTCTGTAATTTCACCAAAAATACGGATAATTCAGAAACAGTTGTGTACTATGTAAGTAATAAAACGTAACGTAATTTATTAGTTCTACTAGTCAGGAACAGGGCACCCGCGATAGCATTTGAATCTTGATTTATCAACATAAATTTGCATAAATTGCTTCAAACTCAAGTAATGTTTATTTCACAGGTAAGCAAATGACACTTGAAATCGTCATACTGATTAAACTCTACTGCTTATACGTAAGGCAGACGGGGAATCTGACGAAAACAAGAAACTCTAGGGTTGCTCTTTGTAAATATACATTTGAATACATTTATCGTTACAATGTTTAATTTAAACATCTTAGATCGAGAATACCTGAAAGAGCTAAGCGGATTTTTGTCATCCAAGCCATGGGCGAAACATCCAGAGTAGGTGGCACTAGATAGTGTAGGTTTAAACTCTCGTGGTTTCTTGTGGCCGCATACCAATGCGTGATGCAGGAACTGACTGATGCTTGTGAAGTAGCTGGGTATATAATTGTTACAAACAGATGGGACAGTGGCTTACTCAGGCATTGGTAAGAAAGAATAAAAGAAAATAAATTTATTCAACACAAACATATTACAATTATAATGTGATTTTATGCTTAACTTGTATTGCACTGAAAAGGGCCCAACTCAGCAAATACTGCGGCGGAGCCACAGCGCAGATTTTCAGTGGACCCTTTTCGTAGTGACCGATTTAAAAATAAAAATTACAAAGAAAATTAGACAGAAAATAAAAATTGTGGACGCGCATTAAAATAGGTGCATATAAATAACTCAATTAGATCAGAAAAATAAAATAATGGTTGTACAAATAAAATTTCTCCAGGCGTATTTTGCAGTATTAAAATGTGCTCTCTGAGTTTATTTTTGAAAGTATAAATGGATTGTTGACTTCTCTCTTCATTTGAGCTTGCGTACTAATATAGTTATCTAAGTTTTGTAAAATGGACTCTATTGTTGTTTGAAATAAATGTATTTTATTTTTATTCTTTTTATAACTAATTCCACATAAGTAATTAATATATACACAAATAAAAACATTCGCATTCATTTTTCAATAGTTACTATTTCTTCCTAAAGTTTCGAAAGAGGCAATCAATTTCTCAACCCTACAATCTAATTACTAATACAATAGAGCTGTGTAATGATGGCTGTCGTAATCCAGTGGGAGAACGATTACATCCGAATCCCTGTGGCAGCATGTTTAAGTTACGTACATTTGTGACTAACTAATATCGACGCTTCTCACCTGCACATCGAGATAAGTTCACAAGCCTTGGAAAAATATGTGAAATTCCCAACCCGTATTGAGGCACAGTGGCGAACCATAATCCCGCCAATACTTCCTTAGAAGCGACCCCATGGATTGATGTTAATGAAAATGCGTAATACCAATTTTGCAACAATTATGAAAATATTAAGGTCTGACCAGACCACCATGAAAGTGACAATAAACAACACTGCAGTTGCCATAAAGTGTCCCTATACAGTGACGTTATACAGCTAAAAGTTATGTTACCATCATACGATATTATACGACCGTCGAGTGTAGGAAAGATAATGGTCTTATAAAACACTAATGAATTAACGTGGTTTCGCCCGCAATGTAAATGCCAACTGAGGCGTATTAAAATTAGTTTATTAATTATTAATTTTAATTGTGCTTGTCTTCTTTGTATCTTAAAAGTCTATGGTAAAAGTTTAAACTTTAATTCCTCCTCTGTAATTTACAAGTAAGTACTCCTTCAAGATTAAATGCTACATTTTTATTTTTAATATAAAACGGATACACACTTAGCAACAATCTCATACGACGTTTAAGCGACTGTGTAACTAATGATGGTACAGTCAAGAGCATATTAAGTTCGACACTTTGGGCTGTTCTTATTATAACCGGTATAGGGTTCAATTGACTCTACACACTCTAGTTAGCACATGATATACGTATAAAATACTATCAAATTGTTATATATAAGTGCTATCTGAATGCATTTTGAATCGCTGTAATCGTAATGTTACGTTCCCATCTGTGTGCTGCAAAAGTTTCATTCATTTTTATGTAGACAAAAAAAAATACAGGGAATTTCATTTTATATGAATTCTGGTAAAAGCCAACATAATTGTTGTAACAGACTAATCTAGATTTGCGACATTATTGAATATTTATGGTCTAGAGAGAAAATATAAAGGGCAATGTTTATGAATCATTAACAACGAGATGACCGATGATGTGTAACTTTCCCCGGCTACAATGTGAATGTCGCGCAGCGCGGAATATCGTGTCGTATTGCTTTTATTAAGTGTTTGTTGCGAGCAATTTGTAACATACATTCTAATGTCCAGATTTGTTAAGTTAAAGGTTTGTTGTTTTAAAATTATTTGAGAACAATTGTACTTTACTTGTAACGAGGAACGAAGTAACCGCGAAAATAACTTAGTCGTAATTTTGCAAATGTTTTGCTAATAATTTATTAACTTATTTTGGGAATGTTTACAGTAGCACCGTAACTCAAAATTACTTTATTTCATGTGCAATATAGAAAAAATCATTGCCAGAGCCTAATTGTGGTTGTGAAATTAACTGAGTAAATCTTTTGTATACGTCACAACCGGGCACGTGACAGTATTTCAAATCGTGTTGTTATTTTTTTGTTTTTGCTTTACTGTCGTTTTTAATTATTCTATTTATTATATATTCTTTGTGAAAGTACTCCTCTAGTTTGTTGTTATAATTGATACAAATATCCAACAATCTCAAAGAACAAATACTTTCAATTCAATACTGCTGGGCTACTGTGGTATCCGAAAACTACAATTTGGAGCTATTTGAGGCTAGATATAAACGTTACTTTTTAGACGCCGTACTGTTACATCGTCGCTTAACATTTGGTGAGATTGTGGGTAACTGTGTATCTATATCACATTAAAATAATCAATAATGTAATGTAGGAACAGTGAATAATGAATTATGTTTTTAAGGCCGTAGTAGTAAAGTAGCTGAAATGAGTTGGAGTCCTTGCGGCTGCTCAAATTGCAGACCGAGCGCGAAAATTTAATAGAATATCTAATATATAATATAAATATATAATAAATGCTGTGACTATCAGAAAAGGCTATGCCTTATTACACTATACAATTGCAAACGCAAACAAAACGAATGTTGACATTTTCTATTTTAGCTAAAACGTGATTCGTAAAAGTTATAGTAAAAACTTTATTTTCATATTTCAACAGATAACTAATGATGTCGTCATGATTTTGTGGCAAAATATACAAAACTAATAATACCTTGTTTTGTTAGTGCTTAGCGCATGCGTCGCTAAAAAGTTGTACAATATATAAAATGTATAATTTTATATATGAATCTTTAAAAATATTTCATTGTCGTTCCGGTGTTTGTGTTAGATATTATTACCGTAATACGAATTATTATTGTTTGCGTCACGTTTTGGTGTGGTGGCCCAGTGGGAACATGGTTGCCATTCAATTTAGAGCTCTTTAACTTCCCACTTACGTACATTTGTGATGTTTAGCTATGGCATAAGCGTTCGCTAACGGCGAAGGAAAACGTCGCGATGAAACCCCCGTGTCGAAGAACATCCGCAACTCTCGGAAAAAGGGTGAAATCCGTTATATAAACGTTTTCCGTAGCGCAGTTCAGTACCTAGCAGTGGGACGTATAATGAATTGACGGTGATGATCCCACGTTTATGTAGGCAACTAATGCTCGCAAATAAATCGATTACCGACAGGAAAATCTTTTATATAAAATGTAATAAATTCTACTAAAGTGTAGAGATTGACAAAGCAGAAGGTAATTTCCGCCGTAACTCTCAAACAAAGAGATGGGTACTATTATGCTAACAAGGCCTTTGAGGGCTATTCTGCTATTCTGATTGAAAAACATGAAAAACATGAAAAAATCCGCCTTTCAAACGTGTCAAACCTACTCTAACCGAGTTCGTGAAGATATTACTTGCCTTCATGGCCGAACGGTTACCATGCCGGAGTGCCACGCAGAGATCCCAGGTTCGATTCCCGGGCCGGGAAAAATATTTGTATGGCCTACGTTTATTTCTCTCGTGAGTTTGGGTGTAATTTGTGGTTGTCTATGAGTGTGTCCATGGCACCCGCGACACAGGGTGCGGCTCCGCACTAGGGAAATCCTGCTTGTTGAGCGCATGTTGAGTGTGTACGTTATTAAAAGAATGTGCAATGATGATTCAGAGATCCGAACATGTAGAGTAAATTTACCTTTAACATCAAAGAAGTAATACACATAGAGTCGGTAATACCTATAATAACAATAATAATAATATTTATTGTTACAAAATAGTTACAACACAATAGTGAAGTCCCTGACGCCTGAGCTAGGTATAACCTGTGTTACAGGAGTCAGTGTCCTCTCTCAAACATTTGACCTTACATTAGCTATTTCTTAACGTACCTCCATCTGAAATCCAGGAATTATTGTGTTGTGCTTCTATTTTGTTATGTATTTTACATGTGTAATTAGCAATTACTTTACTACGTATTTACCAGAAAAGTTATGTAATCATAATTAAAAATGTAACATTTTGTTTTAGTTTTTGGGTTTTATTTTTAATCATGCTAGAATTGCAAAGGAATACCTCCCTCTACGTTAATTACTTCAAATTTTTGTAAATATAATACACGTTGATGATATTCAAAAACACTTGGGAATTTTGAACGTTAATTGTAAAGACACAGTGTTAACAGAAAAGAAATTCTGTAGAAATCTGTTTTAAACTAGAATGCCAGTTCAAAATAACATTTACAGTGAAAAAGGAGCTAGCGTGTGTTCGCCTCTGGCTCGCATTTTAATTATTAGTATTCCTTTTAATCAACAAAAAAATTATACAAGAAATTAAACTGTTTTGCTGACCGTAATTAGAATATATCAAAACTATACACGTGGAGCTAAATGTCGAATCCATTCCGCCGAAGCGGGATTTATCCGCCGGAGCGGGATCTATCCGCCGGGAACATCCGTTCTACCCATCGAGCCGAGACGAGCTCGTTTGTCGGGAATAAACAGAAAATATGGAGTTCCACTAAAACGTACATTAATGTTAATATTTTAGGCTACTCCTTACTTAACACGACGTATAAATACGTTAATACGACGTATAAATAATAAGTAATTAGTGCATATGAATGCGAGCGCAATCCTAAGAAATAAATATCACTTGCGATACAAAATGAAGACGAAGACATTGTATAAAAGTAATAATATTTTTGACAGTATTGTTATATTCTTTTGTTGAAGAACATACTCAATTAAAACATTATAACAGGACCAAACCCGTGTGTTGTTGATCCAACAAAGCAGTGAAACGGGTTACTCACGTTAATACCAACCTCAAATGGTTACCTCGGAATAGTCCAAAAATATTAAATTAATTTTATTATAGTCGGCCTAATATCTAAGCATTATTCACTTCAAGTACGATGGCACCTGGAAAATAAATGTGATTTTGTAGCAATCGTTCAATTTTATTTAGAAACTACTATACTAATTTACAATGAAACATGTTCTTCAAACGTCCGACTAAGCCGCAGCGAATAAAGCTCGTTACTGTCGTGATACTGCCCATTTAAGATTGCTCTGGGCCTCTACCATGAGATTAGTGACAGTCATCGCTAGCGACCGCGTAAATTACTTCACACTTTTGTATGAAAAATTGTACACCGCCCCTAGTGGTCAGGCGGTCGCTAACGAAAACTGTCAATGGAAACTCATGGTACTGGTTACACGTTACACGTAGTGCGTTCACAATGACGCTTATTTATGCAGTAATTTACGTCGCCTGATATTAGCACACTTGTCCATCCACTTGGTAACATACGCTTAGACAACAGATGGGTATGCGCCACGTGGGAGTGGTAATTGAAATCCAGTACGCTGTTTTCAATACCACTGACCTCTCATTAAGGCTCCACCTATTATTACGCTGAGAAAGTCACATAGCTAATACCATGTTGTTTCTTTGTTACAGGAGAAAGCTGCATAGAAAAGCCACTGGCGACGTTATGGCGCAACTACCAGCAGTCCACCAAGCCCGACGTGGTTATGAAACTGTCCGTCACCAACTCCGGTCTCAAGGGCTTCACCAAGGAGCACGGCCTCACTGAGTACTGGTCGCACCGCATCACCTATTGTGCCAGCCCTCCGCACTATCCCAAGCTGTTCTGTTGGGTTTACCGCCACGAGGGCAAGAAACTAAAACACGAACTTCGTTGCCATGCCGTCCTCTGCACCAAAGAGTCAATTTCCAAAAAAATAACCGCGGAGCTGCAGATCAAACTGAGGCAGGCATTAGTTGAATTCAAAAAGGATAGAATCTCTAAACAGAACGCTAGGCTAAGCCTTGCAAACAGCGTATACGACAACCCTAGCATGCCACGACGAAAAATCATGCTCAGTGTCGGAGCTATGAACTACCGACCCCCACTTGAGCGCTCCAAATCCGCTCCTAAGCTCGGAGCTATCGAGGAGTTGTGCTCGGAAGAAGATGAAGAAGAAGCAGAGATGAAAAAGCACAGCGATTGCAGCTTGTGGACCGACAATGATTTTGAATCACAAACCCTCGACCGCCGGCGACCAGAGTTGAAATCTCCCCGCAAGTTCTCTTGCCCTGAAGGCATCATGGGCAGAATTCGGTCGAACTCCGAAAGCTCGGTAGGCGCTTCCGACGAGTTGATAAGTATCTTGATCAAGGAAAGCAAAAATGATAACGAAACTAGTCACATTGAGGAAAAGGAAGGAAGGTTAACTTTAGAATCAATCGCTGAATCAAACGAACTGACTGACAATGACGGCGACCGGAAAATGCAGCTGAATCAAATTCTGGCTCAGAGCAACTTCCTCGTCACGGACAGCGACGATGGATCAGTTTCCTCGGGCTGCGAGACCGCCAGCACCGCCACCTCTTCCGATGCCGAGCCCTGTTCGCTTCCCTCCCACTTCTCACCCGAAGAGATAGTAAAAGAAAACGAACGAGTCTCGGTTAGCGCAAGGATACTGAACTTCGAGAGAAATATTACTCGAGACAGTAATAGGAGCTACTCGAACTCAGTTCATGTCAAGAGTAATGGAACGGATTGCCACAATACTGTGAGTGATGAGGTTAATCATATCCCAATTGGCGAAAAGAACAGCTTTCGCCGGCGATCGACCTACCCTCCATTGGGAGTCGATACTAATATTTTAGCAAACTATGACAGCAAATTTGAATCTCTAATTGATAATTTGACAGATGTGGACAGTCTGAATTCTAGTACCGAGACTGAGGTATTTAAGAACGGTGGGGATAACGATAGCGCTTGCAGCGACGAATCGGGATATTCTGAGTTGTTGGAGCACGGCAAGGAGAGCGTCATCGGTAGCACTATCATGGTATAAGCACATTAATAGTTGTAACCCACTATCGTCGGATAGGACGGCCACGACAATGCACGATCCTAGCTAAATTATTATTCGTGTAGATTCTGTAAATGTTATTTTTGTAAATAAAAGAGTACGAAATGTACTCGATCCAGTTGATGTATTAAGTTTTTAGATGTCTGTATATATTTTATTTTAAGTTGTAAAAGTGTCTGTATTATGGAAATTATGGAGATTTTATTTGTATAGCGGTTATTTCACGACCAAACGTGGTTTGTCTACATTTATTACATTTTGTAATAGTTTGTGGGTACTTTAGCGTCGCCTCGACAAGGTCTGTAGGTACTTACACATTCCATATTTATAGCCTCATTGTTCGGGTCATTCATAAGAGTCTGTAGTGAGGTAAAATTTTGCTAAATTAAATCATTTAATGATTAATACATTTGTTTCATTTTGCCTTTTCTTCCACAAATGTGTAAGCAGTGAGGATGACCATATTATTATTAACCATCGTCGCCATAGAATATTAGCTAAGTTCATTGCCTACGGATTGGAGCGATGACACGGGTTGTAACGGTCAAAGAACTTGAAATAGAAACAGCATAGGAGCAAGGTTCCCGTTATACTTGAACTATTTATATGTACTTTATTTGCCACAAAAAATAATTGCAATAAAACGTATCTTTTATTGCATAAAAAAATAAAAATCATAATAAGTATGTTTAGTGCAACTGTGTTGCTACGAGCAATTGCCTTTGTTTAGTGCAACTGTGTTGCTACGAGCAGTTGCCTTTGTACAGGATTGATTTATAGCCAGAACTTCCCTGAAGCTATGGTTTCTCGGTGTTGCCTCAAATTATTTAACGAGATGGCACAGAACATTCACTTGAGTATCTTTGAGCAGTGCAGAAGGAAAAATAACAATAATGGTTTACTTAATACGTTATGAAGTGTTAATTTCAATTATTCAATGTAATATTTTTATTATTTTATTGCAAAAGTTATCTATGGAAAGCAGGAAATACCAAATATATACTATCCAAAACACTAACTAGGTAGAACACGTTAGTTTCTTATTCTCAAAACAAATTTACATGGTCCCGAGCAGTGAAGTATACTACTCATTGGTCCCGAGGTGATTAAGTGTTCTTCTGAATATTTAAAAACATTTCAGTTTTGTTTAAAAATGTATTAATAATGCAATCATTAAGTAGTTTATTGTATAATTAATAAATATTTGATATTAGAAGAACTAAAAATTTATTAACAAAAGAACAACGTTACGAAGGCAAAAAACGTTGTTTCGTTATACGCATTATCAGGTAGGTAGATAGGTAGAGCTCAGAACGTTGAGGGAAAACCAAAAATGGGGAACAGCCAGATTCAACATTTAAAAGAATACTGGTACATTACCATTGACCTACCAAGGTCAATGTACATTACATTTAATAATTGTACAATTAAAATATGTATAAAAATGATAGATGGAAATAAAACGTAATAATTTATAATCGTTCGATTTAATTTTCAAAATCGAGATGTTTTACTGCCCATTGACCCTTTACATATCGTCGTTCAGAAACAATACATTGTAATACGAAGATAAGAAGAAAAACAGTGAGCTTCATTCAACATCTAACAAAAATATTCCTTTACGTATATATCCTTCCTTCCTTCCTCTATATATAATTCCTATTAGTATGTCACAGTAACGACTTTGATATATCAGTAATTATTATTTAAAAGTAAGACAATGCTTAGAACCAATAATAATAGAAATTATTACGAAACGCCCATAACAGTTGCTTTTGAAGGAGTAAAACTTGTTTTTAAAGAGCGTACTCTATTGCGTTATTATGATAGAAATCAAGTAATAAATTAATATATTCAACCATACCATATCCAGTCCAAAGTGATTGCCTCTGGAACAGGTTCGGGCTAAATATTTGTGTTGAAACGATACTGCTGATGCAAAGACGTTCATCTACATAATATCCGGTTTTGTCAATTTTGACTTTGAGACTTTTTGCTTTATTATTTCGATCGTTTTATTTAGATCGTTTTATCTCACACATCTAACCGCCATTTGCTGTGTAGTTTTCCAATACAAATCAATCATCGAAGGATGGCTCATCGGATCCATGGGTAAGAATAATAGAACGTAAATATTTTGCACGTTGAAAACACTGCCGTCACTAAACGAAACTAGTTTTTTCAAATTTAAACTAAATTTCAGATGCCATAAAGACCATTTTCCTAAAGATGACTTATTCATTTATTGCCGGTATCAATTTTAACGTGCGATATATTCAAGACAATATGTATTTACCTATAGGTAAATATTGAGCACAATTCGGTGAAATTGTGAAAACAGTGACTCAGAAATAGAATGTTATTTGATTAACAAGACAAGGGTCATTTTTACAACTGGTACGAATGTCTTTATCGAAATTAAAAATATCTTCATTACACGGGCAAGCAAATTCCACTCAAATTCATCATTGACAAAACACTACTCATTTGGAAGACAGAATGCTTTGCGAAGAATGAAAAAGAAACTTGAAAGGTCGTTTTCTGTAAATAGATATTTTGTCCACATTTTACAATATTAATTTCAAATGTCTTATATAGAAACAACCGGATAGAGCTAAACGGTCACCGCCATGGATCTTTGTTTTCCAAATGCGCAGAAACTGTGTAACAACCTTTTGTCTAAAGCTTTTGTTTCAATTATTGTAACTTCGTAATAGATTATTTTGAATATCAAGAGGAATCTTATTACGGAAGCGTATAACATTGCATCTTAAATTTGTGACTTTGTAAAGATGATCGTCAAGAACAGCCAGTCTATTTTTATTCCTCGTATTAATGTTACGTCTATACCTATTTTTCATACATAAATTACTATTCTTCTTAACATTACTTCTTAACATTTTAGTAGCTGTATCGCCGTTAATTGACGCCGTTGTTATCAGGAAAAAGGCCGGTCTGTCACTATTTTTATTTTTTCCGAGGTGGATATGGTATGAAGTTAGTTACTGCAGAGAAAAGGAGATTTTTTTTAATTTCATTTCTTTAACATTATTTTCTCGGTTTTTTAGTTTTTGTCTCAAGCGCCCTTTCAACTAACGGCGGCAGAGTAGAGCTCCTTGCGAAAGAGTCCGTCCGTCCGTCCAGTGACGTGTTGAAACTGAAACCTTACCTATTTCTACCGCCAAGCAGTAATGTGAGCACTACTGCGTTCCGGTTTCGAAGGGGTGTTGGTGAAATTACAAGCACGTGAGACGTGTCAATTTATGTCTCAGGGTGTTGGGCGCAGTGGCGGTGCCCTTCAGATCATTGTGATTAAAGCTCTGAGTGCTACTGTAACTGTTATGGACAGGCTTGTCGTTTACTAACAGGCGCACGACTCGTTCGTCCCGCCACTATAAAAAAATAGTATAAAAAAATAAAACAGTCACGAAGGTACTGTGACGTTATTGTAAGAATTTTAAATTACTATAAATTTACGTCTCAGAGACCCTCTATAGCACTGTTTGTGAATCGCCTGAACCTGAAGAAAGAAAGAAGAAAGAGCCTGAAGTCCATTACTCAAATAAACTAAAGATGTGGAAAGTCACAAGCGATCAATAAACTACTGTAAGAGTTACTTTATCTTCGTAATTTAACATTTAGATGGCGTATGTATGGTGAGTGTTTATGTAAAATGGCAACCTGTGTAAACACTCTTATGAGGCGGCGAGACGAGCGAACAAACATTTCTTGCCTTTTAATACTTTCAGTCCAAACACTGGATTTTTCCATTTTAAACTGTTGTCAAATACTTTGTTTCGAATAGATTTATGGGCAAACCTGTTTTTGCCAACTGAATAATGCTTTTTTAAATATCTGTCATCGATACATTAAATATGTAGTCTCTAGTATTTTGTACAAGGTGTTACAAAATAAATTAATATATAATAACTTAATGTTGAAGTCTAGTAAAAGGGGATCCTCAAATGGTACAAATACAAAATGTTTGTATCCACTGGAGCGGTTCCGTAGTAAATATTATTCACTTTCATGTCCTGAACACGTTTCTGATCTATATTTTCCCGTGAACATATATTTTATCAGGACAAGACGGTACGTCGATTAGCCAAACAATCCACGATACATGTGATGGCAACGGACAGACTGGGGTCAACCGAAATTCAGTCTGTCCCTACGCAAAGCGACGGAGCGTGACAGACCACCTGCACGCACCCGGACACACGATTTGTAGAGTGACATGTCGTACTACTATTTTGCATAGAAATGGTTATGAAGTTTGAATATTTTTTATATGTTTACTAATTTTGAAATCAAAATTAAGTTACATCACTATTATCAACATAGTTACATAGCACTTTACTCTTCTAAGGTGATTATGGACTTCACACGTATGTGTTGCCATAGGGATTCGAACCGTCTCGACTTGTCAACTGTAAAGCAAACGTTCTTCAACTGAAAGCAACGTATAATGGGTTGAAAATGACGGTGAGGACGAAGTACCATTATTAAATTTCGTAAAAGCGCTTGCACTTGCACTTGCACCTTGGACCTTACGCGAACTCTCACGTTTAAAAAAAATTATGAACTCGAAAATAAAAAATAATAAATAAATTCAGTAAATCGAAAACGTTAACAAACATTAAGTCATTAAAACTTCCGCCGAAGCGCAGCCAAGCAAAAGAGCAAAGTTAGGAAGTTCACAAACGACGCAGGCGCTCTGAGAGATGGATTATTTAAAATCAACATTGAACTTCCGATCAAACGGTTTCGTCGTCTTACTTTGGATCAATGAATAAACTTCGTTACATGTAATATTTAGGTACCAAATAGCTAGTCAATGAAACTGGAACGGTGCTGGCCTAGAAGCGAATGCTTGTTTGTCAGTTGTGAGGTCGAGGGTCGACTGTACTCATGACTTTAATTTCTGAGTACTCATTAATGTTTAGTAGTAACACTTCTCTCTCTTCACCTTTGAAGTGAATGACAACATTATGATGGAACCTACATGCGGAGAAGGTTATCATGGGAAACGTGTAAAGTCATATCCGCGTTTGGCCAGAGGCGGCTCGTTCCCATTATTGAGGTTAGCGATGATGTTTATCATTACGCACTGTCCTTACCGTCTGTATTATAAGACTTAGTAGTGCCAGTTTTAGTACATGAATTTGGTATGAAATGCATTTCGTAAGTGCGTCACAGGCCTTAATGGAGTCGGGCAGGATACAGGTGTCCTGTTAATCTTATTAAATTATAAAAATAAATAAATAAATAGACGTGGTAATAGCCGCAGGAGTAAAGCCTTGACGGAGTGTTGGCCAAGGGCAGGTCGAAGAAATCCGGGTCATCCAATGGTGCGCTGGGTCAATGACATAGTAAACGTCGCGGGTAAAAAGACTTGAACCAGAGACCCACAGGATCGGAGAGTTTGGCAGGAGCGATTTTCAAACTAGTTGATCCAGTTCTAAGATTCTGCGCCTATTAAGACGTCTCAGTCAGTCAGGGATAGTCAGTTGCCCTGCTAGCAGGTTAGGGTGGTGATGCAGTCGCGTTTTGTATTTAATAGCGTAAGATCGAATTTCTTCCTTTACTGTGTACATTTTTAGGTAGTGATGGACTTCCGAGTTCCGAGTTTCCGAGTAATGAAGCATCAGAAATTTGCTTGAGGATGGAATCTTCAGCTCTTTGTACTAATGCGATATTTGAATTGTATGCAGCATCCCAAAGCTGAATGCCGTTAGTCGATACTGGTTTAAGGACAGTCTTATATATGAGAAGCTTGTTGTCAAGAGACAACACACTGTTCCTTGTAAGCAGGCAGTATAGTTCGCAAAATCGGATGTTGAGTTCGTCTCTTTTTGCTCGGATATGATTCCTCCAGGTTAGCCTACGATCCAAATACATTCCTAGGTACTTAACGGAGTCACTATGGTGAAGTTGTTGATCGTCTAATTCGACCGCTGGGCAATCTTATTTTCTCAAAGTGAAAGTGATCTGGACGGACTTTGATGCACTTGCTTTGATCCTCCATTTTCTGTAGCTACTGTAACTCCACAGATATGAGGTAGATCTGATGTATATATTGTGTACAATACTGGTCCCAATACGGAACCTTGGGGCACTCCAGCAAGAATATCAAAGCATGGTAATTTGCTTTCTCCTTTTCGAACTTGGAAGAATCTCCCTGAAAGGTACAATACCAGGATTACATAATAATTACGTGGTAGGCAGGTTTTTATTTTATAAAGTAGCCCTTTATGTTATACTTTGTCAAAAGCCTGTTGTATGTCCAGAAATGCAGCCGAGCAATATTCTGTATTTTCAAGGGATGTTCTGATAAGGTTATATACTCTTTGGATTTGCTCTACTGTAGCATGAGTCTATCTAAATCCAAATTAGTGATCCGGTATCATTGATTGTGACAAAAGCGAACTGAATTAATGAAAAAAAGTGCATCAATAGGGATCCTACAATTAGATTGGCTTCGTTAGAACTACTGCCGTAAGCACAAGGAAAAACGGAGACCAGTATATGATTTCTAGAGTACTTTATTTTCGCGTCGGCAGTTACGAGTGAAGAGAGCGCGCAACGGTTTTTCGCTCTTATTGACGGGATCGAGACCGAATCCGTGTCCGGATCGAGAAGGTACCGCGTTAACAAACGTGTTAACTCACAAAAATTAATATTGCTACATATTCGCACTAAAATATTAAATTTCTGCAAGCACATGGCGCCCGTCAACTTATACGACGGGTGCAGTGACAGTGCGATTTAAAGTTCTGAGTGGTACTGCAACTGTCACGGACAGGCGTACCGCTTACCAGCAGGTGCACGACTTGTTGGTCCCGTCACTTGTTATCACAAACAAGGCTTTCTGATAGTTCGGATAATTTTCGAAAATTACCAACATAAAGTAATGGCTAACTATAGTCCATTGCGTTACAAATGCCGTAAAATGAAAACTAATTAGTCACATGGCTTCATTCGTAGTATACGATTAGTCAGTTTGCTGTATTTCCTGCGGTTGTAGCGCGAATGACCTGTAAAAGACATTTATGTAAATACATAGTTATATTAGTAACGTACAGTCTTAATATGACACATATGAGCGTCAGTCATTAAAATTATGACACAATGGGTCAAAAACGGTTAAAAGTTCAGCTTGACTGTACCTGTCTGCAACACAAATACAAAATACGTAAACACCTACGTTTTTTGGCAGGCTTGGCGTTATAACTGCCAAACACGAACAAGAGCTCAATAGACTTGGTCTATTTCAATATAACATATACAGGAGCCAACATAAACAGACTGATCAACACAGTACATGTTACTACAGAATCCATTCCAATACTGACTCGATAATAGTTGTATAACGTAATTAACGGTTCAGTTTGAGAATAGTTTTAACTCGAGTTTAAAACTTTTAAAGGAGATACAATTAATCTAGACGGTGAAGATGCAGCTGATCTATTTGTAGAGCGATGATAACCTATTGGGAGAACAGTTGCTTCTCAATTTTAAGAGGTCGACGGTTTGAATTCCTAAGGCGACACAGTCCTATGACTTTGCTTTCCAAGTTGCGTACATTCGGGAATGTTTAGTAGCAATACCCTTTGAACACGAGCGTGGTGAATTATGGCGCAAACCCTCTTTACAAAGGTGGTCCTTGCCGATAGTAATGACAATGATGATGACTCGTTTAGAAACGTTCCTACTAGAATAATTACAGCTGCTGAATGTCGCAGGTATTATAGCCAAGCACGAACCATTTTTATGTAGGTGGTAACAAGAACTAATGAAAAAAATTGGTTCCTAAACAAGTAATAAGCTAGAGGGGTAATTAGGAAATGGTTGTTAATTTAGCTACTACAAAATTGAAGAGTCCGTGACAATTAAGACCTATGTTATAGTATACAAGCCTATTCAAATACGAGTATTTACACACACACACACACACACACACACACACACACACACACACACACACACACACACACTCAAACATACATACAACACAAATATACTTTAGTATACGTTTGAAATTTGTTACTTACCTTAATTTTAATGATTTATTCAAATTACTATTAAAACTTAACTTGTCCTACATTTTATTAAAGGATTCTTATGGTTAGTGACATTCGTGGTATTCTATGAAACTTGTTTTGCTTACTATAAGTACGAGTATATACTTAATATTTTGGTTTATCGACAACTATGTTAGTATAGATAAAAGAAACACCGCGAGGGTTGGGTTTGAGAACTTAAATTATTTTTATTTGGAAGCACCAAAAGTCGAATCAATCAGCATTTTCTTGTGTAATCAACGCTTGCGTAACGTATGTCGTTGTTCTATATTTTTGGTTAGCAATTACTTATATATATAATTACGAATGTAGTATATTTATATATTTTCTTTTTATTTTTAATCATTCTCATATACTTGAAGTTGAGGTAAATATACGCTTCTTCTTCCGATCACTGAGAATAAGAAATCTAATTCGGAGTCAAACTTGGATTCCAATGACCTAGTGTTATTGACCTCGCCGACCCCTCTCTTAGATCCCGGATTTAATTAATTTATACGATTCATTACGATTCTCGCTCAAGAACATTTATTTGTATTGATAGTCTTATTTGATTTGACGTACCCGAAAAAAATATTTTACTGTCTATATGAATACAACAACAACAGACTTCATGAAACGAATTGTTTATATAAAATCTGTGTTAATTTTTTTTCGTCTCTTGTGCGTCACGTCCATTCGTGCTAAAATCGAAGACGTTACCTATCGATAGTAGAAAATTTACAAAATCAGAACCGACTTTCTGGATGCACTATTTTTTTAACAACCCTTTTGATATCAGTACTAAAAAGTCGTAGCAAATAAAAAAATCGAATTGAAATAAAAACACAAATTGCAGGGAATTTGAATTAGAATGTTTTGACAGTATTTTGTTGCACTTCAAGTTCATAAATATATTGTGGTAATCTACCAAGCCTCTACTTAGGAGACCCTCTGCACCGCTGACATATGTATCTCCTTGACTTTCTACACTCACATTGATAATTTTGTACTCAAGCCTTTTCATTCTTGTTACTTTTGACCTGGCCTTTTCAAGAACATTGCCTTTCTTTTCTATATAAATGCAAACTTGTATGTATACAGCTTGCTTTACGGAAACAAGCAGTAATTGTTATGGTAAAACTGGTAACGTGTTTTACACATGAATATAAACAAGCAAACCTCAATGAAAAAATACTGTTCGTATAATTGAAAATAATATCATCCTCGAGCTGCCTTCTATGTTTTAAAGATAATTGTTTGTCGATAAGGAAAATTAATGGCTTTGAAGATGCCTAATGAAGACTCGACTCAGCCTGATGTTTTTAAACAGACCCAAAACTTTTGCATTTCATTCTACGCGGTCTATATTTTCATGAATTGACGGAAATTTTTCTTTGAAATTGGTCTTGGCAGAAAAATATTTACTTAAAAAAGATGCGGGATAAACAGGGATTCTCGTCACAGGGAATATAACTGTACTTTTTCGCAGTTTCTCAAAGTTTGTCGAACGAAATTACTATTTCATAACTACCTTAGATAGGGGAAACAAAACTTATTTTATCACAGTGTAGCTAGCGTTCGAGGTTCTTCATCGAATTTTGTGAACATGGTCTCGAGAATGCGATCAATAAATAACTAGCTACTTAAAATAAGCGCATCATAAAATAAGGTATTTATTGATAACCCGTTTTGTGTTCACCAACACACAAAAAGCATTACAATTGAATATCTGTATACTACTGATCGATTGATGGGAAACAATAGCACAAGAAGATTCAGTTGCTTATTGCTTTTTCTCGTTTTGTACACATACATATTAAAAAGATATACTCATGTAAACAAACAACATGTAAAATGTGTTAAGTTCAAATGAGTAATAAATAAATAATACAGAATGCTTATACGATGTCGTCATCACACAAAATCTTCTGGCAACTTCGATAATATTTATGTAATTTGTGGAATATTATTACTTAGTTTAAGTTAGTTTGATAAATTTCCGTTGAAAATATAAAATAAATTATTGAAACGTTTAAACTGTTTTATTGTTTTTAATTGCTGCTTCAAAATATTTAGTAACTAATTTCAATGATTCCACTGATTCCGGTTTATGCCTTACTCAAGTAACCATTCAAGTTTATAATTTCATTGACAGTTTTGTTTTTGTCGGTAGATGTTTGTTAATTTTTAGCGCGTTCTTGAATATTCCATGCTATATTATTAGCGAAGGCTGTTTACTCCGTAGTCTCTGTTGCCGAGTCATTATATCCTTTTGACATGTTCATCATTAATTTGCACCTGCTTTTTTCTATTCAATTTTTAACCGACTTCAAAAATGAGGAGGTTCTTTTTCGTATTTCGTATTTTTTGTGTATATGTTACGCTATTACTCTTGGTGATGTACCGTTTTTTTATAAAAAAATTATAATTATCTATTTGTGTGTTTTTGACTCCCAACTCAAAAAGAGGGGAGGTTGATGCTTTTGGCTGTGTATCTATTTGTCTGTACGTCTGTTTGTGGCTTGGTAGCTCCCAAACATGTGGAATGGCCGCAAAGAGGTTTTTTTCAATTGGAGGGTAATTTAATCGGGATGGTTCTTAGCTATGGTTACGCTATACATGAAAAAAACTTTATAAAAACCTTCGATAGCTCGTGGAGAGCTGCTGGATAGTCAGTTCGCAAGTAAAAGGAAAGGAAGCCTTGCTACCACGAACCTTTGTATCCGAAACGTAGAAGGGCTCGTGCTGCTTCACCTCTTCACATGCGACCACGGATAACGCCACCACATAAAAACTTGCGTGTAGAGCTTAATGCTGTGCGGACATACGGAAAGTTAATTAAAAATGTTAGATGATGCGGATGCGGATTTTTTCAGTTCAAAAAATTAACGTCATACACATTTATTTTTAAGTCGGCGGCGTGCGGCTTTGGCGTAGCACGGATTGGGATCGGAAAGGAAAAAGAGACGCGAGCTCAGACAAACTATCTGGCGTTACCAAGCTATGTTCGATATAGATCTGCTGCTCTTTTCTCAGCTAGTATACGGATCGCAATCTATTTATTTTACTTCCACTTGTCCCATCGATTTCAAACTTGGTATTACATAGATGACATTATAATAATAATGTAACCATGATCTGATGCCGCAACCGGGAAAATCTGCTGATTCCCCACCTCCTTAATTATGACAGCAGAATATTATGTTTCAACCAATCGAAATGCTCTCGGCGAGTTGGCTTACAGATGGGACGTTTAATGACTTAGACTTAGGTTTAATGGAGTAGGCTGTACGCACCAAGGGTTTTTAAAATTGCAATTGGAATTTTTCTAAACCACTTCATTTTATTGTATATCTTAGTCACATAGTTTTGTTTATTTAGAGACCGGCTTGACACTTGACCTTTATTATGTTGCGCAATTTGAATGTAATATTATACTGAATTGATGTCAAAAGTCCATACTAACTCACCATTTCAGGATTCAAACTTGTCAACGCTTACATAGGCAACTTTCTTGACAAAATAAATAAAAGTTAACCATACCTATAGCAGATTTAAATACTGTGAAGTCCCTGACACAGTTTTGGTGTTAAATTATTCAAAATATTAATAGAAGCTTATTACCATTGGATCAGTATCGATGGCCTGCTACCTTCGCGACAAAGGGGCCATTAAAATTTCAAATCTAAGTGAACAGGCTGATCTAAATACCAGCTTAAATGTTCAGAATGATCTTCTAGTATACACCATCTTGCAGAATTCTAAATACAACTATAGTCTGTTCCAATCCATTTTCAACAAAAAGTAAACAAAACTGTTTGGTTAAAATTCTAAAGGAATCACTCAATAAATCTAATAAGTAACACTTTCACGTATATTTCGAAGATTTCGACTTGACATCTCATCACTTTTTCCAACAATATTTATTTGAATAGCATCGTAAAATTGTATTTAAAAAATGGTAGTCCTAAAGTGAGGTTATTTTTCATGTATACATCTATTACTTGTCTATGGTTGCATAGTGCTGTACGAAACAAAACATTCGGTTTATTCAATTAAAGTTTTTGTAATCGATTAGTAAATATAATATTTCAGTCGCAATCGAACGATTATCTAAGTTTAAGGATTTGAAGGAGGACTTAAATTTAAGATTTCGGAAATTTGAAATACGCTTATAGGTTACGTAGGGAAACCGCTAGAATGACTCAATTGAATAAATCGATTCATTCAATTAATTAATCGATTTGTGGTTAGCATTACAATTGGCCATCACTAAACCTTTATGGTCGGCTCCGTGACTTGTTAGTTTACATTTTGTTGAAAATGGATTGAAACGAAGTATATCTAAACATACGAGAGCTCAGAATCGCAAGATACGAGACGGCGACATTAATGATTAATTACAGAAGCACGAAAGGTTAAAAGTTGTTATGTATTTGGTTGCCATGAAGTATATAAATACCAAATAAAATGTACTGGGAATGATCCATCGCCCTGTCAAGGAAAAACCGTTTAAATATTAATTCAGTATTTCAGTGCAGTGGAATTGGGCCGGCGACGGGACACTGCGCTCACGAACAATATCTGCTCTATCGATTTCATGCTCCTGTAGCCATAGGTACGTTTACAAAGAAGTCTATATTTTATATTGTGCAAGTCTACTTTTTATATGTACCTGTGTAGCTGTTGTAGCAATTTATAGTTTTGTAGCAACACTTGTTTATTTACAGAGCTTTATGGAAAAATACTTGCATGTGGCAAAAAGTTGCGGTCTGTCTGTTTTTGTTTAGTTTATTTGTAACGTTAATTTTAATGTTGTGAACAGGTTGATACAAAAATAAGTATGTAATATTTAAATATGGTGTTTTGACAAATATTTTATTTAATATTAATAATATGAAGGGGCGAGGAGCGTCGAACGTGACACCTTAAATAGTTCTTAAATTACCTTATGGTTTCGATTAAGAGTAAAGACAGAGACCTAAGCTATGTTTTGGTATTTTCAAAACAAACTTTGTCTAAATGTGAGCAACGAATTATGTACTAAACTCAAAGTTTAATTTAATTTCTAGCTTAAACTTAAGCAAAGTTGAAATACGAAAAACTTGTTTAGCTCGCCGTCTTTGCTTAGTTGTTGTATGTAAATTGTAAGGGCCTAAACAAGGTTACCATGTACCTGGTCTCCAGGCAAAATTGATTGTACAGAAAAATGGTAGAAAAATAAAAATAAAGGAGGCGGGGGAGTGCAATTGAATGTTAGAAAATGCAAAGAACAACCATGATGATATCAACCACATCGGGTAATTATTAGGTAATAAGGTACATTGTTTATAAATTTTGTAAGTATTTTTAACATTCGCACGCTTCGTTATTTTTTTAATGGTTGTGTGCTTACGACCACATTTAACCGTTCGAAAGGCAAACTTCGGGATTTCTTGTAATTTCAAAACAAAGCTACGAAGGCTGCGTGACATGTTGTTGCGACTGTGTCCATGGCAACGACCCGATTCGATTCCTGGCCAAGGCAAAGTCGGAGTTATTGACCGCCTCAACAGATTTCATGATAACATATTTCTAAATAGGTACTCCAGGGTTTCGTCAACGGAATTGGATTATTTATTTCATTTTTTTATTAAGATTTGTATGATAATACTGTTATGAGAACATGTGACTGAAAACTTCAAAGTTATTTGTAGTGAAATTACTTCTGTAATTAATTAAGCTGCAATGATTTATGTGTACATGCGCCATTGTCGACCTCATCGTCACTTTCCGTCAAGTAAGATGGAGATGACGGTCAAATGCGCACTTAATTTTATACATAAGAAAGATTAAACACTATTAATAAATAACCCTGGCGAGAAAAATGAAGTAATTTATTAATAACCTTTAGGTTTTCAATTACAATTCGTATTATTTATTACAAATATTGTTACAAATTTTGTAATAAATAATACGGCCTGAATTTTAACAGCGTCATAATTTTTTTTTAAATTACTATTACAAAACAAGCAAACGAATAGGATCAATAGTTGCAAGCGGAAGAAGATGTACTCTAAAGATAAAGTTACCGTATCGTCTATCATTATGTTTATTGACTAATTTTTTTTTATTATACCCAGTGACAGGACGAACAAGTCGTGCGCCTGGTGTTAAGCGACACGACTGTCGGTAGTAGTTGCAGTGCTACTCACAGCTTTTGAGACTCAAAAATTTGAGGGACACTACCACTGCGCCTGTCACCCTGAGATATAAGTTGACAAGCCTCATGTGCCTGTAATTTCACCAGCACCCTTACCCTTCAAAACGAAAACCCTGCTTGACTGCTTGGCGGCAGATTTATGTAAGGTGGCTGCATAGATATGTAGCTGCTACAGTACTGATAAATATCATTATCATCAACACATAACAAGCTCCGCTGCTAAGTACGGATCTCCACTCCTTGGGGTAAGGATTCAATGAGGTCATATATTTACCAAAAGTTGAGAACATTTTCATACAGATTTCATAATGATGTTTTCCTTTGCCGTTAACAAAATTAAATGTACTAAATGTAATTTAGAAATTAAAATCATAGGTACATGCCGCCACAGGGACTAGAATAGTCGAACATGCGATTGAGAAGCAACGGTTCTAATCAATCTTAGGTAAGTTATGCTAGCATATGAAGTATTAGATTGTTTATAAACGAAATTCATGGCAATAAACTGACGTTATTATTTCACTGTCGGCTGACAGAACCCATAAGCAAGAGTGAATAAGCCAATTGTCAAATAATTCCTCACAAAATCACACCACTCCACAAAATCAGCGACGAGGGTTATCTCAACGTCTCTCCTACAGCCATACCTATATGTACATGAATGAATGTAGGAATATGTTATTATCTATTGTAAAAAACACGGATAACAAACGCGCACAATCTAAACAAATACAAACAAATTAAACAAATTCTATTGTATTCATAATCATAATAAAACTAGTGGACTTATTTCACAAAAAATCTCAATAAATAAATTCTACAATGTCAATTACCGCCAATGCCATTATTTCTATTTTAAATTTAAATTATGAATTTGGCATTAGCGACTAAGACTTTGACGTAGTGATGCTTTTTTACTAATGTAAACATGAAGGAGTCAAGAAGAGGAGGCACTAGCCGCCTACTAGGCGGCGGCGGCGGCCCACGGCAATAGATCAGTCAATGTTCCGAAAACAACACGCGACACATTGACATTGTGCTTATATTACACGAACCGTTAGAAGCTATTTTCGATCATTTAACTGAAAATTTATTTATTGCACGTATACACATTTATCGTTTAGTTTAACTAAATGACCCTATTTCTCAGTTCAAATTCAAATTCAAATTCAAAATAATCTTTATTTCATAGGTAAGCATTATTATTACATTTGAAATCATCACAATGGTCAAACTCTACCGCTCATTCGTAAGGCAGATTCCCCTGAGAAGAATGAGCAAGAAACTCTAGGGGTTGCTCTTTGTAAATAACATTTACAATATTTTTTTATTATTTGAAACATCGGAGATCGAGACTACCTCCATGAGCTAAACGGGTTCCTACCACGGATTTTTGTCATCCAAGTACGCAGAAGTTGTATAATAACCTTTAGTGTAAAGTTTTTGTTTCACTATAGTTTTAAACCTCGCGAAAGGCAAATTTTGTATATCAACCGGAATCTTGTTATAGAAGCGTATACATTGCCCCTTAAATGATTTTTGACGTTGTGAAGACGACTATCAAGAAAAGCTAGTTTATTTTTATTCCTCGTATTAATGTTATGTCTGTCACTATTTTTCATAAACAAATTACCATTCGTTTTAACACAAATTACATTTTCATGAATATACTGTGAGGCTAGTGTAAGAATGTTAATTTCCTTAAGCTTATTTCTCAAAGATACTTTGGGGCCCAGATTGTAAATTGCCCTAACTGCACGTTTCTGCACGTTTCTTCACTACCCCAAAGCAAAATGCCGTATGTCATTAGACTGTGAAAGTAGCTGAAGTAAACCAATCTAGCGGTTTCGACGTCTGAAAGTTTCCTTATTTTTTTAATCGCGTACACTGCAGAGCCGAGCCGTTTTGATAACTTACTTATATGGGGACCCCATTGCAATTTAGCATCTAACGTTATACCTAGAAATACAACTGTATCCACAAGATCCAATTTTTCGTTTCTAACTACAATGTTTGTAACCGTCTCTCTAACATTCAGTATCATAAATTTCTCGGAACAAACGGTCAAGTAGTTTTTGATGTAACATGCTGAAGCCTGAATATCGCTACTTTTGAAACTACGTTATGAAAATTCTGTGATCTGTTGTATATGTATGTCTATGACTTACTCCTCTTGTCGTTCATCTGAAGCACCATGTACCATTTTTCTGTCTTAAGTAAAATAGTATTTAGCCCATTCTGGCTTATAATTTCAACACCTCTCACAGAAACATAGAGTCAGAAGATGAAGAAGATTTTCATGAGATGAACACTCAAGACCAGAGCACAATAATAGGTACGTTAAAACCACTCCGAATTGATAGAAGCTAATAACTTAAATGGTTTGCCTGAATCGGGAGAAGTCGCTGTATTTTTTAATTTAATCGGTGACCAGGGCTTAGATATTTTCAGATCTTTCTCAATAGAAAGAAATAAGCCAACCGTCTGCGAATTAATTCGAAAATTTGACGACTGTTGAAAGGTATAAACACAGAAAATGAAAACATGGCATGTAGATCAGTAAATGAGACAACGAGAAGACAGCTAGAGTTGCGAGCGACAATTACAATACCATAAAATATTTAGTTTCGCGATGGATCAGCCAGGTAATATTTCATTTATATATTAAACACGCAATCGCACGTAGCCTATAATTAAAGTAAAGGATCTTGGTCAGGCTCTATTTACTACGGCGGATACGAGATAAAATAGATTTTCCAACAAACATAATTATAAGTTGTTTGTTCAGAGGTGACGTGGTTGCGTTATCCGATCCCACTTCCCTTCATTAAACCACACCTAATACCGCTAAATACTTAAATTTTGTTCGTACAATATTTTCCTGAATATCTTAACCAGCCATATAGAAGAACCTCTCGACTTGGCGTGACACTACCAGCGTGGCCGAGCCTTACACAGCACATCAAAATTCAGTTCGTCTAACAGCTTAGATTCAAAATTCAATATTAACACAATTTGAATTTTAGCAGCTTCTACCAGCAAATCTTCGGTAACTTTGTCTTTCTGCAGGTAGTGTTACAAGATTATATTCGTCTATCTTCAACTGAACGAATTTTCCTGTAAATATAAGTAAAGTTTTGTTATTCTTTTAAAGTTTTCACTGCGAACAGTGCTTTTATTTTTAGATAATTGAAAAAATAGATTTATAGAGTATAAAAACGTTAGAAATATAAACTTATGTGTTACGTTACAGGCATTGTTATTCTTAATATATGTGTGTAGTCACACATACTTGCTGTGTATATCCTAGATGTATTGATGATGATTCAGCTTGATCAGCACCGTGCGGTGTTTGTTTGCAATGTTTCTCGCACTACTTGATCGCGCGTATGGCTAGTATGATGGCTGAGTTTATTACTTCACATTGTAATAAATATTTACAAAATAGTTACCTCTACTATAAAATATTCTAAACGCATAATGAACATAAACTACATGACGAAAAGTACAGATAAAACTGGCCCTGGGGTCTAGCTACTCCCACTCTTCGTTCGACATTATTCCGAAACAATTACTGTCAAATAAATAAGACTCGACAAAATTAAATGCGAATGAAGCTTCATACTTGATATTGTCTTTCAAAAACAGTACACTACAATTACAAATGACATATCGACAACAATCAATAATTTACAAACTTATCAAGTAAATGTACCTGATCCGACCTATAGACATACCTACTTATGGATTAAGTGCAGCGTGCGTTCCATCTGAAGCTTTTCTTGATTTAGATTTCAGCTCCTTGTGACTGCTATGAAATGGCGGAGAGGGGTGGAATTTAAAAAATGTACTTATTAATTTGCGCAGCTTTTTTCTTTTTCACGCTAGGATTATCTGTTGTGGCATGTAAAATACATAAATTGTCGTTGATAAGAATTGTATATCGAGTTCTTAGGTTTTCGCGATTGTTACACATAGGAAATGAAACTATTTTTCCGGATTTATACCGCGTTTATTTGTTTTTTCAAACAAACCGACGCGACGTTTTGAATTAATAAATTAAAAAGAATTGTATGTTATAATGTTTCGAGTATTTAAATGTGGCTAAATTGCGCTAAAAACGCGCTACATGGTATGGTGTTATATTATTCTTACGCTGCACAAGGCTAACTACAAAATGCGGTTTAGTCAATTTGTTTAGCTCATGTCGAGCAAAAACATTTCCCGTAAAACTAGTTTGCTTTAATTTCCTGCTAAATATATTAATATTGAAACTTAATTATATTTAGAAGAAGCTTCATTTCCTTATTATTATTAATCATATTGATTAAGTAAAGGTTTAACATAATTAGTAATTCAATTTCAGGATTGTTCGTAGGCTACACTCGTTAATACAGATCAAAGTGGATATTATATGATATATATTGTTTTGTACAGACATCTGACTGGCTGTGTACTTAGTGGTTTCGTACGATTTTGACATTTTACTACGAAAGCGTCGAATGCCACAAAACAAATGTAAAGCCAAATGAGCAACCGAAACGTGGGGTACTTCCATTGTTAAAACGGTTTATCCATTATATCATTAAAAGTGTGCAAAAATAGCTCTTGGCTCTTTCAAACAAAAGGTTAATGTTAGGTAACAAACATTACCATCGTGCGGAACTACGGTCGCGAATTTTGTTTGACAATGCTCGCGGTCGGTTTTAATTCTAACTAAGTATTTTTTTATTTGTTATGTGCATTGACTTGTATTTTTGATGGAATGCATAGGAGAAAGGTTTGAGATAGATAACGCCGGCGAGCAAAATTGACACAAAAATAAATAAATCGAGCCATCTATTGGTTCTCAATTTAAATAAAACAATAGGCATTTAAATTTTATAGCAAACTTCTTTCTTTTCTGTTGGACATTAGCGTCTCTTCAGTGGCGCTAACACCGTTCGGCTGATCCATGATGTCCTGCGGTACTGAGGAATGTATACTAATTCGTGAGTAGGTATACCCATCCGAAATGGACCTAGAAAGTAACCATGCACAGCATCACACATTTATACGTAGTTACAACGTACTTAGGGAAAAAAGAATTGAATTTCATAAATCTAACATAGCGCCATCTGTACAACAGTTTTTAAACTATGAAGTTGTGTAAGCAGTGACAATTTGAAGCGCACTGCCACCTCGTGGCGTCATTAAGAAACTAAAGAGAATCTAAAAGTTTTGGTTATTGTTGATAGTTCTATAATGCTATGATAGATGTCACCACGAGTATTAAAATATATGTTTCAGTACGCTTGTCAAATAGTAAAAAAAATCAAAACTCACATTTTTAGAACATTATACAGAGAACACTGGTTGGACATCTCTATCGCCAAAAATACTTCAAATTTGGCACATTTGCTCGCTTCTATCCCTGGTGAAATATTGTTATGAAATCAGAAAGTGGAGCAATTAGGCCTATACCAAAACTATATTGTTTATCAAAAAGTTGCAAAAATCTATGTATAATTCTTACACTGGAATACTGGAAGTTTATAAGTAAAATAATATTTTGATATATAGTGGTGTGTATTTATTTATGGACGAAGGCGAAGTTCCGGATATTTAAGTAGAGGTCCCAGTTTTGATTCCCGGGCCGGGAGAAATATTTGTATGACATACATTTATTTCTCTAGTGAGTTTGGGTGTAATTTGTCCATGTGTCTATGGTAGCTGCGACACAGGGTTACCCTAATAGTTAATTATTTATTTTTATCTTTGTCAACATTATAATATCTTTGTACGTTGTATGTTGTATGTACTAAAGTTAACATTTTCAAGTAAATGCAAGAATATACCTGATTCTGGGAAATTAGTTTTTGTTTTTTGCATAGTTATAATACATTTTTTAATAATATGGAGCTGTTGTTATTATGCAAATTCTGTGTATTGAAAATAAAACACATAATTATGTCGGAAAATATTGAAACATAAATTACCCTCACAATGTAAATGATTTTAATACGCTGCTATTCTGAAATTCCTTCAAATTGAAAAGGCAAGTTGTTTCGAATTTAATTTCACAGTACATTTTTTTTCTTCATCATTCTGAGAACATTACAAAAAGCATCTACGATACCAACCGAGCTACTGAATCTTTGTACCTTTTGTTCTACGCCTTCGAGAGAATGCAAGATTGTACAAAACAGGAGCCATTGAAACAATATCCATAAATCTGCAACAGCGACAAGTGCAACAATTGACTGAAGAATGCGACAAAAGGTGCACTGCAGTAGCTAATAAAGGTAAATATTTTGGTCAACAATTGTCCGGGAATAAAATGGAGACCCGTGAGACGCCTCAGGGACACCGATGAGATTTGTTACGCCTTTGGAGCTATCTAAACGGACAAAAGTATTGTTTTGTCCATTCCGTGCCGTTCACGGGTGAAAACAGGTGTAATTTTGAACACTAATTTATTGTTTCCTAAATTACAGAACAATTAACTATTTGCGTGTGACCGTGATTCGAAGTGAGTGCATAAAGTTTTCACCAATGTGTGTTCACTGAGTTACAACGAACAAGTTTATTCCAAAAGGCTTCCGACTATTAACAAAAATAAACATTCTATAAAAGAGTTACACACAACCTTTATTCCAAGTTATAGACGCTACAATTTACCCAATGAATTGTTAGTCACACAACAGCCTATTTTAAAAATCAGGTGTATCTAATCGACCTCCCACGTGCCATTGTCGAAGGCAGAGCTTGCGCAAAGCAATACTCTGAACGGTGACAAAGATTTTTTTTAATGATGACGAATGGGAAGGATCTGTCGTCGGGTGATACAAAAATTTGCTACTGAAACTGTTGAAAGGTTATTTCGTTATACTTCCTATACGCACTAAAGAGTTTGTCTGTGGATACTGCCACCTTACCTATTTCTACCGCCAATGAGTTTCAGTTTTGAAGGGTAAGTAAAAGGGTTCTGTGGAAATTACAGGTACATTGAACTTTTCGAGTTATGTTTCAGGGTGACGGGCGCAGTGGTAATGCCCATCTTAGCGATTTAAAGCTCTGCGCAGCACTGCAATTGTTATTAATTGAATAGGCATGTCACTTACCACCTTGTGCGCGCCTTCACGTGGTACCATAAAATAACACGTCTAGTGTAGGTAGTATAGGCGAAAAAAACTTTTAATTATATGAATATTTGATAAATTCTGAACTTGGCTCTTTAGTTGCATGTGTTTGCGTTTGCATTTTTTTAAAGTTACAGTACCTTCGACTGCTGAGATATTCTAGCAAAGAAACACAAGCCTAAACAATAATCATTTCTTGATATAGTAATATAATAAGTCGTTTCAGGATACAGCGAAGACTTCCTTCGCTAATAATAGTATTGTAGTTGTTCGTCTTAAATGTCGACTCACAATTAGCTAATCTGACTGTTTCCTTTGTATAGTACCTTTCTTCGTGCTAAATTTTAAGTGTCTAGATCAACTTAAATGGTTTGGTGTTTTGGTCACCACCCATCACCCTAATGAGTATTTGACATTTTATATAAAGTTAGAGGTTGGGGATCTTTTTAGATAAAGAAAATCACAAGTGTATATATATACATATAAACTAGACGAACAAATTTCTTGCAAAGTATATTGCAAGAATTTTTTTCTAACATACGGTCAGCGCGTTGCTCTGTGTACGTGGATGTTGTATAAAGTCCTGAAAATAGTTTAAAGTGGTTTACCACTTCAGCTGATGTGCAGTCTAAAGGGCCGCATCGGCAGAGTCATAATATGATTTAATTGACAATTTCATATTATGAATTTTCAAACAAAACAAAAAGCGCAATTCATCTATTTGACAGTGTCCTATGGACGTCTTCATAGATCTACCAATGCGGCCCTTTTAGGCATCTAGATTGACGGTTTAATTGTCAACACCTTTATCATACCTTTATCTTTACATGCAGTAGAAAATAATTCTGATTGTGAATTCATGGACAGCGTCGGGTGTTGCCTAAATGCGAAGGTGGTTAATTATAAGTTGGTATGAGTAGGTATATAGAAGGGGCTATACTAATTTAACTTAACATATATACCACCCAAGGTAGGTCAAGTTATCTTTTTAATTCGTAATATTTCCAAATGAAACATCGAAGGCGAAATCAGATCGATCGTCTCGTGTATCGAAAAACACACTTATAGACAGCATGTATATTACCATGTACCCACATCTTAAAGGAGACTCATGATCCACATATATCGTCCCTGGCCAGCAGATTAAGCTCCGCTGCATACGCAGTCCGCAGAATACGTGAGCTTACCGATGTTAGTACTGCTAGACTAGTTTACTTTAGTTACTTCCATAGTATAATGTCCTACGGGATTCTCATGTGGGGTAAAGCGGCAGATATTCAAACCATATTTGTATTGCAAAAACGAGCGATTCGTTCTGTGTACCGTCTAGGCTCTCGGGTATCTCTCAGAGAAAAGTTTAAGGAGACTGGTATCATGACTGTGGCATCACAGTACATTTACTCAAATATTTTATATGCCCGTAAAAATTTACATAATTTCAATAAGAAAGAAGATATCCATAATATTAACCTTAGAGCTAAGTCCAAACTCATGGTACCACGATTTCGTTTAACCAAGGTAAACAACTCTTTTATGGGGAACTGTATACGTTTTTACAATAAGATTCCGGAGCATATATTAAGTTTATCATTTCCTAAGTTTAAAAACTACATTAAAAATATTTTGATCGAAAAATCATATTACAAAATTGAAGACTACGTGTTAGATAAATATGTATGGAAAGACGACATGGCTCCAGAATCCACACAAATTTGATTCAAAGTGTATTCCATAGCATTTAAGTTTATTGAAAAGAGCAATCCCTAGAGTTTCTTGCTCGTTCTTCTCAGGGAGGTCAGCGTAGTGAACGAGCAGTAGCTTAAATGTAGCTTAAATGTGACGTTTTCAAGTGTAAATTTATTTTACCTATGGAATAAATAATCTTTGACTTTGACTTTGACTTTGACTTTGACTTTGATCAGCAAAAGAAACGTATGTGGGTTGATACAAAATGTTTAAGTTAGACCAAAATGTGCTCATTCTTGCAAAAGTTAGCGGCATAAGTCCAGCTATTAAAAAAGATATAAAACGAGTTTTACGTGAACCAATCAGTTCACAAACAATCGCAGTGCTGCTCATCAATCATATCGCGGCGTCGCGTCGCCGGCGCCGGCGCAATTCGCAACCCAAAATGCAAGTGGAGCGCGCGGCACCGTTTCCGCCAATTCGGAACTTCGTATCGAGATCGCGATTGGTCACAGCGGGGCGAAGAAATGTTATGGTTTACATCTAAAGTACTACGTAGCGTAGGCAGTACGATGGAGTTATGGTAGATAAAACTCGCCATTAAAGCTAAAGGCCCGCATTAGTGATCTTGCTGTATCAGTTCAGAACCGTTCCACTGCTGGGGATGAGTCTACTCTAAAGAGGAGTAGTTTATAGCTTTGTTAAGAGGATAAGTTATCCACGGTTTCGCCAAACAGAGATACACACATATATTTAGCACGAATACGTAACTTGTAACTTACAGTTTTAACTGAATAAAGTTATAATTATTAATACAAAGATCGAACACTCAGAAAAAATTCCTTCGATCCGGTCGGATTCGAACCGACGTCTTCTTGCATACCGTGCCAGACGCTATATCAACTAAGCCACGGAACGAACCAACGGACCTCACGAATTTTTCTATGTGCTTGCGTCGTGTCTTTGTACTTGGTCTTTCAATGACTTTTTAGTCGTAGCGCCATCTATGAGAAATCTATTGCAGATTTATCACCCAGTTAGTACCTTAACAGCTACCAGTCCTGGCGAGTGATGTCGCTATTCATTGTATTAATTAAATTTTTATTGAATTGATATTCAATTATTTTTGATTATTGATATTAAAAATAATTGAATATCAATTCAATAAAAATTTAATGAATAAAGTTATTCAAAAATAATATTTTGCCAATTGAAGTATTTTTTCAGTTTTTTAATTGCCTGTATTTATAAATCCAAAAAGTTGGATTGTTTGAAAACAAATAGGTATACGCGATTTTAGGTCCCAAAAATAGTTTTATTTCCAAAGTGTTGCCATCGCGAAAACCTAAGAACTCTGAAGAATAGTTAATGTAATGTAATGTAAATAAAATATTTTTTATGACAATTATGAGTTATTAATATACGTATATATTAAATGAGTACACGATTCAGCTACGGAGGACTATGAAACACGTTGTCCTCGCTGACCTGCTGTCATAGCTCGTAATGGTTAAGAATACCTACACAAAAAATATTGAACATGTTTTACCTAGGCGTATTATTTGAAAATTATAAGAATTAAAATGCAATTAAAATTCCAAAACATTCACTAGTAATACAACAAATACATTTATGGAATAAATTATAAGGAGCCCGCAACCCCGAATTGCGTAATAAAAGCAATTGTATTGCATAGTTACGGCTGAAAGTAAGTAACGATTGGGACACTGCCCATATTACAGTAGGAGTTACGAGGGCCATACTGAAAGTTTTGCAGAACTCATAAATAAAATTATTTATAACAACATTAATATGTTTATTGCTTTTCAAAATATTTTCCGTTACATATTAAACACTTTTTCATACGCTCGAACCATTTTTTAAAACAGAAAGCCCACTCATCTGAGAGTACGTCATCAACGTGTTGGTTAAAAGTCGCCACTGCCACTCCATGTTTTCATTATGCACATAGTTGACGGACGAGCTTCACGAATCTCATCATGGAGAGAAACACGACCATGATTAAATTCAGCGTACCTACGCCTGACAGTGCTTAAATGTGGTGCTTCAAGCGCAAAAGCATTTTGAAGGCGCGCACAGCACTGTTGTGGATAAAGATAACTTTTAAAGTCATAAAAAATCATTGCTCTAAATGTTTACGCGTTAAATTCATTTTCAGTGCGAACCGTACAGTTCAACTGTCAAATTTAAAAAATGACAAGCAATTTCCCGCCAAAAATATTGCATTCGATAGATAGAATTCTATAATGGCCAAAGGCTGGACCGCATAGTGAAATAAACAAAGAATTATATTTTTTTGGACATAAATTCTAATATTAATGATTCGCCAAGAGTGCAAAACTTTCAGTGTGGCTTACGTACCACCAATTCCATATTATAGATGATTGGGATTAGAGTTGTAAAGGCCAATATTGCTCATAGGGTGCTATTTGACGTAATTGTAAATTGATTTAAGTATGTCAAAACATCAATAACAAGTATTTGTATACGTTTGGAGAAAAATCGGCAGAAATTTATATGTATTGTAAACATACACAAAGTTTTATGAACACGTTATAAATTTTAAATAAAATTATAAATCAGTTTAAATCCATCTCCTGTAAAATTACAAGTTGTACAATGCGTCCGCTAGCACCAAGTGAGCGGTATATCCGTTCAACGTCACGGGTACTATATACTCCGTAAAATTTAGCTCGATTACAATGACAGGTCGACGAAATTAGAACTACGTAAATTTTTGGCAGTGTCATATTATCTCTATTTTTTTAAACAACAGAAATCAGTAATTATTTAACATATTTACGTTAGCACTAAAATTTATTGATGAATAGCTTCGAGTGAATTACATTGTGATGTTGTTAATGTTTATTTTCACAACTTCACACGATACAGTTATGTCCGACAGAAAAAAGTTTTTAAATAAAAAGCTCTGTCAGTCGAGAAAAAAGAAGTTTGGCAAAATAGTTTTTTTTTTAATTTAAAATTTGAATGTTACAATATACTATTATTTGCTTATACTCGGTTACATTTCATGGAAATTAAACTGTAAATTAACAAATAATGGTCGCGCCTGTTCGACATTAATCGTGAGGTGAACCTTATTCATGAATTATTGAGTTGATATATTTTAACATCGATTTCCGATTTCTTTCTAATCACATAAATAAATTTTTACGGAGTGTAATAGTGATAAAAGAACGATACTCCCTCGAATATTCTCTAAATCTATTTCATTTCTTTAAAAAAAATCACAAAGGCACTAGAAACAATATCAGCACTGGAGCGTCACTGCAAAAATTGTAACATGTGTTTTCACTTAGACCGTGACCATATTCGGGGTAAAATATTTTTGCTCAACAATATGGAAATAACTGTGTCGCCTTTGGTAATTACGATCGTATTTGTTGCGAAGAAAGCGTAATAATGAGTTTGACTGTCATTTGTTTTTAGTGAATGTTTTACGAGATTTGTTTGTGAAAAGGATTTCAATAAAGTGTGTAATTCATGGGTTTTGCTTTTTGGAAACATGTGCGTATGGCTTTGTACTTTTAAAGACGGACTTTTTGGTAAAACTAACAAATGACTATTTTGTGAATTTGACATGTGCGAACAATGACTCAGGTCCTTTATGAGTGATCAGGTTTGTTTTGTGTTGTTTTAATAATCAATATCGGAGACATTGTTTCAGGCCAAATTTGTAAATGTCTCTAAGGGTTTTAAGAAAAGAACGTAAGTAATGGAACGCATTGTTACCTTTGTCAGTTCACCAGTTGTGTTTTGTAGTTGCGTTGTTCGTCGCTTAAGTGTAAAACTCACGAAACTATTATCACTGATAATTAGAAATGGGCAGATGCCCGGGTTTTAATCCAGTGCGTTGTTAACGCCGGGTTTAAATCGGGTTAAGCCCCATTAAAGTATTTATGTGTTGGAAATCGAGTTTTATTCAAATTGAATGATATTATTACAAAAGTTTATTGCTTTCTGATCTAGATGATTCGATTCGCCTTTCTATTGAATCGGTTCGCTTGAAAATCGCATTGAAACAAATCGATGCAAAAAATTAAATCGTATGCACTTGAATTGATTTCATAAAATCCATCCTTAATACTGAGAATCCACAGGATTGCAAGGTGGATATTGAAGGTAAAGTTTTTACGTCGAAATTCGTAACAAGTATGGAATTATACCAAATTCCGTTTTCGCCAAAACCCCATCTCCGCTGATAATAGGATTCTTATCACTATGCGACTTCTTATTATTTTTCTCATATTTCGGAAAAGCTCTTATGCTTCAGGGTATATATACAATATATATATGTCTTTTTTATTCAAAGTGTTATTTGAATTTTAACAAAATTTAATGCTGTGTGGTATAAAATTAACGGTAGGAACATATATATCAATATCTATTTATATCAGTCGTAATTTTCTTAATCTAAAACCAGGGGGCCAATCGCGCTAATTGTCAAAGGTTTAACCAAAACCTCCAACCTCGCCAATCTGACACGTTGTGTACATTTCGTATCGCGCTAACTGTCAAAACAAAAACCTAAGCCAAAACTTAGACGTGTGACACGTAACGCACATTTGGTATCGCGCTAATTGTCAAACGTAAAACCAAAACCTAAAATGTTGCAAATTGGTATCGCGCTAAATATTTTGACGTTTTAACCTCACATGTAACCTTGGGGGAATAGAGTAACCTTGGAAAGGTTAAGGTTTGTGTGGCAGTTAATGGAGAGTAACTTTTCACTACGTTTATCGTATATAAAAGATGTTCCACGGTTACTTAAATGTTTTGGAAAGTGCTTATGAGGTGGATGTGGCCTAAGAACGGGCTTTAAATAAAAGAAAAGCATAGAAAGACGATCACATTTAACATGTCTGAGGAGAAATTCCGCAAACGATATACCGTTTGTCCACGGAATTCATTTCAGGATTGGTGGAAGAACTATGCCTACATATTCTCGTTAAAGGATGGTCTGTTGCATTGGATGTGGAGACAAAGGTAAGGGTTAAGTGGAATCCGAAAGTTCTCAGTTTTGCATAATAACCAAAATTTCTATACTGTGTAAATCATTATTAATTTTGTTACAGAGTTTAATAGCTCGTATAGTTTTTAACAACTGGGGCGTACTAGACCCCCATTGGCAAGTGCTTATCACCCTTTCCCAAGCCAGTGTCAGAGAGGCACAAGCAGTAGCTGCTTCAAATAAACCAGTTATTATGAATAAATATGCAGCTTTCCTAAAAGGCATGCCGAAAGAGATGATATTAAAAGGCGGTGAGAAAATAAGCTTTACAATGTACATCATATTTATTAGTTCTTGTCTTATTTCCTGTTGTTATTATCAAATTAAAATTACAGATATAGGTAAAATATGTATAGTTGTATAAAAATATATTACAAGGTTACAATTTATCTCTTTTAACACTTGACTTTATACAACATATCGTCCCCTTACAGTGAAGCCTCACATATGCATTTTCAGTTTGTTTTTACTGATTTTTGTTGAATAAAAATTAATAATGTAATAATATAGTATCTAAAAGAGGTATAATTTAAGTAATTAAAATGCTAACTACACACATTATTGCATTTACTATACTTCACACCATATTTTTATCTTCATCCTAAAAAATTACATAGAAATATGAGGTATTCATTCTAAGATGACGATGTATACCTATTGTAATTGTTTATTATCTTAATATCTAAATTGATGTATACTTTTAAGAGGTTGAAATAAAAAAAAGAGTGTATTTTTAGTTTATTTATTGCCTCAATCTACCCCAAATGATCCTTCATTTCCAGAGCGAGCTTGCTTTTGATTCTTCAAAGAAGTCTGAAACAAAAATATGTATATAGGAAGATTGGAGACCTAAATTTAAGACTGTGCCATACCTCTCATGAGAGTAGTGACAGATAAAGCAGGATGGGTATTTATATACATACAGTATGAAGCCAACATAAACGCCAGAATGTTTAGGGGCCTTTTCAAAATACATTTAAAAAAATGTTTATATCACTGTGGAAATATAAAGGGGACAAAAGTCTACAGATTAGACCTTCGTTCCTTACGCTCTTTCAGATTTCCACAATTGAACATATCATCAGCAGGAATTAAGAAAACATGTTGAAAACAAACCTGTCATTCTTGTTAAATATTCTATCAAAAAGGTTAACTGCAGGCACCAACTCGGTAATTGCTTTGCAAATAGCAGCTACGGATTGGGCATGCAGATCATCTGTTTTGACAGAAATAATAGCTGCCTCAGCCTGCACCCTGCCAGCATTCACTTGCTGCAAGAATGCTTCGCATGCTCGCAGCTTCTCAATGCATAAGAATTCTACCCGGCTCTGCTCCAACGCTCATCAGCTCGCTGCCAACGAAATAATAGATGTGATGTAATAAAGAGTGGGAAAGAATTTGCTCAAATTGAAAGTTACTTTGTTTTTTAATTAATAATAAAGAGTGAGAAAGTTACTTTGTTATGGAATTGTATGTTTGAAGTTATTTAGTTACTTAGTGCTAGAGTTGGTGTCCTTTAGGAAGGTTGGTAGGTCCTCTGCCGCAGTCGATGTGGCGTAGATTCTCACCCTGCTTTTCATACCATTCCATATCTGAATAACAAATAATAACATTGCATATTATAGTGATATGAGTTCTGGTACAATAAGGGTGAGTGATCCATTCACTGTATCCTATTACCTCTCATTATGACTCACCTTTTGGGATCTATTGCGGGGCCATAAAATAGCCACACACTCGCACCAAAGGCGTGCTGATAACACGCGCGAACAACGCCGAGCGAAGTCATTCTCAAGCTAAATCTCTGTGCGATTCGAACTCCAGCAAAGATGGAGCTGGCTTACAGTGGTCGCTCGCCGTCCGACCGCATCCACATTGGCTGAAATACGAGCATCATTATTAATTCTACATTGCTAACATTTCGAAATTAATAGTAGTTAGCGTACCTATTTGATTGTATAAAAAGATACTATTTTATTAAATAGAATATTAAAACAGGAAAACAATGTGTAGGTACTTACCTCTGTGTGTTTTATCTACAACAACACACTAAATTCAATTAATTTGGTTCAAATGACAACTCATATGTTTGTTTACAATAGAATTTAATGACATTTCTTTTACACACTTTTTTAAATCGCTCTTTTATAGACTTGAATTCGTAAATATTGACATTTCAGTGCGTTTTACGGTAAAATTTAGTCGGTTTTAGGAAGTCAAGGCACGTCTCTTAAAATTTAATACGAGGTTATAGTTTGAGGTTTAACTGAGGTTTAGGTTCATTAAAACTGATAGCGCGATTGCATTTTGTGCGTCGGTAGAACCATTAATTAACCAAAACCATAACCTCAAATGTTGTACGGTTAAACCTTGCGAAAATAGCGCGATTGGCCCCCTGGTCAACTAAAAACAATCAATAAAAAATTAAACGAATGTCAAAATCCACAAACAAAACTTTTTTCTTACATTTCAAAATATATTGTTTTACAAAAATAAAATAAAATTAAAAGTGTCTAAAGTCATCGCTGTCTAAAGCAGTGTTTAATCATTGCTCTATGTCTTCTTGAATTACTAAGGTACTTTTTCAATTTGCCATTCACTAGAAACTGAAATTAAAAACAAAAATGCATAAAATATGTCACGCAAGAAACTTACGTATCTATAGTCGTGGGTCCATTGGACGCACATGTAAACCATTACTCACGTTTAGAGCAGCGAGCAAAACACGTCTATCTCACAGTGTGCGCTTTGGAGTGACCTCGGAAGGTCTGAGGAGTGGGAAGACCTGCGTCGCCTACAGCGATTGCTACGCGAGTTTAAAGAACTAACTTGCCCATGGCCCATTGGACCCACGACTATAGTTAAGGGTTAAGACTTAAGGTGTCACCAGCGCTGATTTTCGACGTCATCAGTGTTATCGTTTAATGATATTACCTATGTAAAGGTCCAAAGACTTTGGACTAAACCAAACTTATGACTTATTCTTTGCCTTTAAGGATGCCCGAAAGAAGTTTCTATTTAGCATTAAAGCCATTATTATTGACTTTATTGTTCTCAGCTTGTTAGCTGGTTTGAACAATTACAGACCTGTTATTGTTATACATATTATTATTCTAAGTTTTCATTTTCAACGTGTAATAAAAATATTTCAATAATTCGTTACAACTCGATGCTAGTCATCGTCTTTGTCTGTCACTGTCATCTTATCCACGGGCATCATGGCAAGTGTCCGTCTAATGAGTGTGCACTGGAAGTATGTCAATTGTCATGTAATAGCGGGGGGACAAAGGCGATGGGGGAGGAGGAGGCAGTCATACCGCGCGCGCTACCGAGCACGACTCGTGCGCATCTTGGACTAATCGCCTGATTAGCATGGCTGCCACCGAGGAATGATACTGTGTGGTGCTAGGAATTCTCATGTATTATTATTGTGACTTATACGAGTATATATATTATTTTATATTTTTTAAGCTTATAATGTGAAAATGACTTGAGGTCATTTTTCTGCTTTTCACGTTTGTTCCTAGTCGATCCTGCATGCAGAATTTTTTTTTAATTCCCATTCAGGCGGCCGATCAAAAAAAATTCTTATAAATATAGTAGTAATCAATCAGTGGTGAAGGGAAGGAAATAGTTCGATAATAATAATTATTATTATTATAATTTTTATAATTATTAGCATTCAAATTAACCCGAATAATTACCACCGCGTTTAAATTTGGTATACTTATTTATTAGATCCACATGTGCATGCCCTTGTGATATTATTACAAAAACAACATGTTATACATAGTTTAGTTTATTGAAGTGCATGTGTATAATATGCCTTCACTATGCTTGTAGGCCTAATGTTTGGTCAGCTACGTAGTGAAACTATACTTATTTTGTTACGTATGAGGTTCTATACGACTTGCGTTTTTACAAACAAATGAGTTGTACAATATGAATTTATAATCGTAATATTTAATCGTCGTGTTTTTTATTATTATCTATGAATAAAACTCATTGATAGAGCACCTCTCAAGATAATAATATGAAATGGTAAATGTAGACTAGACTAGATCTAATACCAAAAATTTGTCTTGTACCAGTTACAACAATTAGTCGGTAGAGGCGCAATATTATTTACTGGTACTCTTTGCAATAGTTGGAAATATACCAAAGCATTATATAAATAATTATAGCGGTGATAATCCAGTGAGCGTAGGGTTGCTCCTCAAACCAAACGTTTATGCCATTGGTTAGTTAGTTACACCATACTCTTTTTATGGTATCAAATTACGAGACGAACAAGTCGTGCGCCTGTCCATAACAGTAGCAGTGCCGCTCAGAGCTTTAAACTCCCAAAGATCTGAGTGGCACTGTCTCTGCACCCTTACTCTTCAAAACCAGAACGCAGTAATGTTTACATTACTGCCTGACGGCAGAAATAGGTGAGGTGGCAGTACTTCCCTGGACGAACTCTTTCACAAAGAGGTCTACTGCTACTAATAGAAAGACCTGATGACCGGCCCGTATCATGAAAACTTTCATTCGGGTCAGAACCAGAAAACCTAACCTAAACTAACTCACTAAACCTTAACGAGACTATTTAATCAGAATTAAATAGTTTCCTGAAGGTTAATTTGATCGAGAAGCAAGTTAAAGATCCCTAATAACATAATAGGGGTTAAAGTATGAAATTGCCGATTTGTACTGAAAATCTAAATTGTTTATTTTTTAAATTTTTAACAAATTTATTTAATCAAAATAGTTGCCATTATTATCTATACATTGCTGCCATCTAATGGGAAGGTTATTAATGCCTTTGCGATAGAACTCCGACGATCTAGACTGCACAAACTGTGTGAAAGCATTTTGTACTGCCTCCTGGGAAGAAAACTTCTTGTCACGTAGATAATTGTCCAAATCACGAAAAAAATGGTAGTCCGTTGGAGCAAGGTCTGGTGAATACGGAGGATGACGAATGGTTTCTAACTGCAGTTCCTGAAGGGTCAAAATGGTTTCTCGTGCTGTGTGAGGTCTCGCGTTGTCGTGGAGCAATAATGGTGAAGATCGATTCATGAGTCGGGGCTGTTTTACTGCTAGTTTTGTCAACATGGTTCGGAGTTCGGCACAATAGACATCTGCCGTTATTGCTTGACCAGATCGGAGAAAACTATAGTGAATAACACCATGCTGAGACCACCAAACAGTTACCATTACCTTTTTATTGGTAAGTTTTGCTTTAGGACACTGTTGTGGCATTTGACCTGGGGTCAGCCATTGCATTTTTCTTTTCCGGTTATCATAAAGAATCCACTTTTCATCACATGTTACAATTCGATCCAATATTCCTTCATTTCTGTACCGGTTCAACAAGGCAACACAAGTTTCAACACGCGTTTCTTTCTGCAGATCAGTCAAATCATGAGGCACCCATTTTTCGTATTTTTTTATTTTATTGATTTGACGCAAGTGAGTCAATATTGTGGGTAAGGTAACGTTAAACCATGCCGCTAATTCCTGGGTAGTTTGACTAGGATCGGCTTCCACTATCTCTCTTAATTCATCGTTATTCACCTGTGTGGGCGGTCTTCCTCGTGGCTCGTTCTTTAAGTCGAAATTTCCATCACGAAAGCGTTTAAACCAAAATCGCACGGTGCGTTCATTAGTAGACCCCTCTCCAAACGCAGCATTGATATTGCGGGCTGTTTCTGCCGCGTTAGTTCCGCGTCGGAACTCGTATTCAAAAATCACTCGAATTTTCGCAGTATCCATCTTTCTTGTCTAAATTGAATAACAAAAACAATTGAAAGTCGATATTCAAATGTTTCAAATTAAAAAAAAAAAATCACAGAAACCATTTGAAATGAGTTTCATTCGAAAACCTCAAACCATGAAGATTCTATGAAAATTCAAAGAACCTATTGCAATAAAACGGCAATTTCATACTTTAACCCCTAATATTTACATACCAATTACTATTTGGTCAATGTTCGCATTTTATTAATTAAATGGACTTATTGTATTGTTATCTGAAGACAAAAGAACATATTGTTTATAGTCCACACAAACTTGACTTCAAAGACTTTTGAACCTTCTCCAGCACGCAATATTGTTAATTGGAAGGTAAAGAAGCTGTATTACATTTTTTTTCAAAAAGTTTTAGCAAACTTAGGAGGATGCTGAGATTATTGGAGGATCTTGGGTGTCACGGGTAGGACCCTGCACACAACACGCAAAATAGGCGCCCACTTGGAGTTGCGGACGCCAACCCGTTACGCAATAGAATACTACACCATAAAACCTCTCGTTAACGGTGAAACATGCTGAAACCTCGAAGATGGTTCACGGCTCTTGCTAAACATAATAATTATGAAGTCCCCAACGTGACTTGGGTTAGCGTGACCATGGCCTCTAACATGGGACTGTGGTTTCTTTATAGAGGGGACCCGTGATGATGATTAAATGCTGTGTTCAAAATAGTGGTGTACAAAGTAGTAATAGAATTATTACGATTTACAATGTACAAAACTGTTCAAGTGATTTCTACATGTACTTACAAACAGCATTGCTTTGTGTGAATTCTACACTTTGGAACTAAAAAGAGAAATTTCATATTCCAACAATTGCACCGCACGCGCAGCACAATATGAGAAGGAAGTGAAAATTTGGTCGTACTGTTCGTTGTAAGTTTATGAGTTTTCTCCACAGCCTTGGTCGCCCGTAAAACGGTTATGACCACTTTCTTGGAACATATCACTGTGGTGCAGGCTAGTTTGTTTGATCTTTGCACTTGAAAAACTAGACCACAGCGCAATAAATTTGTTATAAGGCTGAATTAAAAGAACACTTACAAACACTCGAATCTTTTTATAAAAACAGAAATAGCTCTACGCCATAGATAAGCAAATTACACTTGAAACCGTTGCATTGATAAAACACTGTTACTCATTCATAAAGCTGATTTCTTAAGAAACACTAGGGGTTGTCCTTTATAAATAAACATTTGTACATTTTTGTCATTTAAGTTACATACAAGCATTTTTAGCAGCAGTAGAGCGCCTTGTGAAAAGAAAGAAAGAAAGAAGTACTGCCACCTCACTTATTTCTGCCGCCAAGCAGTAGTGTGAGCATTACCGCGCTCCGATTTTAAAGGGTAAGGCACATGAGACTCATCAACTTATGTCTCAGGATTCCGGGCGCAGTGGCAGTGCTTAGATCCTTGCAATTTAAAGCTCTGAATGGCACTGCAACTGTTATGGACAGGCGTATCGCTTACCATCAAGCGCACGACTTGTTCGTCCCACTTGTTCACAGTTGGTATCATAAAAAAAGTATATGTTACATACTAACCTTTAGTACAAAGCTTTTGTTTCACTATAATTTTGCAATCGTAAATGTTTATTTGTAAATTAACATCAACTAGGACCTCATTATAGAAACGTGTACATCACCCCTTGGGTTGGGTAATTTGTACCTTCGTGAAGACAGCCAATTTGTTTTTATTTGTTAATGTTGTCTTTTTTTTCATTGATTGGAAACGTTTTGTTACGTATAATGATGAAATCATATCTTTTCATTACTTTACTAAATTGTAGAGCCAGACGTGTTTTGTAAAGTTGGGTAAATATTTTATTGGGTTACCATTTCACGAACAATTTTAAATACAAATAAATAAATAACCTCTTTCTTACATGTAAGTATTTTCTGTCACTGTGTATTAGAAAGTTGATCTAGGTTAGACAATATGACCAGACCAGTCATCGTCACGAATTGGAATAATGTCCAATCTTTGAACTCAACACATAAACTATTTTGCTTTTTAAAGTTATAAATATTACATTTTGAAAGTTAATGTTAATATTAATTGAAAGGTGCTTTTTAATTTGACATCACCATATCAAACAACATTTATGCAAATAGGATTTTATATATTATAACTTATTATTTATTTTTATTATTTATGAAGTTTTATTTATATTAGCGACACACCTGTCAATGGCAAATGCAGCACCACTCAGAACTTTAAACCGCAATGATCTGAGGGTCACTGCCACCGCGCCTGTCGCCCTGAGACATAAGTAGACAAGTACCATGTGCCTGTAATTTCACTAGCACCCTTACCCTTTAAAAGTGGAACGCAGTAATCCACACATTACTGCTTGGCAGTAGAAATAGGTAAGGTGGCAGTACTTCTCTGGACGAATTCTTCCACAAGGAGCTCTAATCTGATCTGGTCTAAATTGGACTGTTGTGACACAGAGGAAGCGGTATACTATACTGGAGACGTTACAAGTAAAGATCGGTAAGTAAGTATATCCTTGTACAATAGTCTAAACCGCATTTTCGGGATAAACGGTTTTTAAATTCTGTTTTCAGAGCTACCCATCCGGAGAAGCAGTGGTATAAATCTCACCACTCTTCTGAATATGTCTTCTAAGGTTTCCTTTTCCTTTTCAGAGCCCACCTATCGTCCCTTCTCGGCTAGAGCTTAATAAAGTTGTACCCCTTCCCGTATACATACGTAAATTAGCACATCTCTAATTCAAAGTTCGAATGCGATATCAATCAAATAAACCTGCTATCACACGGCTGGGACACTCGGCGACTTGACGATGACGGCTCAATAAAACACGTCGAATTAAATGCAATAAAAAACTTGTTGAATAAAGTGGAATACGCAAACAGTGTCAGTGGGTACGGACCTTACACGCCCACGGCTTTTATTAGTGTAGTTGTCGAGTGTCCGGTATGCTACCCATCTTTCTCACCTCTATTACCTTTTATAATGGAATTCTTTGAAATAGCTGTTAAATGCATATGCAGGTATATTACACCTGACCTTCATGAAGATTGATAGATAAAAAGCACAAAAGTAAACAAAAAGAAAGGTAAGAGGAGATAAGATTATATATAAACGTCGAAGTAGAAATAATAAATAAATAACAATGTTTTGAACACAGCGTAATAATAAAAGAGCTTATTAAAACTAAACAAGGTGCAATAAGATAAGGCTATAGTTTAATACAAACGATTGACTTTTTAAATACTTAAAAATGTACATAATACAGTTAATAAAAGCATTAAAATTTAAATTATATCACATTTTTTATATATTTTTAGATTTTTATTTACATATTGCATGTCAAGATTAGCATGTAATACTATCCGAATAAACATCATCATTCATCATAATTATCAAAAATTGTTCCCCGAGCTTCGTTTTGAGTCGCAGTGGAAATAAATCAAGATGGACCAATTCGTCGTCCAATGAATGAGTGTATAATTTGCACAGATCCATCATAAAACGTCCGTAGACTATGTCATTATGTTGAGTTATTGATGGAGACTAGAACCGGTGGCCGATGGGGCTGCGCTACGGCTAGCGGAAGATTGAGAAGAATCTGTTACAATGTTCAGATGTTATTAAGTACTAAGTGGCAAAGCCCGCTACGCGGGTTGCTGGCCTTTGTGTGACTAAGCAGAAAAAAAAATGTTACCGTAGCGGTAATAGACTAGTGGATGAACTTCTCAATTGAGAGGTCGAAGGTTTGAATCCTTGTTTTGGCATGTACCTATTTACATTTGTGATTGTTAAGTAGTAGTGTATTGTACCTTTCGCTAAGGGTGAAGGGAAAGATCGTGATGACCCGAGCGTGATGATGCGTGTCGAAGATGGTTAACAAACGGGAAAACAAGTAAAGTACCCAAACTGCACTGTGCCGGTGTGGTGGATTATGATCTAAATCCTTTCCTTAGAGATCTGTGAGATCTGTGCACGGCAGGGTTTGATGTTGATGATAAACTTTCGACAGTCGTAAATAATAGACAAAACAAGTTCAGGTCACAAAACAAGCCATGAATAATAAATTTGAATACAACAAGGACAGATTATTTGCGTAATGTTCAAGAAAAGGGGATTGGTCGCGTCTCCGGGCGACCGCTGTGACAGCAGCTGCAGTTGGAAAAACAATAATCATAACGCATGTTGCCAAGTTTTATTGAAACTGCGCGAAATCGAATTCAGCTCCTAGTTTGCCGCTCGTAGAGGTGGAATATTTTCTTCAAATTTAATGGCACCAGTATTGAGGTATATTTTCCAACCAAAAAAGAATCAACAAAATCGGATCACAAATGCCGCAATAAGCGATGGACTAAACTGGGAGATCCATGAGTGGCCTTGCCCAGTGCACTGGCATAACCATAGAACACTTCGTCAGGCCTATGGCAAAAGGATAGAATACACTGCTAGCGTCTAAGTTTTCCAAAAGCAGCAATTTTGGGCTTTTTTTTTTTATATATATGACAGGCAAATGACTCCACTCCACCTGATGTTAAGTGGAAAGTGGTATCCAAACGCGAAGGAACCTAGTGCAGCGATGGAATCCTCACTGCACTAGCCACCTCCACCCTGCCTGCCTACAATATGCCTCTTCACGCCTCGTTTGAAGGACCCCATATCATAAGAGGGAGGGAAGACATGTGCCGGAAGGGAGTTCCATTTGTCAACCGTGCGGCAGAGAAAGGAGCCACCGAACCTCTTAGTACGCGATGGAATTCGGCAGGTAGTGAAACGGTGACTACGAAGGCCAGCACGCGTGCTTCTGAGCAGGAATGGGGAAGGGGGGATGAGGTTGAACAGCTCTTCAGAGCACTCACCATGGTACATGCGGTAAAAGGCGCTAAGCGATGCAACATCTCTACGCAGTTGCAGAGGTTCAAGGCGTGATGAGACCTCTTCGTCGCCTATAATTCGAGTAGCACGACGCTGTAATTTATCCAAGGCATCGAGTAGGTACTTGGCGGAGCCGTCCCACAAGTGCGAACAATACTCAACGCAAGACCGGACCTGTGTTTTGTACAGCAGGCATAACTGGTCCGGCGTGAAAAAACGTCGCACCTTGTTCAGGACTCCGAGTTCCCGTGAGGCTGTTTTGATCACAGATTCGATGTAGCTCCTTGGATTCAAATCACAGCAGATTTCCATACCGAGCAAGGTGAAACTGCTCTGAGGTGAAAGTGCTGTGCTCATCAGAGAAGGCATGGGAAGGAACGGCGACAATTTTGTTGTTAACGCGCAAACCTGTGTTTTCTTGGCGTTGAACTCAACAAGATTACTGGATCCCCATGCAGAGATGAGGTCCAATATCCTATTGAGCTCAACGACAAGATCAGATCGCTCTCTGTCAGTATCGGCGCGCCCAGCTGCGGGGAATCCATGATATCCCCCATGAACAGTGCTATCATCTGCATAACAATGAATATTCCCAATTGGAAGCATATCATTGATATGCAGAAGGAAAAGCGTGGGAGATAGGACGGATCCCTGCGGTACGCCGGCGTTCACATTCACGAACCTTGAAATGCTGCCGTCAGAAACGACGCGAATTCTCCGCTCACGAAGGAAATCGGCAATCCAGCTGCATAACTGCTGTTTTAGACCAACGCGTAATATCGCAACAGCAACAGATTCTGGCCAAACATTCGTCCAAATACAAAAAATAACAGAGCAATCCTATCATTTATGGCATCCTGTCCCGGCGAACCAATGATAACAATGTAATCTAGTTCTAGTATTTTAGTTGTTAATTGATCTTTTTCACTAGAATCTTAAATTAATAATTTCAAATACAAGAGAATATTGTAAATACCTTAGGGTACACTGGTATGGGTTCTGCTCTCTCACAATGGCTAAGCACGTCGTAAGCAAGCTTCTTGGACCTATTTAAGTTAAGAGCTCTCATACCAAAAAAGTTTTGACATTGGCTCCGCCCAAATTTGTGAAACAAATATATGCCTGAAGTTCGCGTGACATGCGACAGGAGATGTTAAATTTTACGCATTAAAAGTACCAAATTCGTTTTAGCGGAATAACTCTAAAATTAAAGGGATTAAAACAAATCCGTAGTGACCGATTGAGAACTAATGATGCATAAATATAATTAATTATCTAATTTTTGTCCTAATAACCTGTAGCATTTCGAGAATAAGTCGAAAAATCGAGGAAACTTTATTGTTTTATGTTTCTGATTAATGTCTATGCTTGAATATATCGTGTAGTTACTCATACAATATTTTATTTTTAACTTTAAAGTGGATATACCTCTCTAAAATAAAATCGAAGATTAGGATTTTTCCTCTGCGCCCTCTTAAATCCCATTGTGATTGGAAATAAATGATTATTTTTCTGCGTGTTGGCTGGTTTGAACTATGAATGAATGAATCAAATATTAAAAACACACAACAGTAATGTAAGTATCACAGATTAAGCTAATGTACAACAGGCGGCCTTAATGCTATATAGCTATTTCTTCTAAGCAACTTTCGGATAGAAATTTGTGTGACTACATTCACGTATGGAAATGAAATAAATGTGAGCTATGTGTGCTGTGATAAGAGCCTATTTTATTTTCTGTTTGCATGAGCTTTCTGACAATATCGACGTATACGTAATATTACGGCTTTTTATAAGGCAATGTAGAAATTCTTTAAAATTTAATAATGTTTGATTATGGTGTATATCTATGGTATCTATTTATATCTGTGTGTATTAAGGGTTAGAAGTAAAAGAAGAAGGGGTTGAAAGGTTTTTGAACAAATAAAAACTTGTTGTAAAAAATTGACTAGTACACACAGTTCTTGCTCGTTAAATATAGTTGTTGCATTATATCCGTTACAGAGGTAAGAGAATAACTATGGTATTAATAATTGTTAGCGTTTACTAAACTTTCAAACAACAATATTACCTCCAAAATTTCCCCAACATTGAAATATCTCATTTCTCCGCTCATAATTCCCTCAAAACAATGCAACACCATCCTAAGCAGCAATAAATACAAACGCCCGTTGTATAATAACCATGGTTTATTTAAAGAAATGAAGATGTTATGTAAAAAGGCTTTGACTTACCTGACCACACTTTTGCCGAAAGCTGTTACGAGCTTCCCTCAACTTTGTGTCGTCGGCATTAAATTAAAGAAAGTTGTAAAAGTTTATTACTACTGTGAATACGCCATGTTTACGGCAATCCGTTACGGTATCTCTGTGGCTCATTTGTTTAGAAATATTTACAAAATGAAAGGTTTCTTTGGTAGTGGATTGCATAGTCGTTTTTCGGTACAGTGGAACGAATTTTCAAGGGTTGAGACCAAATCTAATTATAAGTAAATCCAAAAGTAACTAGCAAATATAACAATAACTAGATATTTATAAAGTTTTCATTTACACATATACTAATGTATAGTTATTACAAAGACAACCTTTTTTCTTTATTAAGAATAAAAAAATTAAAAACGTTTTCATTTGGATTAACGAGTATAATATTGCACAATATTACATCGTGTCGAGTGACGATAAGGGCCCCCGGCCCCGTTTCGGTTTGGCCTGCGCGGGCGCTGCTAACGGTGCACGAGTGACGAGGACTTGCTTTTTGCCAACGACCACAAGTGCCGATTGTCGGGTGACCCAATGTACGTTCAAGGTAACATGAAAAAGCGATTATCCCTGGGAGTAGTTCGTGAAACGTATTTTTAACGTCGCATATTAGTGTAAAGTGCAGCCTGAATACAATAACCCATTAAAAAGGTCTTCGTTAACCATTTGTTAACGGATCGAAAATTTGATGATTAATTTTACTTATATTGTGTGATATAGACAAATTGAATTAGGTTTTTTTCAGGACCTAAGTATTAAGAGGTACAGTAAACCTAGTGTCTGTTTTATCTGGTGGACGTAACGGTGAGCTGGCTCATTTTTGCGCCGAATTACGTCTGGCGGTATGCGCGGAATCCATCGCCTCGTTAAACACTGTTTGTTGTATTTTCGCCTTCTTTGTTAACGGTTTCTTTGATTGGTTGCGAAAGGGATTGATGGTTTCCAGTGGTTTAAATTATGCATTTGTAAAATAAAGTTTCAATAGTTAACATTGAAACTATCTGAAGGTGACGTTATTTATAAAATAATAAGGTTTTACGGTAGCGTGTGGTTTTAACTTCTAAACTAGTACATAGGGCGCACTATAAGTTTCCGGAACTGGCCACTTACATAAACAATATTTACAAAGTAATTACAACATTTGAAAATGGAACTCTTTGGCCGTGGAATACAGTTTGTTTCATCTAACTGTCACTTGTTTTTACATTGTGGCGTCATTTTAGAAATTGGTTGTCTACATCACCATGGATTTTCGTAATATGATTTTATACGACTTCCAGAGTATATTAACAGCTCAGCAGAGCTTCGCTCGGCTTCAAACTGCTTTTGGCTATGAAGTACCATGCAAGATGACTATTTATATCTAGTTTGCAGAATTCAAACGCGGTCGTGTGAATCTCAGTGATGAATTTCGTGATGGTCGCCCGTCCACTGCTGTGAACAACAAAAACATCGATGCTGTGCAGCGTAAGATCAAAACAGACAGGCATGTGACATACCATGAGATTCGGGCATCTTTAGGCATACGTATGAGTCAAATACAGTCAATACTACACAAACAGTTAGGAGTGAAAAAGCTGTGCTCTCGGTGAATCCCACACTTTGACTGAGGCTCAAAAAATGGATCGCGTCACTTGGTGCAATGCCTTGCTTACTAGATTCAACGAAGGGGCGTCAAATTTGGTGTGGGACATAGTAACAGGTGACAAAACATGAATTTATAGTTACGATCCCAAAACAAAGTAGTAATCGAGCGTATGGGTCTTTCGAGATGAGCCGAAACCAACCAAAGTGGCGCGCGTGCAAAGTGCCTGTAAGCGGATGATTGCTTCTTTTTTTAATAAAGCTGGACACGTGGCTACTGTTGCTTTGGAAAATCGTTGTACCGTGAATAGTGATTGGGACACGACCATTTGTTTGCCGGAAGTAATTGACAAACTCCGTAAAAATAACCGTCAACGCCGTATCATCTTGCACCACGATAATGCCAGTTCTAGCACGGCCAGAGAGACAAATCGATTTTTGAAGGTGAACAACGTTGACCTTATGAGCCGTTCCGCGTACAGTTCCGACCTGGCACCTTGGGAGTTTTATTTATTTCAAAAAATTGAGAACCAGTTTCGCGGTCAACGATTTTCATCACCTGAAGAGGCTGTCGAAGAGTATGAAAAATATGTTTCAGAGATTGTCACGGAGGAGTGGCATAAATGTTTTCAAAATTGGTCCGTATGAAAAAGTGCATTAACGCTAACGGAGACTATTTTTGAGAAACAATAAATTCATTTCTTACCATTTATAGTATTGTTTTCTTATTCATTCCGGAAACTTATAGTGCACCCCACGTACTGCGTGCTATTTCAACATGACTATTATATTATAACATTCCACAATGTCGGAAATGTTTTATAAAATTATCTTGTTTTTTAAACTAATAAGTTATCTACGATTATAATGTACGTACAAATTATTGCATGAGTGCACGTATAATAGCATTATTGATGAGTGCCTACGAACAAAATTATGAAAACAATATGCCGCAATGCGGATCACAATGATTTTTTTAAATTGCATTCTTGCCGCCTTTATGAGCTATGCATCACAAAAAAAAATTAATGTAAAAAGTCTGGGATCAGCATAGAATAACTGTTATTGTCATGATCGTTAACCTAAAGGCTGTTCTCTAGCGTTTAGGCTCTAATCGGTTCGGGTCTTCATGCACTCTTTACTAAGGGTTATGAACCATCTTCGACTTGCAAGCTTCACCATGACGTTTTTCTTCACCGGTAGCAAGAGGTATTATTGCTAATAAACATTGACAAATGTACGTAACTTGGAATTTAAAATCATGCCTCTGCAGGGATTCAAAATGTCTGCTTCTCGAGTCGGAAGCAATCATTCTACTGGGCTACTACAGATCTCTGGCTAACTATAAACTGATTTAATTTACAGAGCGAATGCTGCGGCGCGCGCGGCGCGTGCGCGTACCGTCGTTGCAAAGACATCAACGCGAACGCACGAGCGTTCCGCCGTTACTACGAGAATCACGATTTTTTGATGAAAACGCCCGTAATTTTAAAACTAACTGTTGTTTGCAGTAACATTTCTCACTGTTTTCACTTTTCTTGTATGATAAAGGAAAGACATTGTAGGACGATATTTGCAGATACCAACTCTTTTTCTACAGTCAATAGTACGCTGAGCTTAAATTCTAAACTTCGAGCCGTTTATAACGTCTACTTACATTGAAATGGAGGCTTTTTGGTATGAACGCATCTATTTTCATATATGTTTTAAAGTTACGTATTATACACTCTTAATAACAAAGTGATAAAATTTAATAAAAACCAACATTTTTGGGAAATGTCAAAATAAATAAAACTATAATAACATACAAAATAAAATTAATATAGGTATTGTTTCACATATGAAATAGAAATTGGTCGTATTGGGCTCGAGCCAAATGGCATATATGGCTTTTGCAACGTATTTTTTTAATTTGTTTTGTCAGTTTTCCAAAAATTACTTTTTGAATTATGCCACTTTATTATTGAGCGTGCGGTATGAAACCCAGCGTAATGTCGGTAAGAGATTGTGAGTTAAAATACTTCCTTCAATAATTACAATTACACTTGTTTGAATGGTGTCTCTAAATTATTTTCTTACAAGCTTTAGACACGTTAATATGAATAACAACTAATCAATTCAATTATCTATTATTCGAAACGACATTTGATAAAAATCGGAACGAAGACAAGATCAAGTTCAACTCATCCATTACAATTTGGGCGCAGCTTGAGAGGACAATAGTTAGCACCTCGGCCTCGGTGAGATCAACCGATAGCACAGCAGGGTAAAAGAGACAGTGGTTCAAGTTCGAATGTTATTACTTTAGATGCCATCATTAACTTACTGTACGTGCTACTGCTGGACACGGGTCTCTACTAAGGAGATGGTTTAGGCCGTAGTCCGCAACGCTGACGTAGTTCCAAGAGCTGTGTACTGTGCGTTAAATTAAAATATATACATATATATATATATATATATATATATATATATATATATAATATAATGGCTTTCGAGTGGTAGGTACACAGGACATAGAGGTGAAGTTATCTTCAACACGCTCCTTGTGTATTTTTAGGGTCATACAGTATACGTTAGTATATCCGCGTACACGTGCTCATTGTTCATTACCTACTGCTTGCTCACATTCCAACCCCAATAAAGTGGGGTGTCCAACAGCTAATTGCGTTCTTCGCCAAGTCCTCGTGCCGCAGTGCGGGTGGCAAACCTACACGGCTTTTGCCAAGACGAAGTCCTTCCTTTGCCATCGTTTGTGAGTTCACCGAGTCACCTCATACATTCTCTACCTAACCAACTGTAATAATGACTAGTAATTTTACGACAACCACAAGCCATGAATTATGTCAAAATATCCAAAAAGATGGCATACTGCCGTTCCAATGGTTTCACAAAGAGGGTGACGGCGAGACGAGCGACTTCGAGCGCGAGTGGTGAGGAACCATGTCAGTGGGACAGCGTCATTAGGCGGATGCCGAATTCATTTAAACTGACCTGACGGAGGCTAGGATATAGTGATGAGAGGTAGCGGCAGCGGATGACAAGCACATCGTAGGACTGTGTTAAAGCTGGAAAGTTACCGAGGCGCGACAAGTGATGGAATGAACTCTGTCCTTTGCCAACATTGGAATTTCAGTAGTCTGTATACCGCTTATTCGTAGCTTCAAAGCAAGTTATGTGAATAGTGTACCGTTAGTGTCAGTGTGGGTCAACAATCATCAGTAGTCAGTATGTGTGAGTTTAAGGTTTTTTTTATGATACAAAATGACAGGACGAACAAGCCGTGTGCGTGGTTGTAAGCGACGCGCCTGTCCATAATGGTTGCAGTGTCCTCTAAATCGCAAAGACTTGAGGCCACTGCCACTGCGCCCGTCACCCTGAGACATAAGTTGACAAGTCTCATGTGCCTGTAATTTCACCGGTACCCTTACCCTTCAAAACAGGAAAGCAGTAATGCTCACATTACTACTTGGCGGCAGAAATAAGGTGGCAGTACTTTCCTGGACTTATATGAAATAGGTATGTCCTACAGCTGATCACTAGTCTATTCTTTGACAGTGTATTTGATGGTGATAGTGGTGGGCTGCATTTGGTGGTAGTGGTGGTAGTGGGAAGATTTGCTTTAAAAATTGGTCGTCAGTCATGTACCCAGCTGGTGATCAGCCATTAGTAAGACTTATTGGTATATTTTAAATCCATTCGCACTTACCACTGATAGTTGTATATATATATTAAAAGACAGAAACGGCATAGAGCGACTAAAGTTTTCGTTTCGCTCGCTGCTCTTAAAATACCCAGTCCATACCATTATCGCCTTTATGCACGAATTTGCGAGCCATCCATCTTGTTAATGACAGTTCACAATGCTGTATGATTTGTATGGTCCCATACAACGGTTTGTAAGTATCATCCAATACGCGGAGCCCAAATTTTATTTGACGAATTGATGTACGGGTTTGTATGAAAAAAAACGGAAATCCCAATTAGTGTTTATTGATTAGGAATATTTATTTGGATAGATTATGTAGATTGTAGTTCACAATGGATAGTCATGTATACTTATCATATACTTAGTTCAGAAAGAGGCTTCTTAATTATTTGAATTATTTGGATTTATTTAGTTTCTTTTTATTAGTTTGATGAACGCACAACCATCGATCGATGAGCCGTGATTCAGATTCCGGGCATAATATAAAAAGTGTCTAATCTCGTGTCCAGTGGAATCAATTTAGGTAATAATTTAATTTTTCTAATTATACACACAATTTTCTAGTTAGTAGGTTTTCTTGAAACGACAATAAAAATATAATCCGAATTCATTTTACATTAAAGTCTAGCTAGAGCGCATTCTAAGCCACAATGATGACCAACTTAATAGAAATTAATAAAAATAGGTATAATGAATTTCATACATAAATATCATCTAAGCGGTAAGCGGACGCTTCCATGCATCATAAAGTGTAATTCGATTAACCCGTACGTGGCCGCCGGGCCCGCCAGACCCACTGAGCCTGCGCGGCAGTGGATGCTTGCGGCACGTATGTACCTACATTTTGTTGGATTTATTGTTACCTGGTCAGTGTGCTATCTTCTATCTAGGTAAGAAAAATACACTCGACTGCACATTAAACTATAAATAGACAATTTCTGAAACTGTAAAACGCTATCCAAATTATATAAGGCACAATACTTAGCAATAAATTTGATAGTTTGTATAATTGTGCCTGTGTCCCACCATACAATAGTTAGTACAATTTGAAATATAGCTGATTGATCATAATTAAGTTACATTATCATATATTAGTAGAAGTAGCGCTCTTTGTGAAACAATTCGTCCAGGGAAGTACTGCCACCTTACTTATTACTACGTTCCGGTTTGGAAGGGTAAGGGTACTGGTGAAATTACGGGCACATGGGACTTGTCAATTTATGTCTCAGGGTGACGGGCGCAGTAACAGGGCTCCTCAGATCTTTGTGATTTAAAACACAGAGTGGAGTGGCACTGCTTGTTATGTTAACAGCGGCGTATCGCTTACCACCAGGCGCAGGACTTCCTCGTTCCGTCACTTAGTGTTATAAAAAAAACCCCTTACTATGTAGAACGGTTTTACGATTTGGAGACGATCGTAAGGATATTATTGGCGCAAAAAAAGGTGGTGAATTAATACTTAATATGCTTATTCATTATATTCCATTGGACAACTCTATCCACTCTCAATAACAAAGTGACGTGACTCAAGATAATATTTTTGTAAAACTGAAAAATATATTTTGTCATTTTCCTAAATATTGGGTACTTCTCGAATTACTTCACTTTACTATTGAGGGTGCAAGATTTGAACTATAAACTTGTGACTTTAAAATATTTCAGTTCTACTAATATCAACCTGCATACCTTTGACTTTTAGGCACATACGTTAATTGTCAACGGTTAATCATCTAGCACTAATAAATAATTTGCGTACGCGCAGCGTGGTTTACTAGACGGCCGGGCCTATCGAGTGACGAATAAACGGTACCGCACTGCGCGAACAGAGCTCGTTCATTATACATGCACGCTATTTACATATGTATGTAGGTAGATATACCACTCGGCTGAATAATTAATTGATCTGTAAAGTGGCGGGTTTATAAATAAGTATTTTTATCAATTTTCTTTTTCGGAACTAGAAGTATGATTTTATAAATGCTTCACATTAAGAGAAATTTTGTTATCTTCTAATCTATCCATTTAACATACCTTAAAAAATCTTTAAAACTCAACTCACTCGGTCACTGCCCACTGTATTGCTACGGACGGGTCTCATACATATAAGAAGAGAGATGTCTTGCCCAATGCGGGTTGGGGACGGTTTACAAGGGTTGTGAACCATCTTTGACGTGAAGGTCATTAGTCAATCATGATGTTACTCTTCACCGGCACCGACAGGTATTGCTACTAAACATTTACAAATGTACATAACTTAAAATTTAAAATTTTTCGATTGAGGAGCAGTCGTTCTTTCTCTCACCACCGCTCCTACTCGTATCTTAAAACCAATTTAAAAAATTTAATCAAAAAGTTGGTACATCATTTCACTTAAATTAACTGCTATTTAGGAATCTATTTCTCGTGCTTACAGAAATACGTCTTAGAATGATGAACATCATTTTATATAATTATAGACGAAAAGTAAAAAAAATTGTAGCTGTAGAACTCCTTGTGAAAGAGTCCGTCCAGGGAAGTACTGCCACGTTACCAATTTCTGCTGCCAAGCAGTAATACTCGCTTTGAAGGGTAAGGGTGTTGGTCAAATTACAGGCACATGGGACTTGTCAACTTATGTCTCAGGGTGAAGTCGTAGTAGCAGGGCTCCTCAGATCTTTACGATTTAAAGCTCTGAGTAGCACTGCAACTGTTATGGACAGATGTGTCGCTTAACACCAGGCTCACGACTTGTTTGTCCTGTCACTTTTAAAAAACGATCGAACACAAAGAAATTCTTTTTGATCTGACTGGACCATCGCTCTTGACCAGCCGAAAAGCCCAGGTCAGCAGATCTTACAAATTTCTTTATGTGTTGTTGCAGCTCTTTGTATTGTGTTTAAACGGCAACTTATAAAATTACTCAATCAAATGATTTTAATTTAATGTAGAGTAAACCCAGCCTTAAACTTCGTCTGACTCACAAACCGCTCAAGAACCTCTAAAATACTTTATTCTAATGATATATTTTGGTAACTGTAGCATTAACTAATGAAGCCCAAATGCAGTCGCAGACCTCGCATCAATCACCGTACAATTCCATTAGACCAACGCCTTTACCTTGACTGCTAAAATAACAAGTTTCTAAATTACAAGTGTACAGTCATATGTAGACACGCCTTTAGAACATTTTGACGGGCTTCTGTTGGGCTCTTCAAACAACTCATTGTTAAAATTGGAGACAAACAAACCTATGTTTCCAACAAACCTATGTTTCGAGCCCTTTACAGGTCCCAAATCCAGGCCTGGCGGAGATGGCAAACAGTTACATCTAACATTAATGCAAATCGCATTATTTTCACTATTGTCATCAGTTTTTAATTTAAATACTTCTGTTTTCATTTACCAAAGAACATTTAAGCTGTATTATACGTTTTGCAAAATATTTTATTTTAACTACTATATTTATACATAGGAAATGAAACTTATTTTCCGGATTTAAATCCTTTACAGGTCCCATAGTCACGGTTGATGGCACCTGTACCTAAAGGGCCCGAAACGTCGGTTTGTTTGAAAAAACAAATATACGCGATTTAAATCCGGAAAAATAGTTTCATTTCCTATCTGTAACAATCGCGAAAACCTAAGAACTCGATACTATATTTATAATTTTATTTATAAATTGTTACAAAATTAAACTTATAATTAAAAGGAAATTAGATATAAATCGAAACATATTATTGAGCAGTGTTGCAGCTTTACTTATGCTTGGAATTTTTTCATTAGAAGAAATATTGGTTCCCAACACAGATATATATCTAGATAGATGCCGTAAGTACAGCAATTTGTATGAAAACCGAACGTACCACATTTTATGTAACCACCATGACGTCCACAAGAACTTTTTAGTGATGGGAAACCTCCTTCCGCGCTAAATCGATTGATTGAACGGAATACACGTATTCCATTCAATTAATCGATTCTAAATATAATAATTTTTGTTCAAATATTTGTTGATGACAACTACTTGTAGTAGTTGTAATATTAATATACTACAAAAATACTAGAATAAGTTTAGTTTAGTATTGTTTAACTTTAAAAAAATCAGATTTTACTTTTTAATCGACTTCAAATATTAAAATTATTGTCCTTCCAGTAAAATGAGCTTATTATATACATCTTTTTGTAATAGAAGATCTTATCGATTAACTTAAATAATGAAAACGCACCTCAATATATGAACTTGCGACTGCCTTAATTAATTTTACTAGATGGTTTTCTGTTGGTAATTGGTCAAATTAATGAATGGCAAGTCAAATGAAAATGTTACTACTGACAAAATATGGCAAAATCTTATTAATTAGAACAGGTTTACTTAATGATGGCTCGTGTGAAATTTTTGTTATTTGTTTATTATTTCTCGGATTTCTAACTCTACTACTCTGCATATTTGCGTAGCACCTTAGGTGGGATAAACTAGTCAAACTCACACGTATGACCAACTCCAGGTTTTTGTAATGACAGCGCACTGTTAATTCTTTGCATTACATATTTTTTTATATTACTGGTACTACGTATCGGACGATGTATGTAATTATTTGCTCACTATATTCGGACATTTGAGGCAACGTGCTGCAAAAATCATCAAAATTACAGATACTACTGGTAATAGATACAACAAAACTGAAAAAATAACTAAACGTTACTAAACGTTATAACAAAAGAGTTATAGAATATTTTTATAATATTGCTAAGGGCATAATAACTTTTTTTTCCTTTGTTTTCAAAATCGTTCAGAATCGAGAACAATGTTGCCTAACGTATCACTAAATGTTAAATTTGTCCAAAGAAATGTACAAGTGGCCGTACCACGGAACCTGAATGCATTATACAAAAGTGCGTTCGTTTAGATATTCATGGCGTATTAACAAAGCATCACAAATATATCGCACCAAGTAAAAGCCGCAATGTATTACAAACATGAGGCATACACTCGGTCGCATATTTGTTTTCTCGAAATTCATACAAAACCAAAATAACTGTTTTTAAAATAAATTATGCATTTTCTGATTACAAAATCACTTGCCCGTGGAAGGAAACGTCCCTGTTTACCCGTTAACCCATAGTTATGGTGCTTTTGCAGTTTATAATGGCACAATTATGTTTTTTTCGCGTTTTCGGCTGGTGTTTATCTACGATAACGGTCGAGCGCGTTCTGAAGTGTAACAGCGGCAAGTAAGTGAATTTCACTTACTTTGGGCGCGCGAAGTACGTACATTTGCGGCGTCTATCTAGATATATGTCTGTGGCTCCCAAGCTGGTGGTACGAAGAAACTATCTTCCCAGTTGAAATTACGAGTTTTTTAAATTTCAATGACCCCTCGCTGCATCCTGGGTAAAAAATGAACCTTCTTTTGTAAGGGTCTAGGATTAATCGAATGTAATTGATTGTGTACCCATTACATGTTCGCAAACTGCAGATTTTATACGCGACGGTGCTTGACATCAGGTATATAACATTTAACGGACTTTGTTCAGGTTCATATTTTTTAGCACTTTGTTAAAATTAACTGATGACGGATGGAGTAAAGCGATAACGGAATGGTAGCCACGAAGTAATAGAAAAATGGTACGTCCTATAGCGTAACGCGATTGGAAGATAACATTAACAAAGTCGCGTATGAGACTAGCGCAAGATCGTGACGACTTTTACCCAGCAGTGTTCGAACATTTTGTTTTCTTCTCATATAATGTACACTTCAGTGTATTCGTCAAGAAAAGCTTAAATTTTTTTATGATGCCAAATGACGGGACGAACAAGCCATGCGCAAGCTGGTAAGCGACACGCCTGTCCATAACATTTGCATTGCCACTCAGAGCTTCAAATCGCGAAGATCTGAGGGGCACTGCCACTGCGCCCGACACCCTGATACATAAGTTAACAAGTCCCGTGCGCCTTTACTTGCACCAGCACCCTTACCCTTCGAAATCGGAACACAGTAATGCACACATTATTGCTTGGGGGCAGAACTAGGTAAGGTGGCAGTACTTCCCTGGACGTACTCTTTCACAAGGAGCTCTGCTGCTATTAAAAACGTTGTGTGTTGTCATACCGCATACTATTTTTGATCAGTTTTTGGGATTTCAGACATATTATATCATAAAAGGAAATAGGAAAAGACAAAACAGAGAGCGACATGAATAATTGTAGTATTTAAAAATTCAAAACTAATATCGTTTGGGAAAACGGCTCATCCAAGTGAAACTCGTATACAATATAGGAACCTTCACCGAAGCTTTGTAAGAGGAAGCCTCTACCGAGACGTGGGTGATTGTTTGTGGTTAGAAACAGAAAGTGAATTAAATCACACACATTACCATTTAAGAATACTGTTAAATTATAAAGTTTTCCTCAAACTGTCACAGAGAAAGTGAAAAAGTCAAACAGAAAAAATAATTCAACTTAAAATTAGTAATAATGGCTCTCGACTCAGTGAATAACATATATAAATTAGAAACACGGAATTACAAATCACCCACAAGCCATAAGCAACGACTAATTAAGCAAAACCGGAACAAGAAATTCCCATAGCATGGTTACATTCGTCGTCAATCAGTATTGACAATGACCTTAACTTATTGCCTTATGAGGACCTTGCGAAGAAACTGGCCTACTTACTAACAGCCACTTACTAACATCGGCTAACGCCAACTTACAATTGTGGACGTTATTAGTGAGGTGGTAAGGTGTATGATCGGTGAAAGTTAGTTAGTAGGTCTGTAGGCCGCGCCTGTGTGGCAGTGAGAGAGTGTGCGTGCACGCATCGAGATAGCTGCCGGATGGGCCGCTCAACTTTTGGAGAAATGCGTCGCATTTGTTCCGACTTTTTAGTCAATTATTCTGATAGGGATTTGTTTTTGCAACTAGAGGTTTTTGAGATATTTTTATACGAATTGAACAAGATATTGAGTCCAATGCAATCCATACGGTTGTTAAAAGTATTTTGCAAAATGATTGTAACAAATTTAAATTCGTCAGTCACATTTTCTCCTTTTGTGTCTTGTTAAATGAAATAAAACAACAGTTACGCTGAAATCACGAAATTGTAACAGTATAACACCACCACCCCAATCGAAAGTATTCAGGAGAATAAACATCAACAGACGATAGTACGCCAATAACGTACGGTAAATCAACTCAATTATAAGTGTTCTGTTGCACAATTAACCCACATTTGGATAATTGTTGGCTCATACAACTGTAATACGCCAATAAATATGGAAACTATTTGCTTCTAAAGCACAATAACTCACATACTCATTTATTGTCTAAGATTCAAGTAATAGTTCTTGAAAAAGTGACAAATTTTACCAACGTTACGTAGTGGACATTCTGTTACGATTGCATCTAAATTGGACAATTTACACTATTTAGTAGACACTCGGTTTTTCGCTATCCGTATGATGTCCAGTACGTAGTTACTTCGAAAATTGCTTTCAAACTTTAACTTGTTAAACAAAAGTCATGATCCACAAAAAAGAATCCATGTCAGTCAATCAATCGTTTTATTTCGCGAAAACTAGACTAGCCGTGACGTCGTGAAACTGTAAATGATGAATCCGCAGTAACATCGGTGCAGGCCGCAGTTTGTTCGGCCTGCTGAGCCGGTGGTGGTAGAAATTTTGGTGGGACGCGAGTGAGTGGGGTGCGCGCGCGCCGCAGTACGACGTCAACACGCGCGGCCCGCGCCCGCCTTCACCGCGATTATAGTGCAGTGAACACGCCAGAGGACTTCCAGCAAAGTGTTACGGACCCTAGTACTGACAAGTGACGTTGTTACCCCATCCCGCAAACAGTGTACGTTCCCAAACACGGTTGTTCCTCTCAACTCCAAAAGGAACAAAATGTGTTTTTAGGAATATTGTAATTGGCATTAAATAAAGTGACGTGACAGTGCCCTGGATTGTGAACAGTGCATCGATGGACGCCAGTTCATTTTTTCTTTTTTTATAATTTTCCTTAATTTGTTTCTAGTTAGCTGCCCTTGTAAAATATTTAGTTTTGTCTAGTTATATTTTTTATAGTGTTTTAGATCTTTTATTTATGCCAATCACATCTTTCCTTCTTTTTATTTGGTATTTTTCTAACTTGCTTTTATTATTACTAATGCATGAAATAATTAAAATACCTCATTTCCTTCATAACTAAGTTATTTAACACTAATTATTCAGTTAAAATTAGACAATTTTCTATTAGATAAAACAATTTGGTAAATTGGGAAAAGTTTTTCCTTTAAGGGCGTGAAGGCGCGTTAGTCGCGTCGGTGTATGCGCCGCCCGGCGCAGGTTTTCGGCGGAAGGTCGCTCGACGAGTTTTTTTACAGTTTTAACGGGCGTACGCGCCGCCCCACCGGGCTACGACATATTTTTACATTTCTTTGTTTTCACACAAATATTTTTTTCTTTTTTCTTATAAATAATTAAATTGTTACAATTAAAAAAAATGGAGGTCAAAAACCCATGTCACGAAAGTAGGTCACATTGAATTCGGGCCCAAAAATGACGTTGATTGTAATAAAAATTATTTCAGTTCAAATTATCATATAAAAATATTACATGCAAAATTGTAACGAAAGTACAATTAATAAAGTACCTGCTACCCTAATTTTTGTTAAACCCTAATTAACAAAATACACCTGCTTTTAATGAAAATAAATTAGCAAATCATGACGTCATCAATCTATTCATATTAATTACAGAGTTAAATACAGCTAAATATAACTTAAGCTTAACTTATACATATATAACTTTACGTCCTTTGTTTATTTAAACCTAAACCTCGTTTCTTTCAAAAATCTAGGTGAGTGTGCCCTGCTAAAACTCTACTTCTGGGTACTACTAACATTTTACAATTTCTACTCGTCCTATAGTAAAACCTATCTTTTCTATTTTCTAGTCTGCCCCCCGCCCCTCGCACTTCTCACCCTTCTGAACCTTGGATTGTCCCTGTACGCTGTTGAAGGCACTTCAGTGACTCGGTGAAAAGGTCGGGCAAACTTAGTGGCCAAACCCTTGGGCAAACTCAGTGGTGAACTCGACAAACGCAGTGCAAAAATCTGCCTAGTAAAAGACTTTGTTTGGCAAACATTGACAAAGGTTTGACAAAAGTGGACACAGTGTATGATGATTCGGATTTGACACGAGGACCCGCGACCGCTGCTTCGATCTTGCTCCAGCGACTTACAGGTGAGTTTTTTAACGCTTTAAATATGTATTTGTTTCATTGATTTAATACATATCCAAACTACAGCTGTCTAAGATGACGTGCAAATGTTGCACAACATTATAAACCCTTCTTTAAATTAATATGTTCTACTTACTTCTTTAATACGAAAACCTAAAAGGCGTTTTCAAAGGTATTAATATACCTGCTTTTTCTCTTTTAAGGATAAAATAACCTACCCGCTTGTATTTCAAGAATAATTATACTTATTCCTTTTGACTTTCATGGATGTCATGCTCATTTATTTCGTTAAAAATATCATATAATTTTTTTCTCATTTATTGTAACCCATTTACTACATTTAGTCATTAATTTGTACGTAAAGTTTCACATAATTCAAAACCGAAGATACTAAACCGCTTTAGAGTATTAATCTGTTACTTACCTGATTAAAATTGCAAATTGTGATAAATGTACTGCCAAAATGACAAATGATATGACATGTAAATTTTTATCTAGTGATTTGATGACTGTGTTTGTCACATGTGTCAATTGATATAACATATCATTTTATCACATCGAGGAATCAATGCGAAAGGTACATCTCTAGTTGTCCAATTACGCTTTATAATGTTGTAGCTGTCATAGCTTTGAAACTGCTTCATAGAATAGCAAACATTTTAAAAGCTGGGACGTTTAAAACTGTACGCGATGACATTGTTATCGAGTGACCTACAAACGGGGAGGCGTGAACTAAACAAATTCAGGTTTTCCTTTTATGGAACTGTTATGTTAATATTGTTGCTGATAGAGGATGGGCTGTTTTTATACTGATAATACCTAGGCAACATTTTTATCACTGCATTGATACTAGATATTTCACACAGTGTATTTCAGTCAAGAAGATTGGTGTTTATTTATAAGCAACTCCACTTATATTACATTTCCTTCGCCTATTTCTAGTGAGGAAGGAAATATTTTGTCGCTTTCATTATAATAAATGTAATTATGTACGTCTATTTTTGTCTTTGCAATACTTGGACAAATGTCAAAGACTATTTTCAACCTACATTGTATGTTATGTACAACTTTTGAGTACTTGAAAGAATGCAGAAGGTGCTTTTCAATCCACATTAACATTTCACCCAAACTTTCAGCACGAAAAAAAATTTTTACAACCAACATCAACAACTTTTGAACACTTGGAAAACTTGCAAAATATACTATATATATAATATTTCAACTTATATCGACGTTTCACACAACTTTTAACACTTGGAAAAATGGAAAAGATACTTTTTTCAATCTACATTATCATTTCACACAATCTTTCAGCACTTATAAAAATGTAAAAGGTACTTTTCAACTTGTACCAACATTTCAGAATTTCTTCTTAGCGACCCCATTCGAAGTTGTCAATTCGTTTTTCATTATTTACATCGAACAGTTTTTCACATTGGACTTAATGGTCTGGAGCAACCGGACGTCGACGGCTCCATTCAAGTTCATATGACATCACTGTAAAAAACTTTTTACGAGAATTGTTAAGATTGATCGTTCTGAGAAATTTAATTTCATTACAGTTCATTTGCAAATGATGCAGAGTTATCATTTTTACCGAGGATGAATATACAATTTGTAAATTGTTACCTTCGAAACGTGAGTGTCACCACTCTGCTATACAATGGTCTTTTCTAAGGAATACATGTACCTACATAATGAGTTAATACATTATATCTATACGTGTGTATATTATTGTACCATTAACCAATGTAATGAACTCAAAACAATAAACATGTAAACACTACGAAAATAATAATACTGCCGCCGTTAGCTGAAAGGGCAATTGTAGGAAATACTGAGAAGCGAGAAAACAATGTTTAAGAAATAAAATTAAAAAATATCTACTTTTCTCTTGCGGTAACTTCATACTTTATCAACCTAGGAAAAAATAAAAATAGTGATAGATCGGTCTTTTATTAACCGATTTAAAAAAAGAGGCTCTTAATTCGACTATATTTTTTGTGTGTATGTGAACCGATTTTGATGGTTCCTTTTTATTTGAATGAGGGTACCTCACTGTTGATCCCATATAAACCTGAACAAAATATCACCTCTAACGGTGGCAAACTAGGGAATGAATCCGGTTTCGCGCACTTTCCAGTTACCGCTTTCAATAAAATTTGACAAACAGATGTAATTCCATGAACTTTTGAGGTCGGTTTTTTTTTCTAAAAAAGTTATTTGTTTTTTAATTCAATTGAAAAATTGTCACGTACGCCCTTTCAACTAACAGCAGCAGAATATGTCAGCGTATATTTTATTATTACCTAGATATTTCTCCGCGAAACAAGTACCGACATTCTTCAGTCAATAAAACATTTATTATAGCCAGTCAATAAAACGTGCATAACACAAATACCGTCTAACATCTTATAACCACAGTTCAGTTATTAGCATAAGAACCTAACCCACTTTTCCATAGATACATCTGTTACCAACACCAACGTTTCATGGCCCATATTTGTATATAAACTTCATACGAACCATAGGTCATTGCAACTTAAGGTAATTTCTATCCTAAAGTCCCAAGGTATTATCAAATGTCTAAGGACAATACGGGACTTTATGACCGATGTAAACTTAAATATGTTTTTGAAGTCCCATAATATGTTTATTATTTATAAGCATAAATCGGGCCTTCGCGAGTTACAGATAATTTACAAGATGTTAAGTGTAGTTCCGCACACCCACGTGCATAGCTGTAGACTGTTATGAGACTATGAGTCATTTAGGTGCTTTAGGAGCTTGACATAGCATACGAAATGTTGGTACAGTAACACATCTTTGGTTAATATAATGCCAATGCTTTGTAGCTATTCGCTAAGATCAATATGAAATCCTTTCACTGTAAGAACTACAGTAAAATAACTCTATACAAACCATTTATTATATAATTACAACAGATATAGACAAATAGAAAACGTAGACCAGAACCAATTCAAGAAAAGTATTTTTTTTTAAATGGTTACACCGCGAATCGCGAGCTCCACATATACAGAATACTTACCTAGCAGCTAAGAACACTGTCATATTAATTTGACTTTGCTATCTTTTTAAATAAAACAGTATTGGTCCTATTTAAATTTGAAGAAAATATTCCACCTCTAAGGGTGGCAAACTAGGGGTGAATGAATCTGGTTTCGCGTACTCTCCAGTAACCGATTTTAATAAAACTTGGCAAATAAATATAATTCCTTCCACGGACTTTTGAGGTCGTTATTTTTTATAAAGAAGTTATTTTATTGTACCACAACAGCGTATGACAGCTGCTATATCATATCAGTATCGGTGTAACCAGTTCGTTTTCACCATAAAAAAAGTTAATACAATTTCTATCTTTGCATTAAGTGCAACCGGCAACCTTTCAATTTATGAGAAATTGACCAACGTTTCAACAACGCCATACTGCTCCGGTCCCACATTTCAGCCCATGTCCATAATGACCTTTAAACGGACTCTCCTTGTATGTTCGTAACTCAAATGAGAAATCTGACATTCTGTTTTGTGTTACTGATGTCTATTAGTTTCTTTGCGATGTTACTAAACTATGTTAGACTAATACTTGCAAATAAGTAAGATTTACATACGTGAACATTAAAATATTTATGCATGTGTCAGAAGATTTAGTGGTTCATGACCGGTCTTATGTTTCTGTGGAATAGTTAAATTTGGTGCTTTGATTTTTAACCTTAACTGTGTACTGTAACAAAAAAATATATGTGTAAGTTCCCGATATAGAGTGCTATGTATAACTTATTGCACTTTGGTGCATTAGTGCGCACCAATTTGCAACGACAACGTAATATGTGGTATATAAATGCAAAAAAAAGGACGACAACTTTTATATGCGACTAAAATTTCCTTTGTTGGACAATATGAAGGAATTTGTTGCAGAGAAATTGTAAATTATTTTTTTTACTAGCTAGTACCCGTTACTTCGTCAGCGTAGAATAAGTTCTGCGAGTTAGTCTACTGTACTATATTAATTTTCATAGTTTTGTTGGTTTTCCACACAAACTTTGACCCCCTTTAAGATTTATTTTTGTAACAAAAAGTATTCTATGTCCTTCTCGTAGGTCTCATCTATCTCCATATTTTACTAAAATTCATCAAAATTGGTTCAGCGGCTTAGGCACGAAAACGTAATAGACAGACATACTTTCAAATGTATATTATAAGTTTGGATTGGACGTCGTAATAATTTGACTATATTTTGTATTGATTTTTTATAGTTATAGTTTACGTTAGAGACGATCATAATATTGATTTTAATGAAGTTGTATTCTATAGTACACTTTACTTCTCCATAGCATATGAACGAAATTGCAAATACAGCGCTTTGACAACTATAAAGACGAAATTTAAGCAAACTTTTGCAGTTATTTAAAATGCCATAACTAAAAAGCACATTTACTATATATAGTTTCTCTTTACCCGCATCAGATATTTTAATAACTACCCACATAAAAAAAGGATAAATACGTACCAATGATCGGTACATTATCGTGTATTGAACCGCGAGAAAGCGTCTGACGTCACGCTGTCAACCGCGGCGGCCGCAGTGGCAGTGGCGCACACGCAGCGCGTAGCCGCTCTACGGAGATCGACTACGAATGAGATTTCTTTCGTAGCTAATGATCGCATGAGATATGTTTGTGATTTATATTATATTATTTAGTAGTGTAAAAATTGCTTGCCTGGAGAAAAAAATTCAAAATATGTATATTTGTGTGTACGTGGTACACATACACATGCTACGAAACCAAACACTACCTCTGTGGCATTCATTTCAAAATATATTTTTAAGGTGCAGTGTGGATTAGCATACATTGCCGTTTTTATTGCTGGTGATGTACCATACGACCACTTACGATATCTGAAACTATTTAAAGAAGATGCTATACACATCGTTTAAATAAAATAGAAAACAAAACACCTAAAATGGGTATTTCTATTCTAATTCACAACAACACGTCGTTGACATTAACGGCCGCTTTCTGCACTTGACAGTGCGCGGGCGCAGCGCATGGTCATTGCCGCGATCCGCGCATCTCCGGCGCGCAGTGAAAGTTGCCGCACTCCCCGCGTGTCGCGTCTCCCCTCTTACGCCTGTATATGTGTCACTGTATACTCTAGTATCTAGTAGTTGTTGAGTGGAATATTTCTATTTGCTAGTTGACTGGCTTGGACCTATGTGTGGTAGAAATCTAGATCTTCATTTTCTTGAACTGAGTATGTAATTGTATAAATAATATGTACCAACTCTTCGTTACACATATCACAATATTTTAAAATACTGTTGCTGGTATTTAATTTACTAGGGTTACAATTACACCCTGTAATTTATTTCTTTGGAAAGGGCAATTGTTTGTGTGAATAAGTTATTTTTTGTTCATTCGGAAAAATCTCATTATTTGGTTTAATGTAGAAATATTATTTATAGCGATTAAAATTACAAGGTCATTCTCGGATTAGTGTTCACTACCTAATTTCCGTGGCAGTTTTTATTATTTAAGTATTCGATTTTCTATCGTGCAATATTATATTATATTTAATATCCGAGTACTGTATCGTGAAATATTATTTAATAATTACACGATAATTACTGGAATATTTATATATTAAAAATTGGTACGAAAATTAGATAGTGAACACTAGTCCGAGAATGACCGAACAATATTAAGGTTATCCGCGATATAAAGCTTTTGGGACATTAATATTTGTAAAAGCGAGTTACATTAAGGAATACAAGAGAATCGAAACATGCACTGTGATTCCTTTTATTGATATAAGATCCGGAGGTTAGTATAGTGATATTAAGTTATCACATTGCAAGACAGGGTTTCCCGAAAATCGATTAGCACTGTCCGCGAATGATTGCACACTACACTTGTTGACGAGCTGACAACTCTATTGCGACACAGCAGCTAGAAGTAAATTACTAGATAAGTGAGTCACTAGACTTTTTGACTCACACAAGCGACTCAAGAAGGTCCTACATGGCTGCATCTCGTGCTTACTAATATGAATTGCTTCATTGTGAATAGCAATTCAAATTAGTGAGCAATTAAGTTCATATGTTAGCCAACGCATTCAAAACGATTTCATTGATGAATATTTTTGAATAGTTCTAGATATGAACTCAAGTAAATCTCATCGAGAAAAGACTTGGAGTAATCCGAACTAATATAGAAAATGAAACTATTTTTCCGGATTTAAATCGCGTATATTTGTTTTTTTAAACAAACTGGCGTTTCGGGCCGTTTACAAGTCCCATGGTCACGGTTGACTTGTCAACAATTTTACGGAAAAATAATTTCATTTCCTATGTGTAACAATCGCGAAAAGCTAAGAACTCGATACCGAACTAATATTTTAAATGCCAAAGTGACTGTCAGTTAGCTTTTCACGCTTAAATCGCTGAACTAAAAGATGAATTTTGGTATAATGATAGATGGGACATAGGAGAAGGAGATAGGCTACGTTTTGTTTCAAAAATAAATCTTAAAAGATGAAGTATGAAGATTTGTATGAAGAACCAACCATTTCTCCAGTAAGGGATGTGAAAATCAATGTTTAAGCCTTTTGTAAGAAATAAAAATGATTGACCAATTATCCTTCAAGGCAAAATAGGGGACGAGTAAACTACTCAAAGTTGCGGGCACCAGCTAGTCAAATATAATTTTGACCTCAGGTCGGTGGCATAACGGTTAGCACATCGTCCAGGGAAGTACTGCCTTACCTATTTCTGCCGCCAAGCAGTAATGTGAACACTACTGCTTTCCGGTTATGAAGGGTAATGGCGCTGGTGAAATTACAAGGCACATGGGACTTGTCAACTTATGTCTCAAGGTGACGGGCGTAGCGGCAGTGCCTCTCAGATATTTATGATTTAAAGCATTGAGTGGTACTGTAACTGTTATGGACAGGCGTGTCACTTACCACCAGGTGGGCGACTTGTTTGTCCTGTCTCTTGGTCTCATTAAAAAAGCACTGCGGGCACTAGATGTGGAGGACCCAGGTTTGATCCTGGAAAGACCGATTTGGGAAATAAATTTTCCAAATTTGGTTCTAGTCTGGGTGTTCAGGGTAGTGCCTCAGGAGTTAATTTGGTTACTTTGGTATTCAAAGTAAATGGATTTTCTAGTTTCAGACTAGGGAGTTGGTTGCCTGGCGTGTTATTATTATAATTATAATGAGAGAGTAATGTTTATTTTCACTAAAACAAATCTATTATGAAAATAAACTGTATTTATATTTCATGGAACAAATTGCGAATTAGCAATAAGGTCGCGTGTTGCACAACAGCTTTTTGTAATTTATTAGTACTACTTACTTAACATAACGTTTTGTGTTGAGTTTCAATAAAAAATAATTATTATAAGGATGGGATTAGGATTTTAGTAGCTGTAGAGCTCTTTGTCAAAGAGTTCGTCCAGGGAACTACTGCCACCTTACCTATTTCTGCTGCCAAGCAGTGATGTGACCATTACTGCGCTCCGGTTTTGAAGGGTAAGAGGTGAAATTACAGGTTATGGGACTTGTCAACTTATGTCTGTGATGGGCGCAGTGGCAGCTTAGATATGTGCGTTTAAAGCTCTAGACGGCACTACAACTGTTATGGACAAGCGTGTCGTTTAACATCAGGAGCACGATTTGTTCGTCCCGTCACTTGGTATTGTAAAAAAATTGTACAAAGCAATGAAACAGTAAACTCATTTGCAATATTTAAATTTGTCTTATTATTGATTATACAAAATTCAATTGAATTAAATTGCTCAGGCATCTTGAAGCGGTTCATTATTCCGTTATAATTGCATGCAATGAGATTGCAAATTAATTCTATTTCATTACCGCATCGGAGTATCCTGTTACCAGATTTAAGCAGACACAAAAGGAAGCTACGACGTACTGTGTACCTATTTTTAACTAACTATGCCATTTGCCATAAGAATGATCCAGAATTCCAAATTGTCGAGCTTGATGTACTCTTGAGCGTATATATTTGGTAACCAGACTTTTTTCTCCTTTACATCTACTTGTTTATGGTTAAAACTATGTAAAAACGTATTACAACAGGCTTTAGAAATGGTAACTTACTGAAATACTAAGAAAATATAGTATAAGTATGTAGTTAACCTCAATACATCAATCAACCTCCAAAAATACACATCACACATTGACAACTAACCAGCCGATTGCGAATCTATGCTGCGCACGCGACTGTCGCCTGCCGGTAGGTCATTGGCCAGGTGAAAGCTGCAGGATCAGCTGATGGCCCGCTAGATGCACAAGCTCATTGTCGAATTTTTTTAATATTGGTATGAATATATGTAGCTATAACATTCTTAATTACTAATTATAAACAGCTAATTCGAAATTTAAATTTGGATTCTCTTAATTCCATAAGAAAGCAAATAATATAACAAGTTTTTATTTTTTTATGATACCAAGTCTCGGAACGAACAAGTCATGGGCCTGGTGGTAAGCGACACGCCTGTCCATAACAGTTGCAGTGCTACTCAGAGCTTTAAATTACAAAGATCTGAGGGGCACTGCCACTACGCCCGTCACCCTGAGACATAAGTTGACAAGCCCCATGTGTTTGTAATTTCACTAGCACCAATACCCTTCAAAACCGCAGCCAACGCCTCCGTGGCCGAACGGTTACCATGCCAGACTGTCACGCAGAGGTCTCAGGTTGGATTCCCGGGCCGGGAGAAATATTTCTATGGCCTACATTTATTTCTCTCGTGAGTTTGGGTGTAATTTGTGGTTGTCTATGTGTGTGTCCATGGCACTCGCGACCCAGGGTTTCCCCTAATTCCCCTAGTGTGTGCGTTAAAAAAAACGCAGTAATTACATTCCATTACATTACATTACATGCGTACATTACTGCTTGGTTGCAAAAATAAGTAAGGTGGTAATACTTCCCAAGACGAAGTCTTTCACAAGGAGTTCTACTGCTACTAAATCAAGTCAACATGTTTCAACTATATTACTCATTTGAAATGCAACGTCTCTAAAGAAAAATACTGAAGTAACTCTAGCCTTAATGAGCAGCGTTAACATGTTAAATTTTGGAGATAATCCGTTTTCAAAATAATTATTTCTTGTCCTAACTGTAGCAAATAAATTTGATATCCATTATGTACAACATTCATCTACGAGTACATAGAGGCCATTAATATGAAAGTGACGCATTGACAGCAACCTTGTGTAAGACAATGGCGCGGACAGTGGCCGCAGTGAAAGCGGCGCAAGCGCAGGATCAGCTGATTGTTTGCATTTCGTTGTTGGTAGCCGGATATTGGCCGTGCTTTGTGTCTAGATGTAGGGAACAGATATGAGTCAAAAATAGGTGACTGCGTTACTGTTTAATAGTGTTAATAAGCTATCAGGCGGTGGGACCTGAATGCAAACTAATATTAATGCGAAAGTGACAGTCTGTTCCGTTTACGTTTTTATTTATTTTTTGTGGTGGTGGACGTTGCAATTTTTTTATCTTGCCTAAGTGATGATTTAAGATAGGTGGAATCTAGTAGTAGGACACAGGCTATTTTTCGCCACAAAAATAAACCTTAAGGGGGGTTAAATAGGGGATGCAAGTTTGTATGTAGAACCAATAAAACTATGAAAATTAATATAGTACAGTAGGCTACTCGAAATATTTATTTTACGTAGAGGAAGTCGCACCAGCTAGTAGTTTACAGGATAGAGTAAAAAAGCTTCTTTTAGAGGAATACGTTGCGTTTATTTTTCACCAAGCAACAAACAAATGTGCCAGATTGGAAGTAGACATAAGACAGAAAATCCTTCAATGAAAAGAATCCTCGAGTAACTTTTATGTCATAAATAATGTTCACTCGAAGGTATGTTTGAATTTTTCTTGTATATTTTTTTTTGATGCAGATGTGACGTTTTTGTAAGCATTAGTGTGGTGTTTGAAAAAAACTTGATTATTTAAACCAGTAAGTTTTTGGTGTGTTATTTTGTGTGTCTTACCCGCTCACGCGATGCGCTCCATCTACCGCAAAATGCGGCTATTTGGTTTCGCAAAATAGAAAAGGATTAAGTTTAAATACAAGTTTTTATAAATAAAAAAATATTATTATGCATTGCTAATTGAATACCCTCCGTACTACCAACAATAACATCTCAAATAAAATTCAGTAATACACCGCAAATCCTGCACTTAAAAAGTACTAATGAAATTTTTGGTGTACTTGGGTAAATGAGATAATATTCCGTTTGAGTGGTTCTAACGTTTACCATGAAATTACTCCTTAAAGTATAGTTTATAAACATTTATATTCAGGGTAAACTTAAACAACGCTACTTACGGTATGTTTTCAATAAATAAATACCGAAATCACCAGCCCAAACAATAACACACACAATTGTCGTGACGTATTTTTGAAGTTGTTTATTTTTTAAATAATTTTTTTTAAATTTATTAAGGCTTTGGCAAAGCCATCTGCCCAAACATGAAGTTTAAACATGTTTCTGTAAATATGGCCGCCACAAAGAGGATAGGCAATTTGAGGCGGCGTGCTTGGATTGACTCGGGATTCCTTAAAACGGGCCGATACGGGTATCTTAGTTCGAGATTCGTATAATTTCGCGTTTTAATCTTCGATTAAGGCACAGTAGCACTATCCTATTCCACTTTAAACTAGATTTCACAAAATAATTGAAAGTCAAAATAAAAACGACACTTTTCCCTCCAAAAGATCCAGAGCGAATCTTTTTTTTTAAATGACAGACCCAGGCATTAAAAACTTTATGGTTTGCTAGAGTAGTCACCGAAATAGCAATTATTATTAGTTCTTTTACCTGTTATAACTTCGATATCCGATAAATCGGTATAAAATCATTACCGGCACCTCTAGGTGTGGTATGCGTCTACGGGTGCGTGTATCGCGTGAGCGGTTATCAACAAATTGTAGTTGTCATGTGTTTTATTTTAAAAAGATTTTCTTCTATTTTGTTAAAGTTCACATTTTTAACTAATTTTTATATCTAATTTTTTTGGCGATTATACCTTTGTGCTATGCACTTGTAAATATATTCTTTTCAATCTAACGTTACTTGGTAAAGTAAGTTATGGATAAAGATAAGCCCATCGTTTTATAATATATACAATTTATGTACACTCAAAGTGTCAACCAATAAACTAGTAGATATAATGCGAATAGTCAGACGGTGGAGAAAGCTCGCGCAGGCGCAAGCGGGTGGCGGTGGTGGGACCGAGAGTTGAGACCGGTCGTGAGACGTTACTAGCTGACCTACTCAATAGAGACGGCTGAGTTTTTGTCTCGTGGATCTACTGACCCTTAAGTTATTTTTGTGATATTTAAAATTTCATTATTTAATTAGTTTCTTTAGGACAACTAACAAGACATGTGCCGCTACTACAACGGCGCGGGCGTCTGTTTGGACTTTGATATATTTTCACAAAGTTTAAACAATTTCAAGTGTTGACTTTAATTATGTAATATTTTTATTTGAAAAAACCAAATATATTTTATAGCAAATGGCTTGAATTATTATTTTTACATTTATTTACATTGCATAAGTTGTGTACAATTATGAACGAATTGCAGTTAACAGAGTAAACTTGAACGAGTGATTCCTGTATCTGTCATTATTCTATACTAAGTAAAGAAATAAACATACATTTGGGGTTACACAATATAAATGGAGTAGCCTTAATTAAGGGTTGCCACAACACGCAACCGTCGACAACAACTTACTTACTCGTAGACATTTATTTTACGACCGAGATTTACGTTTTGAGTATTGAATGGGTTTTACTATTCAACACTCGGCATTTCACTTCCAGGAAATCAAATAATTCAAATTTATCAAGAAGTACTTTCGCGTCCTTGTAATGAACTGTATTTATTTGTAAGCAAATTAATATGTAACTATTGTAAAATTTACATTACGTTTACCCTTATTAAGGTGTAGTTAAGAACTTAAAAATAGGCAAGTAACCAAGTAATAAACGATAATAAAATAATGTATTAAATATTAAACCACAAAAATATTGAATTGTTATAAATTATATGTAGAACACAAGGATAATGGGACAATGGAATTTGTAAAATATTATCACGTCATGATTCTGAACGATATAATAAAATACGCCTTAAATATTTTACTTCTTCTACTAAAAAACCGAGTTAAACACGAGAAAAACTTTTCATTTCTCATTACAATGAAATTTATTGTAGACACCATTAAGCACCTCTGCACTGCTGGTTTTATTTTCAAACAATCTTCTTTAAATGTTTTTGACCTTACGTTTAGTTCAAAATTCCCGCTCGAAATTAAAATACTTCAGTATTTCCATCGAAATAATTATGTACAAATGTCAATGTCAACATTATAAAAAATAGACTTTCGTTAACTTAGCTAACAAGTTCGCGAATAGAGCACTTCGATCGGAGAAAGCACCGGACCGGTCGCTGTGACCTACAAACGTAATTAACGTTACTGATTACTACCTTCTTTGTGTACTGGATACTAGTTTAGAGCTGTCAAAATTATAACTTTTATACTGACAGCGTATTAGGTGTGTAAACATTTTTTTGTAAGTTTCGCGTCTCGTTGATGTCTAACGTACTGACGAAGAGTCCTTTAGTGTACTGAGGTTACGAAATATTGTTATTCCGTAACCAAGATAGACAATTTAAAACATTTGTTGTTTAAAAAGGTCACAAGTTTTTTTTAATAACTAATTAAGGAAGAGTGTTTGTTCGCAGTGAAAAAAAATAGCTGAAAAATAAGTTACGTAAACTTTCAAACTTGCGTAACCTTTTAAATCTCCTAATTAAAACTGCTAATGGAACATAAATACTTTCGAGAAATTTCGAAAACAATTCAAAATTCAAAAATTCGTGTACAAAAGAACACATGTTACGTCAAACAATAAGGTTCTTTACCATGCACATGTTACCAAAATACGCGGTAATTTTGAGAGTCTTTCCCATCGCGTGTTGCTTTCTCCGTGCACTATAAAGGACTTCAACAGATGCGAACCCTTCAATCAGTCAATATTTGAATTCAAATTTCGAACGCCAGGTAGGAATTTTGGAGAAAAAAAGGCAGGAACATGTGTTGTGTGGTGTGGGAATATTGAAGATGTGTACTTGTGTATAAATAGGTATCATTATGCTTTCTTTTCTTTTTCTTTTTTTTTCATCAGAGGTTTATGAAATTATTATTTGTCAATGGCATTAAGTAATGCCATAAACTTAAACGTAAACTTTTGGTTAGCTAGGTGGCCCATTCTGGACGCTTCAAGAGAAGGTCCCGTGCTCAAGTGTTTAATTGAACACATTCCATTGAATCAGAAATTTTGAAATAAGTAATCATAAAAACATTAGGCAATCACAGTAATTACCTATTTATTATTAAATTTACCAATATATTTAATTTCAAATTTACATGTGAAATAAAGACATAATTCGATTTGATAATTTAACTTATCTAAATTTTTTGGGCGAAGTCATTCAAAGAAGTTCTTTTTCTTTCAAATTTCTTTAATTTTGGTAACTCACATACAGTAACGTGTGAACCACTTAACAATTACACATTAAATCCAAGTTAAAAGAATCAAAGCATTATACATGGCAATTTTTGGTTCATCACATCAACATCAATAAATAACAACGGTAAACGTTTAATATAAAAACAGAGTGTGAACTTTTGTAGTAAAACCATAGAACACTTATTTCATAGAGCGTAATCAGTGTCAAATCTTCTCATCTAATCAAAAACAAATTAAAGTTAACATTATGAATCTTTCATATCATTCTCGTTGTCATAAAGTTATTTATAAGAATAACTTCTTCAACACGTGTGTAAGGACTTTCAATAATTTACCAATTAAATTGCTACAACGACCTACTTTTAACTTAAAACCGACAAAATGACTTTTGACATATTGTCTCTATAGTATTAAAGAATATTTAGAGTTTACAATTACTAATTTTTATTAATTTATAAGCAATTAACAATAGTGACGAAATGTAAAATTTCAATAATATGTGTACACCTGCTTGCAGGTCGAATACAATGTACCTGTGTAACAAAAAAAACGCATTCTATTCTATTCAAATTTAGGCACTATGGCACGGTAATTGATGTGATTATTTGCTTGGCTATTATTAAATTCAAGATATTGAATTTAAGAGAGCGTCAGCACATCTTTTATATTTCCTAGTAGCTATATATTATGTAGAGTAGCTATATTTATTCAACATTGAAATTATTTATTTCTGAGTTCTCAAAACATTATACGTCATAAAGCAAGCAACCTCAAATCCATGTCCTACATTTAAATATAATATCTTTGATAATTTTTAAGTAATTTAGATCGGCGGCAGCCCAAAAGTAGAATGACTGCTTCTCAATAGAAAAGTCGATGGTTGAATTACTAAGTTATTTATTGCTGATGAAAACATCGTAACAACCCCGGCAAGTCGAAGAAGGTTCGGAAAAGCCACTCCTTAGAGGAGTCCTATGCCTAGTAGTGGGACGTATAATGAGTTGATAATGATTTTTACTGCATGCATTATTTTATTCTCTAAATATTGCCATTACAATTTAAAGTTCTTTATTTGCTCTCCATATTGAATATATGGGGGCCAAACCTGAGATTTTTTTCTATTTCAAGCATAAAAATAAAGACTGCTCAGAAGATGAATTTGTTTTTTGCTCCAATATCTTTTTACTTCAATCAAATTATGCATCTGTGGGGTAACAAAATGTTTACACCAACTGTGATATCTCGTCGAATCGAATTTGTCACACAATAATGTTTTGATTATCGCTGCCTCTAAACATGTGCTTACGTGACAGTTGTAGAATGAGAACCTTCTAAGCTTATTCTTTTGCTTGTAAGCCAGTTAGTGCTTATCTCAGAGATTAACTGCAGGGAGTAAAATGATAAAATTATAGTCGAAATTACTCAAACACATACTACACACACAACATATTACATTATGGAAATATTTATGTAATTTATTTAAGTTTACTCGTAAATTCGCGACACACACGTCCGGTATTCACTCGGTTTTAGGGCTCACTGCAAATCAGCGTCACAGCCTTTTCTCGGTGGTGACAATAGCTGAGTATGATCCTGTTATATACGCCACAGCCGCATACATGACATTCAATCTAATTATGTTGAATATTTAATGTTTGCTTTGTTGTTGTGTATGATTTTATTTTTATTCCTTTTTTTTGGAATTTTATTTAATATTTTCATTTTAATTTAGCTTCATCATTTTTTTATCTTTCTTACTGTATACTGTTTTTGTTGTGGCGTAGTAATAAACGATTTCTATTCTATTCTATTCTAAATCAACGTCAGATTTTATCAAACTCCATCTCACGCCAACCTATAAACTATTAACCCACTGAAGGGAAGCAAAAGATGCGCGGTGTCACATTACCCCTTTCTCAAGTATTATTTTTTTAACATCCGCACCGATCCGTCGATATCCGGCTCGATCCGGATAATACAAAAAATAATCTAAAGGATATAAGTAATGGTTGTTTACATTTTTTTGTTGTTATAATGTAGTAATGGGGCAGAAACTTTCTCAGTTAAATTGATAACCTGTAGTTTACCTTTTTGTTAGGTTGATCTTTAAAGTTATTGAGTTAAAAAAGGTCATTTTACTTTATCAGAAGAGACAGCAGGACCTAATTATATTCTTATTCACCTAGAAGTGGTTTATCATATCATTTAACATTTTGGACCAAAAAACAAAAACGGTGCTTTAAAGGCCGATTTACAACAACGTCCTTGAAAAAGACTGATACGAGTGGAAGAAGCTAAAGTACGAACGTAGGATATAGAGTGGAAGACAGGTGCCGCGATATGCAATGATAGACAACCCTCAAACATTTTCAAGTATTTTCTAAAAAGACTATTGAAGGCATTGACTTACAAAATTGAAGGTTAAAGATATTAGGCATTTAATAAACAAACAAAAGTAAAGCGTCGAAGAACTCGCTTATTCTAAAAACAAAAACCTTTTTTGAAAACCATTTCAAAATCCATTTTTGGCTCCTTAAATTTTCAAAAAACATAAATTTTAGAAAATAAATAAATAATCAAAACTATTTAATTATACCATTAAAGTTCATTAACATTACCAGTAAAATAATTTAAAACGAAATAATTAACCCTTTCATAATTCATAGAGTTTAACTCACGATTAAGTATTAAAAGACGAGAAATGCAATTAGCATCGTACATTTACATCCAAATCGGATTCTATCGTAACGGTATATGTATACGATTGACAAAAATCGTTTTAAAACCTTCCTTTGCTGCTGCTAGCCTTCGAGGGAAAGAGACAGCGGTATATACGTTTTGTAGGTTAGAGGGAGATGAATGGAGGGCAACGTCCTGATTTGTAAATAAACTTGACCCACATTTCATTGAGAGCGAGCGCGCTCAGGAATCAGTTAGGACGCGTTCAGATGCGATATTGCCTGTATTAAAAATTTGATTTATTTTTTAGTAAAGTACACATTAATAATAGTAATATTGTTACACGAAAAGAAAATCATATGAAATTGGTAAAAAAGCAAAAACTCAACATTTTTGGAACAAGATTCAAAAAAAATAAAGGAGGGAAACCGTCGATTAATTAATATAGATAATCAAAACTTAGCCAATCATTAAAAAAATACTAAAGTCGTAAAAAACAGGTGTAACTGTGAATTCAAATTATTTTATTTATTTGGCGAAACCGGTAATCTATTAATACAGTAAGACTGGTAGAATCTCGTAGAATGTCAAACATGTCCAAACATGTGTGTTGCACTGAGGCAGGTCCTGGTTAACGGTCGATTTCGGGCGATCACTGAGTTCTGGTTTCGGAGTTGTCTTGCAGTTTTGTTTAACTTGAAAAGAGAACAAACAAAATTTAGCTCCTCTATTCATGGAGCATGTATGACACGCTCGAATTCGAAAATCCGAAGTTGAACGGTAACTATTAAGTCCAAGATATAGGTGATCGGATAACGAAGGTCAAGTGAAGCTGGCCAAGACATAATGTGAGAAATAGTGATGTAGTAGAGCGACGGTCGAATAATGGTTAAGATTGTTACACAAACGTCTGACGTTCTGTAGTAGTAATACGTTCCGTCTTCTTCGTGAAACACAGCTTGCATCTAATGTCAATGTGTCTTATTTCGCGTTTCATTTCTGGCATTTAAACACGTTCACTTAATAACAATTAATTAAAGTACGTTTTTTAACTCCTAAGATTTGCATAAAATAGGATTTTATGCTCTAGTGCATAAAATAAAAAACCATCACATTAAATATGTCTAATTGTTGTAATTTTACATTCAATTTTAATTAAATTTATAATATTGCTGTTTAATTTCCTCGCAATCGAAGTGAAAAGCAGAGTGTATAACTCGTTCATAAAACCCATTTTACGCGTTTCATGCACTTGTTGTACAATCTACTATTCATTTTGTACGATACTGAAAACACGAGTGAATACACCGCGAGTTAAGGGTCCTTGCCCAGACACAGTATAACGGTTCCTAGTTCTGAATCAGGCTTGGTCGGTCTAGTGGGGCACCGGCTTTACAGTCCATGGACACGCCTGCTGTAGAACCATTTACGTCCACAGGAGCGAGAGAACGCAATTGCAGCTTTATTGCTAGTACTATACAGTTCTGTTTAGTTTCAACATAATTATGTATCTATTATACTCCCAGTACTGGGCGAGGGTTTCCTCTAAGGAAAGGGTTTAGGCAGTATTCAGCTGCGCTAATGCGGCTGAGACTTGACACGCTTCCCGAAGGTTACGAACCTTGTTTGTTACATCATGACGTCATCAGGATGTTTGCTTTCACCGGCTTCTACACATTCACAAATTCACATGACTTAGAAATTTAAATCGAAAGCGAATAGTTCAGACACAACAGTTTCATTATGTAGCAACACTCTTTATGTAGCAACTGCGAAAACCTAAGAATTCGTTACGAATTTTATGTATTTATTCATTGACTTACAATTATATGGACGTCGGGTCCGCGCTAAAACGTGTCCGAACTTATAGGGCGTTAAAATCGTATACAGAGCGTCATTCACGCTTTAGTCTTCGTTTGTTCGACTGACAGCGAAGCAAGCAAAATTAGACAGTACTGCGATGACATTACAATTTAAATTCAACGTTTTAGCTTTTTCATATTCCTTTACATGTCACTACGTTTAAATAGGTTGACTTGGGACATTTTTTTCGTGGTTTTTGTATTAGACCCGTCGTCCATTTATTTGTAAGTCAATGTTTTTATTAGTGATTTAATGAAGACGGCTGTCAAAAACTTCCAGTTTATTTTGTTTATTGTTTTTCATGACAATATTCATATGGTTTTTCACATAATTTACATTTTCGTAAATTTATTGAGACGACAATGCAAGAAAGTTATATTTATAGTTATAGTTATAATTATATTTTTTTAAACTTGTTTCCCAGGCACACTCTGGACTTCAGTGTACCAACTGTCTAATATGAAAAATATTCTATTAATATCGGGGGCATTCTCCTAAAGCATGTCGGTCGTGTCATCTATGGCCTAAACCCTGCACAGTAGAGAGAAGCATAATACGTTGATGACGATAATGGTGATGCTCTACATCATAATATATTATTTGAAGACAATTTTATGTCCCTACGTACAGCCAGAATTAATAATAACAGCTACGGACACATTCATAACTCCACACTAGGGAAAACCTGTATAACGGATGCCATGGACACAGATATAGACAACCACAATAACATCCAAATTCACGGGAGAAATAAGTGTAGAACATATAAATATTCGATAACTGTTCGACTATGGAGGCAGCAAAGAAAAGTAAGAATTTACATCGGCCTTACAGGAAACCAGTACCGAATAATAAGGGCGTATACGATGTGTGTAATCAGATGAGTGAATACGGTATTACTTCTTGTCAATACCTTCCATTCGTAATAAATAAGCAGTCTTCTTTGTCGATCAATCGTCAAATTGTTAAAGCATGTCGTTTTATGGCTCCTATTAATTCATATTACAGCCGCAAGTGGGTGGCTCATTGCGGCCAATAAAGGCAGAGGAGGGTCACATGCTGCGTGCGCGCAGAAGATAATTATAACCTGTAATAGTGTTAGGAAGCAAGTGCTTGAGGACATACACTATAAAGAAGAAGGTATAATACCTACTTTAAGTTTAGTGAGAAATGTTCTTTAAGAAATACATTTGTAGTCTTTTCCCTTGTATAGTGACCACAAACGTTTGTATGTCTTGCTTGAAAAAGCACGCGTATGAAGAAAAACTGACTGAAATTAATTTATTCATTTAACAATCCATTTGTGAGAGTAGTATTTTCTGTATAATCATACAGTGATTCCTTCAGAATATTCTGAAGAGCTATAAACATTCTATCAAACTTCATCTGAATAAATTTCCAAACCGCGTAACAATCAACACCTTTAATTACTGCAACGATCGTGGTTTAATTAAAAATATTTGCCTCGTTTCTATAACAAGCGATGGGTGTGTACGAGCACAGTTATGCATACACATATAGGGGAGACGAAGCGTTACGGAATAACCGGTATACAAAATTTCTAAACAATGGACGCTTCTATTATACGAAATCGAAAAATACTCGCGCTTTTTAGTATTATCGATATACATACATATAGGTGTGATTTTTCCTGCGACCAGTCATTTTTCAAAAGTGATCAATAGTAAATAATAATAATAAATAACGCACACACTCAACATAGCCCTGCAATAGGGAAACCCTGTGTCGCGGGTGCCATGGACATACACATAGACAACCACAAATTACACCCAAACTCACGAGAGAAATAATTGTAGGCCATACAACTATTTCTTCCGGCCCGGGAATCGAACCTGGGACCTCTGCATGGCAGTCCGGCATGGTAACCATTCGGCCACAGAGGCAGTTAGATATAGTAATTGCAATTGGCAACTTAGACTTGGAGAATAGTCCTAAAGAAGAAAGAATATGCTTAATCGAACGTTCACGTTTTTCACACATTATATTTGATTTTAAATTCGGGACTTAATCGTGTATAAAAATATATTTTATTTACCTCGACATTTCGGACGTATTGCAACGTCCATGGCCTCGAAGGGACTGAATAGGCGGGAGCAATATCTTCTAGTCGTGCGAGTCTGTCGGTCCGGTGACAACCCTAGTACACAAATAAATAATGAAGACCAAGTGCGGGTAGTTACAGAAACTCGCGCGGCTAGAAGATGCTGACATCTGCCTCTTCAGTCCCTTTGAGACCATGGACTCTGCGATATGTCCGAAATGTCGAAGTAATTAGAATATGTTTTATATATGATTAAGTAAAAGATGTTTTAGTTTCTTCTGGTTGAGATACCTGTGCCTATCCAGTAGCCAATATCGTGTGCCCGTTAAGAATGCATTAGCTAAGAAGGTTCTTCTTCTTATAGTATAAGGATTTGCCAATCGATGGAAACTCGCCGATTGTTGTTCTGAGCATATCAGACGTACAGGGAGCACGGATAGTACGTCGTTGTGGGCAGGCTCCTTTCGAGCACCTGTGGTGAGGAGGTACAGAGTCTCAACAGCTAACTATTGTTGAATATAATGATTTGTTTTAAAAACCGGAAATTTGTAATAATATATATAACTGCTGATGTTTTGTCTACCTTACCGAGCAACCAAGACGAACCAGGTGTAAATGATCATTGCAAGTAAATTAAATATTTCTTTCTTTATATCTTCACCAAACAATTGCCGGCAGTAAGCGCACAAATCGTTTACAAAATCTTGTAACTATATAAGAATAAGAATAAGAATAAGAATAATGTTTATTGACATCACAAACACACAGAAATACAAAATACTTTACATATTTTCATTTTTAAAACAAGAACATGATACTTATGCTAAATGAACATTAAGTGTGTGTTAGACATTAACAAAAACATGCATTGTTAACGTGATGACAAGCCTGAAAACATTGTGAGTCATTACAGGTGGTCCCACACTAGGCTAAGCCTGTCCTGTGGCGACCTTTTTACGGCTTCAATTTACTCGTTACGTTACCTACGATTATATTACACAAATAATAAGAACTTAATCTATTAAATCTAACATAAGAATAGGAATTATTATTACAATAGCATGAATTTAAAATAATTGTGATTAACATATTAGTACAAAAAAATAAGTATTTATATTTAACAATAATAATTACCAACTACTAAGGTGCTTCACGGGAATGAAAATCGATTTTTTTTTTTTTTTTTTTTTTTCACAATTGGAAACTCACACCAGTAGCCTTTGTACCACCAGTAGAATTTGACAACTCCTGTCAAAACAATGAATGGCAACAACTAAAAACCACAACCAACCCACTCACCTAACGACTCTTAGGAAGCTTTCTGTATGTTCATAGTTCCAAGTCTGCATATGTGACCCAATAATCCTCTTCGCTTTGTAAATAGACCTCTCTTTAATGTCGCATATTTTTGCAATTCTGTTGTAAATGAAAGGAAATGCGAAGGTCCCGAAGCGTTGGGCAAATATTGTTGCTACCGGTCGCATTTTCACTTTAAATACGCGATTCCTAAGTAAAGAAGGATATTCCGGAGAGGTAAGAACTTTCGCGTGCATATTAAGGGCAGCTTTTAGAATATACAGTTTCCGCACACTTAGGACCTTCACGTCCTCAAATAACGAGATCGTGGGGTAACGATAGGGTTTGCGCAACATCACCTTTAGCACACTTCTTTGGGCTCTCTCCAGGTTGATCATATAGCAGGATGCAGAGCCTCCCCACACCAAGATGCAATAGCTTAAGATGGATTGACATAGTGCGAGGTAAATTGCTGTTAGCAGGCGCAAATCTGCAGCTTCTCTGAGAAGCTTCATGGTGTGTATCAGCTTGCGCACCCTGGCACACGTTACTTCAATGTGAGCTGCAAAGGTCAGCCTCTCATCCACGGTCACGCCCAAATAGCGTACGGTGGATGATCGAAGAATCTGTTCGCAACTACAGTCGGCCCGCCGCGCTCCCAATGCGCTGGAACTCGTATGATGTCCACAAGTATGAACTCTAATAGTCGGAGTAATAGATAGTAATAGATATATCGATTCATCAACAGTCGAATTGCATAATCAAATCCACCTGCTCCCGCAATCATTATCCTGCTATACACTGTACTGCGTCATCGTCCACGCGGAGTACAGTTATTGTGACGTAGCTAGCGGACCGCTCTTGGATGCGCGACGCACGCTCCGTAGCGCAAGGCCGTTCGCCGCCACTCGCGCACACGTGGCCGCATTTACATATTACTGTTGTTATTGTCTATACGGTGCATTTGAACATCGTTTGCTATGAATTTGATAGATTTCTGTACCACTGCAATGTGTTTTCTCCAAACTACGTCGCGCGGAGTACTATACTACACGCGGCGTCAGAGTTGAAGAATTTGAGGCTATGTATTATTTGAATACTGTTGTTTAATAAGGGTCGCGTAGTGTAAAACGCTTCTGATAACATTTAAAAAGTGTAAAAATACTTCACTTTTCAACACATTACATTATGTGAACTTAAAATTTTAGCTTGAAATTTTATAAAGAAATAATAAAAACCGTTGACAATGCTACTTTTCAGGCTTCACGTGATGGGTCGCAATATACTTTCAATATGTAATTTAGAACATACTAAGCGATACACAAAACCAGGTACTTAATTAAAGTAATAATGTCAATTCCATATCTTTCTTAGGATGTACAGTTCTTAAAAAGTTTGTAATAGATCAACAAAGTAAAATTATAATGTCAGTGATTGCTGGGTGCTCGACATTGTACCCATGAGCAATGACATAAACATAGAGCACTGTGTTTTAGACTAACTATGTCATTTTATTGTTTTCTAATTATATATTGCACTCTTACAAAGCAGTTATAAGACCAAATTCAGGGCAGCTCTCGAGAATACCTTCTTATTGATTTTACACAGAAGGAACGAATGATATTGTTAGAATAACTAGAGTTAAAAAATTACGGTATAACCTTGTTGAATAGAAAAAAGGAATAGTTTCTCGACTAAATAAATATTGGGCTTTCTTTCGTCGAAACAACATTATTATCATCATCAAAAACCTGGACTCAACTGCTGGACACGGATCTCCTCTAAGCACTGACTTTAAATACAACAATAGGTAAATTTCTTTGATAGCGGTATAAAAACGAAGAATGTAAGAATAAAGACAGCGCATCATTATATTATTTAAAATATATATATATATATTCTGTATAACAAACATGACATACTGTGCGACTTTTGCTGCTGTACCCAATTATCAGTTTACAGAATAACAGTGTAGACTCAAAACATTTTACTTATAATTAAATTCAGCTGTACGGTAACAATTTATTTTATTTAACTGGGGTAGAACCTTAACTGTTAACATCTTAAAGTAACAGTTACAGAGTAAATTTAGAGCTGAAAAATATAGGCATTAAATGATAAGATTTTTATCTTGTTAAGCTTTAAGTTTTCGTTAGTCGGTTTTTTTTTATAAAAAAGTTAGAATTATTCAAGTTGATGTCATCTATTGCTGCATAGAGATAAGATGAATTATGACAAATGCTTAAAATCATGTGTGACTTTTTACACGAATGTTAGTATACACGAGGAGAAGAATTAATCTAGTTTTCAACTATGTAAACTGTAGAAATATCTTTAACCTATGTTACATATTAGACACGGTTCTACTTTAGAAAGAGAGCTTAAGCCATAGGTCCTCACGATGGCCCTGTGCGGGTTGGAGACTTCAAACCTTCTTCGACGCGCAAATTGTAAGTTCTCCTTCGCCATTGACAACAGGTATTGCTAGTAAACATCTTAAATGTACGTAACTTAGAACTTAAAGTAATAGGAATATGCCACCGTAGAGGTTACACCCATCGATCTTTATATTGAGAAGCAACTGTTCTGCCAATATGGCCGCTCTGTGTAACACATTGTTACCAAAAACTTTGTATGTGAAATTTAATCTGAATGTATCAATTTCAAAGCTATTACTTACAATTTATGCTGTTTTATTGAATTATAAGCCCCGTTATGACGATGGTCTTGAAACGGCAGTCCGCGAACGAGCATTTAATTTGGTGAAATTATGAGACTGTGAAATATGGTAGGTTAAGTGGAATTATGAACCGATGCTTGAACGTTTTTGCAGCTTTCGTTGTTTAGACTTGCAAAAAAGTTATTGTTAACTGTACTGAATACATTAATGAGTTAAATAGCATGAATTTTTGGGTTATAAGCACTAATTATAGAACCCCTACTACTTGGATGTACTTCGTATAATAAAGCCACAACTGAAGCGCTCTCGTCGCATGAAAGTCATAAATAGGTTATTCTCGGACTAGTGTTCACTACTTAATTTCCGTGGCAACTTTTATTATTTAAATATTCTAGTATATTATCGTGCAATTAAGAAATCGAATATTTAAATAACAAAAATTGCACGAAAATTGGGCAGTGGACACTAGTCCGAGAACGATTGAAAAGTAATACGAACCAGTGTTGTTGCTGATCCTGGTTTTTTACACATGAGCGGATGTGGATGCTGATTTTGAAGAATCTTTTTCAATGATTTTGATTTTTTCAACAATTTTTTGTCATTTGTTATAAAAAAAAATGAAGCTATATAAAATCAATCGGCCTGCCTAGCTTAATCACATTGAAATTTTCTTAAAAGTAAGAACGACGGCGGAGCATCTTTTTAGCTTGCAGTTTCTTTCGAAATGGTTTGTAAATTAATGTCAAGAGGCGAATATCCGCATTGAACATCCGCACAGAAATGTATACTCTCCTATTTAGGCATAAAAAGTTATTGGCCAATTTCGTTCGTGGAATCTCTAAAGCTCTCTCCAGCAAAATTGTAATTTTGCTGATGTAACTTTATGATAACAAGGGTGCAAAATGATCGCAGACTGTGACGTGCATTTGGGTAAGCAGTAACATAGCCACTTATTTCTTTAATATGGCATAGTCAAGAGTACATACATTATGCCTGACACTTTGGATTTTGGACATTCCTATCATAAGCGGCATAACATAGACCTTAAATCTTGACCCTGTACCATCACAGTCGCACAAGTCACGCTAAGCCAAAATATTATTACTTTCAAAAAACGAACACGGAAAGTTTGTCATTTAACCAAGGCCTGCAAAGGAGGTATGAAAATCCATTGCTGTCCACTTCTCTAAACATTTAAATCTACCTACTAAAAATGAACTATGTAAACAGGCAAGAGAAAAACTCATACAGCCAACTGCCCAGTGTTCATATTTGCGAGAATTAAAAGTACCTGTCTGTATCGCTTACTTAAAAAAAAAAGAGAAAATGACGGCAACGTTTAAATTAGAGTGTTTTGGTATTCTTTTGTTTTTTCGCCTTTTTGTATTTTGGTCGCGAAAATGAGTGCTAGTAAGAAGAGTGATAACGGAAATAGAGTAATAGATACACATTCAAATACATAATCAGAAGTCCAGTAGACTAATGTGTCCGGAAATCAATAACGTTTTGTTTTAGCAATTGTCCCAACATGTCACATTTCATATTAAATTATTTTTTTTTACTTTTTGTATTATATATCTTCCCACCTTTATTCTTTTATTATTGCCTCACATTGTTTGAAAAAAATTCTATACATGCCTCGACTGGACGGGGATTGCTTGACTCGTATTAATATAAGGCCTCACTGGCGCTCGTCCATGTAACTCATGCTCTCCCAGCAATCCCTTACTTGCCAGTTTCTGCAATAATGTACTATAATTAGAAACGCTAAAGAAAAGTTTTAAAATTGTTTTACATGTTACAACAACGTTACGGCATACAACATACAATGTCTCACTTATTTATTTACATATTTGTCTTCCCTGGTTCAACACTCAGCACCTAAATTCCTACCAAAAATAACAAAAAGGAAAACTCGCGCTCAAATGCGCACTCAAGTGCGCCTGATCCGAAAAAGCGACCTAAATGTTGAACAAAAAGAGAAAGAAGCAAGTTTGAGCAAGTTAAATCGCGTACTTGACTTTGGATTGAGGTTTCGAGGCCGTTAGGGGGAAAAGGGGGGCTAAGAAGGCATTGGTGGGAGGCAGAGGAGGGGGAAGTCCGTCTCAAAAAGTGAAACGGTCTAACTGTACTCATCTGATTCACAGAGTCTTGATTGCGATTTGTTTTGCATGAGTGAAAGATGGTGGTTATAGAAAATGTTAAGTGTTTGGCGCGAGTTGCGGCATGGTTCAGTATATTTTAAATTATTTTATAAATATTTCTTATTGTTTCATAGTGAAAATAATACGTTTGAAAAGGCAAGTGAATAATCTCAAGTTTTGACAGAAAATGAATACTACTGCTTAAAACGTCATTATCATATCCATTATACATCTCCCTGCTCGGCACGGGTCTTATCTAACGGCTTACGTCATAACCAGCTACGCTGCTTCAATACGGTTTGGAAATTTCACACGTTTCGTAGCAGTAGAGCTCCTTGTGAAAGAGTTCGTCCAGGTAAGTGCCACCTTACCCATTTCTGCCGTGCTCTGGTTTTGGTTTTGAGGGTAAGGGTGTTGGTGAAATTACAGGCACATGGGATTTGTCAGCTTATGTCTCAGTATGACGGGCGCAGTGGCAGTGCCTTTCCGGTTTTAGCGATTTAAAGCACTGAGTGGCACTTGCGTGGTGTCATAAAAAAAACAAGGTTATTTTCCTTCAATGTTAGCGGTACCCCGCTACTAGACAATCACAGATGTAAATAACTAAGTAAATAAAGTCATAAGCACGGCAAAGATTCGAACCGTGGACCTCTCGATTGAGAGGCAACCGTTCTCAGACTGGGCTACCACTGATGAAAAGCTACAATTGCGATAATTGTACTTTGATTCGAAATATTATTTCAATACTTCTATCAACGTACCGAATGCCTTGGAAATTTAGTATAGGACTTATTGTTTATTTTACAGAACGCTGAATGTTTAAGATCTCATTGATTATTAGATGTTACAAGCTTGTCAATTTAAATCGAGACTGCTATGATGAGGTTTTAATACTTTTAATTGCTATACGCTTTAAAGGAGACAATAGCCGAGCTTTTTGCCTGTCTGCTTGTCTAACACAGTGTTCTCTTAATTTAAACGGTTGTTTTAAATTACACTTCTATTTATTCTTTTGTTTTTTTTTTATTGTTCGAATTGCGGTATTCGCTAAACTGCTTTTACGGTGTTATATTAACAAAATTATTTACGCAAGTTGAGGAAGCGAAACATGCCTATTATATAATAATTTCTAGTAAGTACATTGCATATATTGTTAGCTTCTCTTTTGTGACTAATGTATTTACATATGGATATGTATATTCTCATATTGGTAATGACTGTAATGGTATGTGTAAAGTTTTAAGTAAATAAATACATAAATAAAGTATGTCCGAAACGTAGCTATTGGAGATCGATATCCCCACCTACTTCATTAGCAGACAGGTGTAGTGATATGTCTTTTTAATATTTCCTTCACATATGAATTTTAATTTTGTAAGAAAAACATAATTATATATATAAAAAATAGCTACATAATTCAATTAAAATATTATAACTTTTTCTAACAAAAAAATAAACCAACTTTAATAGCTTGTGGAATTACATTAATATGCCAAGTTTTATTGAAAACTATCACCGGAAAGTGTATGAAATCCAATAAAGCTGATTTATCCCCTAATTTTCTACCCTTAGAAGTGAAAAAATTTCCTCAAATTTGAGTAAATGGGACCAATACTCAGGTACCCTCTTTCCAATAAAAAAGAATCATCAAAATCGGTTCACAAATGCCGGAGTTATCGCGTAGCATACATACAAAAAACATACAGTTGAATTGAGAACCTCCTCCTTTGTTTGAAGTCGGTTAAAAAAAGAATAAGTGCGTGCTTGACCTCCATAACACCTGACGAAAAGTGGAAATGAGGTCGACAATGGAGCATGCACACATAAATAATCCATTCTTATTATGTTACATAGTACAGGATATTAGAAAGTAAGCTTCAGTAGAAAACCACAATTTAAAATAGGCAGTGGTGACTAGGTTGATCAGAATGTAATAAAATGTAGAAGATGGTACCTCTCCGTTACTTTTGAAATAACACCTAAAACTCTCGATGTCGTCATCGCTTGATATCAGGAGACATAGTTAACGTGACCATACGTCCTGCTTTTAAGCTTAGTGTCCCGCTATCCCCAAAATACTAAATAATGTGACACGTGACATTAATTTAAAAAAATGGTGCGAAAGCGAAAAATACATATATGAACATATATAAAGCCAGACACAACATTAATTCTATTGTTGAATTTTGGATCAATAAACAGTTTTACTTCTTTTTTAAATTTTATATCATTAAACATTTGGTAACTACCATAAACAATAATAAATTTATAAGCGTCCTCCTCTGAGGGAAAAAAATAATGGTCACGTTAGACATAGTGGTCAAACTTGAGACTATTTGAAAAAAAAAAAGAAATGTACAAGTAATGTGCAGCAATCGTGAAAGCCAATTCGATAACCAAATAAACTTAATAGACCACTTCATAAATGAAAATGACAGAATTACTAATAGACGGCTATCCCAAATAGAAAATATATATTTAGTCGTGACCTTTCAGACTTCTAGTTTTCTCTCACGTGTTCTTTGCAAATTGATGAAGTTGCAAAAATACGAACGCCTACATCACTTATATTTGTATCGCAATACGGAAAGTTCCTAGAAGTTAAAAGTGTTTTTATTTGGAATTATAAAATTACAAATTCGACTGTATTATCCTTGTATATAACACTGATTTTACGTCAGGGCAGATATTTTTAGTCGACTTGTATGGTACCTACTGGATTTCGGTCGAAATCAGTTTGAGGTGGCTTAAGCAGATGGAGCGATGGTTGAGAGTGGCAACACAGACATTTACAGAGCCAATGCCAAAAAATGGCCTTGAAGGGCGTTCTTGGATCAAATTGTGAGTTTTCTTAGAGATTAGAGTGGATAATAAGATGAATAGGATATTTTAATGAAAAGATTCATCAATGTAAGTGACGCAAGAAAGATGTTCCAGGAATATGTAAAGTGGCGATCAATAGCATCTGCCTCACCCAGCGGTCGACAAATTGCAGCTCGCAGGCTACAGGCTCGTAGGCCAAAGTTCTTGAATATGGCTCTTCCACAAAATACCGATACCGAGGAAGTATACAAGTGGTAATGGGAGAGTTGGAAGGGGTTATCATCATTAACCTATTTATACGTCCCACTGCTGGGTACGGGTCTCCTCTCAGGCGACGGTTTAGGCCATAGTCCACCACACTGGCCCAATGCGGGTTCGGGACTTCACACGTTTCCCGAAGGTTGTGAACCTCCTTTGAAGTGCAGGTTTCATCACGATGTTTTCCTTCACCGAAAAGCTGAAGAAATTTCAAATTAAATTTCGCATATAAGCTCCGAAGAACTCAGAGGTGCGATCCCGGTTAGAGGTGCGATCCCGGTTAGAGGTGCGAT